>NC_081377.1:34472969-34816302 GCF_030684315.1 Stegostoma tigrinum | reverse complement strand
ATTCCAACCCCTGCCAGTTCTGAGATTGAGTTATATACAAGAAAATGCTAGCTTGTACTGTTACATAACTTGACGCAAGGCTGGCGAAAAACACTAGCTTCCCCAAATTGATGCCTCCATTCCTTGTGTCAATCTTCCTTCCATTGTCTTGGAGTGAACAATTAGCGTTAATTATGAGCAAGTCTAGCAGTGTGTAATTAATTTAGATGCGAAGAGGTAGTAGTAATATGTGGGAACACCACCACCTCTAAACCACGTATCTTTCTGATTAGGCTGCAGTCTATTGTTCCATCATTGTCGCCATCCTACAATCCCACACTTCATATGGGAACGCCATACCACACCAGCAGCAGCTGTGCATGCAGAAAGCCCATACCAGCTCCTTGGGGAATTAGGGGTGGAGAATGATTACAGTATTATTTATATCCAGAGGACCAATTAAAAACAATGGCTCTTTTATTTATTCTCAGGATGAGGTTATTGCTGGCTAGGTCAGCAGTTCTTTCCCCCTGGGCAGTTCGGAGTCAACCACCTTGCTTTGGATCTGGAGTCATATATTGGTCAGACCAGGTAGGGATGATAGTTTCCTTCCCTTAGGAGTATTAGTGACCCAGATGGGGTTTTCTAATGATCAACAATGGATTCGTAGTCACCACATTTTTAATTGAATTCAAACCCCACCACCTGCCGTGGTGGGATTCAAACTCAGGTTCCCAGAGTATTTCCTGGGTCTCTGGATCAACAAAAAATGTGGGTGCTGTAAATGAAAAACAGAAACAGAAATTGCTGGAAAATCTCAATGGGCCTGGCGGCAGTAACCAGCCCCCTCATATCACTCCTCTCTCAGGACTTCTCCCCACGTCTCTCAGCCTTCACAATGCACCTGCCCTCTCTCCACCAAGTCTCAAGGCTTCACCAGGACACCCCACAGCAAAGCATCCTTATCTTTCTGGCTTGGAGTTGCTCACCTAGTTATAGGCTGTGTAATCACTTCTAATGGGATTAGCATATTTTGCATTCCATCAACAAATGAAATGGATAGGATATATAATCGGCTGGGGACTATGGTGTGATGGGAATATGGGTAGGTGCTGATGGGTTGAGTTGAAAGCTCAAGCACATAAAGGAAAAGTTAGGACAGCAAGCCCAGACTCAGCAAGTGAGACCTCCTTAAAATTCATGTTTCTTTGATTCAATGATATTCATTAAACAGAAGAGCATTCTGCCTCTTAAACAGGTTTGCAATGTATTTCTCTTACTGATTACAAATTAAAAATATTTTAAGGTGTTAAAAGAAGGGCTTATGAGGTAGTCATTGATCATAATTTTCCAACATTCCCTTGTTTCTCAAAAGGTTGCATCAGACTAGAAAGTGGGAAATACAACCTGCTCTATTTAACAGAGGGGAACAGAAACTATAGGCCAGTCATCTTGATGTGAATCAAGAGCTAAGTTTTGGAAGCAATCATTGCAGAACTTGTAATGGGCATTTGGATAAACTCAAGATAATTAGAAGAGTCAGCATAGCATTTTTAAAGAAATCATCATTTAAGCAATTCATTGGAGTTCTTCTGTGGATAAAGGAGAGCCTATAAACATTTTGTAATAGGGTATCCAGAAGTCACTTGATAAGGTGCCACATCAAAGATTATTGCAGAAAATAAGAGCTTAATGTGTAAGGGTTAATGCATCAGTTGGGATAGAAGCTTGGCTGGCTGGTAGAAAACAGAGATTATGTAGAAATGGTCTTTTATCATCATCAAATTCTAACAGTGTGGAAACAGGCTGTTTGGCCCAACAAGTCCACACCAACCCACAGAGCATCCCACCCACCTAATCTGCACATCCCTGAACACTACAGACAGTTTAGTATGGCCACCTAGCTTGCAAATCTTTGGTTTTTGGGCGGAAACCCGTGCAGACACAGGGAGAATGTGCAAACTCCACACAGACAGTTGCCTGAGGTGGAATTGAACCCAAGTCCCTGACACTGTGAGGCAGCAAGTACTAATCATTGAGCCACCGTGCTGCGCACTAAAGTGACCTGATTCTCAGGTAGGCTTGTGGGACAGATTTTCCTCAAGTTTGAGCAATAACTCATCATGATGAGGGAACAGAGTTCTGCAGGATTTGAACCTATGTGGGGAAATCCCAATAGATTTCTAATCCATCACCTTAACCACTCATCCACGACTACAGTGGCCATGTCTGATTGACAGGAATGATGAGTAGAGTCCTGCAGGGGCCTGAATAATGGCTGTAAATTTTTACAATGACTTGGACAAGGGGAGTGAAGGCATCATAGTCAAGTTTGTCAATGACAAAAAGATTGGAAGTAGGTATGCTGTGAAGAAGACATAAGGAGTTTGCAGACTGACATGGATAGGTTGTGTGAGTGGGCAAAAATCTGGCAGATAGAGTATAACGTGGGAAAATTGTGAAGTTGTTCACGTTGGCAGGAAGAATAATAAATCATGACTACAGAATTCTGTGGCTCAGAAGGATTTAGCTGTTATAGTCCGTGAATCGCAAAATATTAGACTACAGGCACACAATCAGGAAGGTTAATGGCATACTATCTTTTATTTCGAAAGGAATTGAACAAAGAAGTGCAGATTCTCATACTTCTTTTACACAGCACATTGATGGGACCACATCTCAAATACTGCGACCAGTTTTGATCTCCTTATTTAGGGAAGGATTTATATGCGTTTGAGATTGTTCAGAGGAAACATACGAGCTTGATGCTGGAATGAGTGCTTTGTTTAATGAGGGTAGGGTGGACAGACTGGGCTTGTTGCCATTGGAATTTACATGTGTGAGGGGTGAATTTATTGAACATCCACACGAGTTTTGACAAGGTAGACATGGAAAAGATGTTTCCTTTTAAAGGCCAGTCCTGTGTTAAAATTCGGCCTCACCCTTCTAGGACAGAGATGAGAAAAAATGTTCCCTCTCAGAGGCTAGTGCAGCTTTGGAACTCACTGCCTGAGAAGGCAGTGAGACAGGGTGACTGAACACTTTTAAGATGGAAGTAGAACGATTCTTGTTAGGCAGGGGAGCCAAAAATTATCAGAGGTAAAATGGGAGAGTGGAATTCAGAACACAGAGAGATCAGCTGTGACCTTATGGAGTAGCAGAGCAGGCTTGAGGGGCTGATGGCCTTCTTCTGCTCCCAGTTTGTAAGCTCATATGTCACATCTTGATTGTTCTGCAAATCTTCGCAGATGATTACAAAGACCGTTGATTTGCGATCTGTCAGTGAAGGGCAGACCTGATTTCACACTTAATGTTGTTCTGCATGTTGGGTTGGTACTGCAATGGGAACCAATTGAGCCCACGTCTTAAACTGTTCCAAAGGAGAGCTGAGCAGTTTTTAATAGTGCCCTAGCCAATACTGTGTTTAATCCCACAACGAACTTCACTAGAAAAGATTAGCTAGTTTTGCTCTTGATTGACATCATATGACTGGCCTATAGTTTCTGTTACCCTCTCTCTAAATAGAGAAAGAATACTGTGCATAGGAGCTCACTGTACAAAACTTGGATAATGCATTTCTGACATTACACCAGTGACTACAATTCAACAGTACATCATTGATTGCAAAGCACTTTGTAACATCCTACGGGTTTTGAAAGGGTGCTAGATAAATATAAGTTCCAACTTTAATAGGCCTGGGAAAGTATCAGCACTAAGAGAAGAAATATTGATAAAAGGGAATATTGATTTATGTAATCGAGGGATTGTACAGAGCGGTAATGTTACCAGACTAGTAAACGAGGCGCCTGGAATAATGCTCCAGAGACATGAGTTCAAATCCCAACAAACCAGCTGAAGGAATCTAGATTTAATTAATGCATTTGGAATAAAATACAAGTCTCACTAACATCCATCATGAAACTATTGGATGGTGGTTAAAAAAAACCTATCTGACTCTGTAGTGTCTTTTATGGAATGGAATTTGCCATCCTTATCTAAGTTGGTGGCAATGTGAAATTCCAAATGCACAGTAATGTGGGTGATGGTGCTGTAAAATGACAGAGCAGTACATGCTGAACATGGGTAATAAATGCTGGGCTTCCCAGTCACTCTCACATTTCCAACGAAGGGCTGATTCAAAACAAAGGGCCTGGTCTGCACAAAAGAAAAGGTAAATTCCTCGAACAGCTCGCCCAAGTTATTTGTTAGCGTGTGTGGAAATGAGACTCTTAATTGTAGAATTTTAACATAGGTACTGACTTGCTGTCTCTGGCACACTGTGACAAAACATCTTGCCCTGATTCTGTCTCCGAGGCAAAAACTTGTCTCTCCCCGGATCAATGAGACGTATCTTCAGTCAATGATGGCCACTCCTTGAATGTATGAATGTCACGGCACCACACGATCTGTAAGTGCTAGGAGGTTGGAAATATAACTCTAACATTAATGAGTCGCAAGTTTGCAACCAGTCTGGGCAGCCAGTTGCCATGGCGACGTCTGGAGCAGGTTGCAGACGCATTCCAGACAGTGTGCTCATTCCTGCCATTGTCTAAACAACTTCTTTTTATAAATATATGTGTGTGTGTGCGCACACACAAGGTGACAGAGAGCAGTGTGAGCAGTGAAACATTTATTTCACTCTGCAATCAGTGATGGGACAGACTCCCAATGCTGCCCAGTTTTTACATCGCTGACAGCCCTGCTTAGAGCCGGCGCCTTCATCACAGCCTGCATTTACCTCCTGCGGTTTTGTGTTGCACCGATGCTGTCATTGCATCCGGAATTTCCTGCTGAGGCGTAAATCGGAAATTGCTCCTGAATTAGTCATTCCCGTGCCCATGCTGCCAATGTAAAATTAGGCTCAAATTCCACGCAAATCCGAGTTTAGGTCTGAACGCTAAAATCAGTTATACATCAGAGTAAATGATCAAGCCAGGGAGAGTGGTGAATCTACACATACTTTCTAAATATGAACATCTACATTTCGACATGGCCATTTCTTAACTCATAGAATGTTTTAAGATGCTTAAGAACCTACAACTTGGAAAGTTTTGTTTAAGGGTACATTGTAACAAGTTTAGATGCAATAAAAATGCATTTAAAGGAACAGAAAATGTAATTCAGCTCTAAATGATTTTATTTTAAATGAAAAATTACAGTTTCCTACTGCTCCTGAAAGACAGGATACAATTCCAAGGTAATTAAGACAATGATATTACCACATTGGCAGCTGTGCTATTGTTGGGAATTAAGGGGCAAAGACCTTTTGTTAAAATTTCATTCTCAGGACGTGGGCATCTCTGGCTGGACCAGCATCTATTACCCATTTCTAATTGCCCCCGAGGGCAGTTAAGAGTCAACCATGTTGCTGTGGGTCTGGAGTCACCTGTAGGCCAGACTGGGTATGGATGCAGGTTCCTTCCCTAAAGGACATTAGTGAACCGGATGGGTTTGCCTGACAATCGACAATGGATTCATGGTCATCTTCAAACTCTTAACTCCAGATTATTATTGAATTCAAATTCCACCATCTGCTATGACAGGATTTGAACCCAGGACCCCAGAACGTTTAGGGGCCTGTATATTAACAAGGCAATGATAATGCCACTAGGGCATTGCCTACCTGGTGGTGAAAGATTTAGGGGATTTGTATTTGATTCACATAAAACAAAACATTTCTTGATTCATCCAGTTGAGTATTTGGCGTTGCTGTTGCACTGTTGTTTCTGAGAACAGGTTTTGCAGAATATTCTGCAGGTTGTGGTGTCTAAATCTGGAATCAGAGCCCTTGCCAGTTTGAGCTAGCCCTGGTTTATATTCTCAACAAGTGAGTGCTTTCTAAATGCTAGGCCCATGTCCAAAATCCAGTTTCTTTTTCCCTCCACTGGATTGACCCGGGAACAGGGTAAATGGGAGAATGAAGAATTAATTCTTAGACTTAACCAAAGGCATTGACTTACAGGAACTGAGTCCACTACAGTACTCTCACATCCAGCTCTCCCTCACTAGATATAAAATGCCTGTTTGAATCATCAGTTGTAGATATCTCCTCAGCAGCCTGTTCAGAGATATTTTTACACATCTTTGTAGTTGGTTGGACTTGAACCTGGGCCTCCTGGTTCAGTGGTAGGGACTTCACCACTGTGCCACAAGAGATTACTTTAATAGTGACTAATCCAAACTCTGGTCAGTTGTACGTCCCAAGGACCTTAGACATCCTACCTATACTTAAATTTCCAGCAATGCAGAAACTGAAATCTCTGTCTACAGTCCATATAAGCACTACCAGTCCATTAAGATACATTCAGAGTCTCGTAAATCTCCATCAAATGATACTTCAACTTTGCAGCTTGGTTTACACCTCCCCCTCCCTTAACCATATGAAAACAGCAAGTCTTTTTGGAATAGAACTCATTGCAATCTTTTTTAGCAGTAGGGCTGTGCTTTTTTTTAAAACCTAACCTGAAAGTGCATTACTGCAGAGATTTGTTTTAAACATTGTGTTTCTTTAGCCTGCAGTTTAAATATACAAATTATTTTAAATTTCATCTTTGGACGCAGAATAAGTGTAGGGTGCGGCTGGGAATCAAAGCAGAGTCAAATCTCTGAATCTGTACCATTATAATTGTGACACAAATAGTACTATGGCTAACACTTTATTAGACCAATGTAAGTGTCACTTAGTGAGGTCACATGTCTGATCAGACTACTGCTCTGTATGCCCTGCGGGTACCATTCATGCCAGTCTTATGAGTTAAAATGACTTAAGGTTCAGATTTTGGACCTTTTGCACTGTGTCTGTATAATTAGAGTCATAGAGCTCTACAGCATGGAAACAGACCCTTCGTCTGAACTTGTCCATTCTGGCCAGATATCCTAAATTAATCGAGTCACATTTCCCAACATTTGTCCCGTATCCCTCTAAACCCTTACTATTCATGTGTTCCTCCAGATGCCTTTTAAATGTCGTTATCTCACCAGCTTCCACCACCCGCTGTGGCAGCTCGTCCCATACACGCACCAGCCTCTGCATGAAAAAGTTGCACATCAAGTCCCTTTAAAATCTTTTCCCTCTCACCTTAAAGTATTCCCTCTAGTTTTGAAATCTCCTACCCTAGGAGGAAGTCCTTGGCTGTCCACCTGATTTATGCCCCTTATGATTTTATAAATTTCAATAAGGTCTCTGCTCAGTCTCCAATGCTCCAGGGAAAATAGGCCCAGCCCATTCAGCCTCTCCCTATAGTTCAAACCTGGTAATGTCCTTGCCAATCTTTTCTGAACCCTTTCAAATTTAACAACATCTTTCCTATGGCAGGGAGACCAGAACTGAATGCCGTATTCCAAAAGGGCCGAACCAATGCCCTGTACAGCTGCAACATGACATCCCAACTCCTACAATCAATGCACTGAGCAATAAAGGCAACTGGATCATCCCCAGTGGACTACAATCTACATTTCGGCTTTCCCAATTTGGCTCTCACCGTGACGACTGCTACATTCATAACACTGATATCCCTGAAAAACATTTCTCCCTAAGGCTCCTCAAACATACACTCGCAGCGATGCTCCTAGCACTGCAATCCAGCCTACCCCAGCTCAGAGCCTCCCTCTCCCAGACCTGCAAAGGACCTCTCCTGTTTTTTATTCATCGTAGAATCCACAACCTGAACTCACAATTCTACTCAGCTTTATGGGACACGAAAAACCGTAAGCGCTCTAAACTTACTGGTGCCTGTCAGCCAACACAGGCCTCTTCCACCGCCCTCCAAATCCCCAACCCTACCCAGGGCCTTCCTATGTGGCCACTAACGTATTCCAAGGATGACATCTCATCCTGGCACGCCACTTCCAGGACAGCGACAAGTCATCGACGCCGCTGCCTCAGTTTCCGAGGCCAACAACACAGACATCGAGGATACCGCTGCCGCCAACATCCAAGATTTACCGGCCTACGCCACACCGCCCACTGCCGATGTCTCTCCGCCCACAGCTGACGCCAACGTCACTCCGCTCACCGCTTCCACAGCCAGCAGCTCCAGAAGAGGCAGCAGCACCCAGCCCTGCTGAGCCTTCACCATCCCCCCAGACCGCCCCCTTACTGGGGAACAATGGTCAGTCCTCAGTAAGGGGCTCACCTTTGCCCCCCCCCAACCACACATCAACCAATACCGGTCACGTTTGGATATCGAGCAGTTTTCCTGCTGCATCTGCCTCTGCGCTTATTTCTTTAAACATGAGCCTAACCCCTCCTCCACTGACCCCTTCTCCCGCCTCCAACACACCCCCTCCTCCTGGACACCACCCCAAGGCCTCCTACCCTCCCTCAACCTCTTCATCTCCAGCCGCTGTCATGACATCAAACACCTCAGTCTCTCCACTCCTCTCACCCACTCCAACCTCTCCCCTGCAGAATGGGCAGCCCTCTGCTCCCTCTGCGGCAATCGCAACCTCACCACAAAACCCGTGGACAAGGGAGGCGCAGTTGTAGTATGGTGCACTGACTTCGATGTCGCCGAGGCCAGGCACCACCTCTCCGACACCTCCTCCTACCGCTTCCCTGATCATGACCGCATCCCCGAGCACCTAACCATTATCTCCCAAACCATCCACAACCTCATCTCCTCAGGTGACCTCCCACCCACAGCCTCCAACCTCATCGTTCCCCAACCCCGCACCGCCCACTTCTATCTCCTTCCCAAAATCCACAAACCTGCCTGCCCTGGCCGACCCATTGTCTCCGCCTGCTCCTGCCCCACCGAACTCATCTCCAACTATCTTGACTCCATTTTATCCCCCTTGATCCAGGAACTCCCGACCTATGTCCGTAACACCACCCATGCCCACCATCTCCTCCCAAACTTCCAATTCCCCGGTCCCCAACACCTCAGCTTTACCATGGATGTCCAGTCCCTACACACCTGCATTCCCCATGCAGATGGCCTCATCCCCATCCCAGGCCCTAAGAAGACCTTCCACATCAAACAGATTTTCACCTGCATATCTGCTAATGTGAAATAGTGTATCCACTGTTCCTGTTGTGACATCCTTTACATCAGGGAAACCAAACGGAGGCTTGGAGACTGCTTTGTGGAACACCTATGATCAGTTCACAGTAAACAACTGCACCTCCTAGTTGTGAACCTTTTCAACTCCCCCTCCCTCTCCTTGGATGACATGTCCATCGTGGGCCTCCTGCAGTCCCACAACGATGCCACCCGAAGGTTGCAGGAACAGCATCTCTTATTCTGCTTGGGAACCCTGCAGCCCAATGGTATCAATGTGGACTTCAAAAGCTTCAAAATCTCCCCTCCCCTGACCGCATCCCACAAGCCAGCCCAGCACATCCCCGCCTCCCTGACCTGTCCTTCCTCCCACCAATCCACTCCTCCCACCTCAAGCCCCACCCCCATCTCCTACCTTCTAGCCTTATCCCGCCTCCTTGACCTGTCCGTCCTCCCTGGACTGACCTGTCCCCTCTCTAACTCAACTTTACTGCCTCCATCCCCGCCTCCTTGGCCTGTCTGTCCTCTGTCCACCTATCTTCTCCCTTATCCATCTTCTATCTGCCTCCCCTCGCTCCCTATTTATTTCAGAATCCCCTTCCTCTCCTCCATTTCTGAAGAAGGGTCTAGATCCGAAATGTCAGCCTTCCAGCTCCTCTGATGCTGCTTGGCCTGCTGTGTTCGTCCAGCTCTACACCTTGTTATCCCAAGCATACCAAATGCCTTCTTCACTATCCTGTCTGCCTGGGACTCCACTTTCAAGGAACTGTGAATTGTTTTGAACTGGCTGTGCAACTCCTTGGAATATGATTCCCCAAACTATTGACCTTGCCTTGAGTAGTCCAATTCACAGAATCATAGTGTTGTTATAGTGCAGAAGGAGGTCATTCAGCACTGCTCTGGTTCTATTACCTACAGCCAATCTCGTGCCTTTTCCCAATCTCCCAGCACACCATTTCTCCCCAAATATTTATCCACTGCTCCCTCAAATGCCTGAGTTTAAGCAGGACACTCCAGACCTTAACAATTCACTGTCTGAAAATGTTTTATCTCACATCACCTTTGCTTAGTTTGCACGTCACTTTAAAAGCACTTACAGTTCTTTAAACTCATTAAACTAAATCCATTTGCACCCAAACCTCTTATTTGTTGCCTTGTCCTGTTTAAATGTGTCACATGTACACACGCACACACACAGACACACACACACACACACGCATGCGCACACACACACACACACACACACACACACACACAGAGACACACACACAGACACACACACACACACGCACATACACACACGCACACACGCGCACACACACACACACACACACAGGCACACGCACACATGCAGACACATATGTACCATGCATGCACGAATGGCAGCAACTTGCCTACCTTCAGAGTTTAGAACAATGTGTGCTATTAATGTTCCCAGGATAATTTATCAGGAAAGTAGGACTGGGAGCAATCGTGGAAAGTAAATTTAAAGCTTCCTTGGATTGTTGCCACAAATCTTCCAAAAGTTGGCTTCAAGTCAGAGGACTGAGATCTGATAATGTTCTGGTTCAAAGTGAGGCAAAGATGTGTGGCATTAGGGTTTGGGACAGGAATCTCAAATTCACAGTAGCAATGGAAGGGAGAAAAGCAAAGAGAAAGTTAATTCAATCCAATGCTCTGTTAAAATCTCTACCATTTGGGGTAGAGGATGGTTTGAAACAAAACACATCATCTCAGGAGCTGCCAAACCCAATCAAACACAGCCAATGTTTTTTAGGAGACAGAACGTGGATGATGATATCGCTAACAGGTCTTATTTATTGCTATGTCTAACTTGCCTGTTTCTCTTCTTTGGGAGTTTATTTTCCCTTTGCAAAGATATGGATGTTTTAAAGATGGTGCACAAAGATTTACAGGACGTTTTATGGGAATGCACAATTTCAATTGTATACATAGATCAGAGGTGGAAAAAAGAACATTGAAAGGCTAAAATAAAACAAAGAACTGCAAATGCTGAAGATTTAAAACAAAGAAAAAAAGCAGGGAATGCTGGAGAAGCTCAGCAAGCAGGTCTGTGGTGAGAAAAACAGTGTTTCAAGTTCAGTGACCCTTCAGAACTTGAGAGGGTAATTGATATCGATGTTCAAATCCATGAGGTATCTAAACAGACTCTGATTAAAAATGACTGAACTAAAATTCAAAGGCAGCATGAGAAAAATCTTTTCCCTGCATTGGGTGATTCAAATCTGAAGAGTACTGCCTGAGGAATTGACAGACAGATTCAATTGCAGTTTCCCAAAGACAATTGGATAAGCACTTGAAGGAATAAAATTGCAGTTTCATGAGGAAAGGGCGGGGAGTGGGACTAATAAAATCGTCTTTTCAGAGAGCAAGCATGAGCACGATGGGTTGAATCGTTCCTTTCTGCGCCACAACTGTTCTGTGATGCACTTCAAGCAACTGCAATCACCAAATGCCTTCGAACAGGACTAGAGGCAATTCTCCTGTTCCGGCAAGAATGTATCAAATAAACCACAGGTACAATCACCAATCCTGGTAAATAATAAGCAAGTGCATACCACATGCATTTATGTGGTTTGTTTGTATGCACTGTGTGCTGTACTGACTGTGGAAACCTTGCAGGTAAACCTCAGCAGAACCACACTGAACTCTGATTGGGATTACTGTAACAACTGTCTGTCACATGACTGAAACCTAGTTTCAGACCAGTCAAACAAGGCGCTATGTATCAGAGCAAACCAGTTCTTCAAGCTGTGCAATAATGTAAGAGGATTCTGGCTGGCTCTACGGAGCACCTTGAGGCAATGGAGTCCAAGTGCCTGGTGTCTGCCTTTCTCCATCTATCTTCTCCTCTATCCATCTTCGGTCCGCCTCCCCCTCTCTCCCTATTTATTTCAGAACCGTCTCCCCATCCCCCTTTTCTGATGAAGGGTCTAGGCCTGAAACGTCAGCTTTTGTGCTCCTGAGATGCTGTTTGGCCTGCTGTATTCATCCAGCTCCACACTTTCTTACCTTTGCTGTTAACCTTATTTATACCCCTCATGAATTTATAAGCACCCCCCTGCCCCCACTCAACCTCCTATGCTCCAGTCAAAAAAATGTCCCAGTCTATCCAGCATACTTTTATAACTCTGACCCTCCATTCCCGGCAACATCCTGGTAAATCTTTTCTGAACCATCTCCAGTTTAATAATATCCTTCCTATAACAGGACAACCAGAACTGCACACATTACTCTAGAAGAGGCCTCACCAATGTGCTGTACAACCGCAACATGACATCCCAACTCCTATACTCAAAGGTCTGAGCAATGAAGTCAAGTGTGCTAAACGCTTTCTTAACCACCCCGTCTACCTGTGATACAAATTTCTAAAAATTACCTACCTGAATCCTTAGGTCTCTCAGTTTTACAACACTACCCAGGGCCCTACCATTTATTGTATAAGCTAAACCCTTATTTGTTTTATCAAAATGCAATATCTCTCATTTATCCAAATTAAACTCCATCTGCCACTCCTCAGCCCATTGACCTAATTCATCAAGATTCCCTTCTAATCTTAGATAACCTTTTTCACTGCCCACTATACCACGAATTTTGGTGTCTCCACAAACTTGCCAACCATATTCTCATCCAAATCATTTAAATAAATGACAAACAAAAGTGGACCTGGTATTTCCTGTCCTTCCTCCCACCCATCCCCTCCTCTCACCCAAAGCCCCACCCACATCCCCTACCTACTAACCTCATCCCGCCCCCTTGACCTGTCCGTCCTCCCTGGACTGACCTATTTCCTCCCTACCTCCCCACCTACGCTCACCTTTACTGGCCCCATCCCTGCCTCTTTGACCTGTCTGTCTCCTCTCCACCTATCTTCTCCTCTATCCATCTTCTACCCACCTCCCCCCCCTCCCTATTTATTTCAGAACTCCCTTCCTCTCCCCCATTTCTGGAGAAGGGTCTAGGCCTGAAACGTCAGCCTTCCTGCGACTCTGATGCTGCTTGGCCTGCTGTGTTCGTCCAGCTCTGCACCTTGTTGTCTTGGACCCGGTATTGATTCCTGTGGAACACTTCTGGTCACTGGCCTCCAGTCTGAAAATCAACACTCCATGTACACTCTCTGGTTTCTACCATGGGGCCAATTCTGTATCCAGTTGGCAAGCTCACACTAGGTGTCATGTGATCTAACTTTCCTAATTAGTTTACCCTTCAGAGCCTTATCAAAAGCTTTACTAAAGTCCAAATAAACAGCATCTACCTTTCTACCATCATCAATCTTTTTAGTTACATCCTCAAAAAACTCAAACAAGCTTGAAAGACATGATTTCCTTCACACAAAGCAAGCTGACTATGCCTAATCAGTCTTTGCCTCCCCAAATGCATGTTAATCCTATCTTTGAGAATCACCTCCAATAACTTACCCACCAACAATTTCAGAATCACAAGTCTATAGTTCCCAGGCTTCTTCTTACAGCCTTACTTAAATAAAGGCACAACACTCACCACCTTCCAGTCCTCCAGCACCTCATACCTATTTCTGCTCGAGGCCCTGCAATTTCCTCCCCAATTTTCCACAATGTCCTGCAATACACTAGATCAGGTCCTGGAGATTTATCCAGCCTAATGTTTTCAAAGACCTCCAGCACTTCTTCTTCTGTAATTATTTGCTGTCTTCTTGAAGGCTTTTCTGTTAAATATCAACCTGTTCAGGGACATTATGACACAGCTCTGGAGAATGTCAGACTTGAACCTGGGTCCCCTTGCCCAGAGGCAGGAACACTACCTCTGCACCATGAGAGCCCCTGTCTGAAGGCATTGGATTCTTGCTAAAGTTGGTTTCTAGAAGTACCAAAGACCACTATTACCCAGGAGTGCTGAGGTTAATGGCATTGACCCTACTGACACTGAAATTAGAGAGCTCAATTCAGGTATGGGATCTTTGTCTCAAGCCATTTTAAAGTCTTCAGTGTTAAATGTTCTATTGGCTGTTTGCTTGCATCAGAACTGCTGGTGTTACAACTGTACAGAGAGCAAAGTGAAGCCTATTATACCGCTATGGTTTGCCATTTCTGCATTCTTCCAATTATTAGTCTCAAATAATACAACTGCAACTTTATGCAGCCGTGAGTCCACTATCAAGGAATGTTATGACATTATGGCTGAGGACCTACCTAGAACCCAGGTCCAGATTTTTGCCATGTTGGAGGCCATCTTCACAGAAGTAAAATACCAGAAGATACCTGAAATCCAAAGGCCTCCCCATGAATTGTGGGCTATAGTTTACAAGTGCAAGGTTCATGGAGGCAGCTGGCCATTTAATTGGTCAGTTGCCTCCACTGAAATTGAATTGCAGAGTCCTTGCTGTTTGGAACCCGGAGTGTGGAGATTAGAGATGCAGGAGCAGGTCTATTCTCAGTGCATTATTTTGGATAGTCAGGGTGCCATCCATGGAGAGTTGTGGTATCCCCCTGGAAATGGTCCCAGGATACCTGGGAGTGAGGGTGAAGCATCCTCGTTGGGGAAGGTTGGTAGGTAATAGTGAGCTGTTGAGAAAATTATCCATTAAAGGTGCATTGATCCCTTGGAAATGTCCTACTTCCCAAGAAATGTCAACACCTGTTAAGTTTTTTTTATGAATGCAAGTAGATTGTAGATTACAATGATACAACCTCGCACTTGTGGATACAAGATGAGATGGTATGGGAAGTGAATGGGGTTAGAATGGTAGCTGGAAGTAGGCACCAAGTTGGCATCAGAAGTATGAAGGACCATGGGAGGTGGGTGTTTGGGGCATTGGGTGGCACAGAGGTCATTAGGTGACATGGGATGGCATTGATATAGCATGGGGAGCAGCACCAACCTGACTCCAATTCTATCTAGTGCTCCAGACTGAGAAAGGGCAGCAATTATTAAAAGCCAGGTTCCTGGAGCCAGGAATTCTCCTAATTTTGTGCACCTGATGAACATTTGGGCCCGATAGCATAAACAGTGAAAGCTGGTGGTTTTTCAAAAGTATATTTGTAAAGAATCATCCACGAAGTCACCTTTTACTTACTCCAGAAACTGTGCAACGTGTCACGTGATGACACATTCAATTCAGACAGATCAAACACTGACACAACAAGGAACAAGATTGAGGCCATTTGGCCCTCCAAGGCTGCCTTTTCATTCAATAAGATCATGGCTGATCTGATTTTAACCTCAACTCGACATTCCTGAATATCCCCAATAATCTTCCATCCGCTTGGAAATTAAGAATCTACCTACTTCCACTTAAAAATATTTAAAGATTCTGCACCCACCACCTTTTGAGAAAGGAATTCCAGAGAGTTGCAACCCTCTGGAAGAAAAAAATCTTTCCTCAGATCTTTCGCAAATGAGTGGCCATAATTTTAATCTATGGCTCCTGGCTATAGATTCTCCCACAAGAGGAAATATCCTTTTCACATCTACCTGGTCAAGTCCGCTCAGGATCTTATATATTTCAATGAAGTCACCTCTGACTTTCTAAGCTCCAGAGGATATAGAGGATACAAGACCAATCTGTCTAGCTTTTCCTCTAATGGCAGTCTGTTCATTCCAGGTATTAGTCTAGTAAACCTCTCTGAACTGCTTCCAATCCATTAACATGTTTCTGTAAGTACTGTGACAATATCATACAGTAGACAGTACTCCTGATGCAGACTCACCAATGCCCTGTATAGTGAAGCACAAACCCCCTGCTTTTGCATCCAATTCCCCTCATAATAAAGATATAGGAGCAGAATTAAGCCATTCAGCCCATTGAGCCTGCTCCACCATTCAATCATGGCTGATAAAACATAATATTCTATTAATTTTCCTGATTACTTGTTGCACCTGCACATACTAACCTCCTGCAATTAATGCGCCAGGACACCCAGATCCCTCTGCATCTGCGAGCTCCACAACCTCTCACTATTTAGATAAAATGCTTCTATTTTGCTCTTTCTGCCAATTTCACACATTTCCATATTATACTCTATCTGTCATGCCTTGTCCACTCGTAACCTATTTATATCTATTTGTTGGCTCATTTTATCCCCTTCACAACTCATTGTCCGAACTAACTTTGTGTTTCAGTACTTTAGCTACTATACCTGTGATCACTTCATCCAAATCATTGATATATACTGTAATGAGTTGAAGGCCCATTACCAATTGCTGTGACACCTCGCTCAGGACATCCTGCCAGACTGAATAATACCCATTTATTCCATTCTTTCCTGTTAGCCAGCCAATCTTCCATCTTTGCCCTCTGCACCAGGAGCTTTTTTTGTCATAATCCTTGATGTGGCACTTTATTGAGTGCTGCCTAGAAATTTAAATACAGTAGACTCTCTGGTTTCCCTTTTACCTACAGCACAAGTTACTTCTTCACAAACTCCAACATGTGACAGCAATACATCAGGATATGGAGGTCTGGTGTTGGAATGGGGTGGACAGGGTCAAAAGTCACATGATAGCAGGTTATAGTCCAATGGGTTTATTTGAAGCCATGAGCTTTCAGAGCACTGCTCCTTCACCAGGCGACCTTCATCACTTGACGAAGGAGCAGTGCTTTGAAAACTTGTAATTTCAAATAAACCTGTTGTCATGTAACTTTTATCAATCAATCAATTAATCAATATCTCTAAGTGTTTATTGAGAATTGAACCAACTGTGCATTTTTCCTCACCTCAAAACATCAACGTTTTCAATCATTATGCAATACAAGATGAATATTTGTCTTTGCTGATACTTCATAATGTGCATATGAACAACTCACCAAAGACAATGACTCTGAGTGATGATACCTTCCCCAAAGAGAAAGCCCTTATATTTTCTGCAGCTGTGAAGGAATGATTAAGACAAACTCAGTTGAAATATTAAAACAGCATTTCAAACAAAAACAAAATCTTGCGAGCCTTGCTTTATGTGACTCACTTGCCCTTCAGGTTTGCGAATGATGTACCCAATGTCACGCAGTGGTTTATGTTTCACTAAATCACTAAGCGCTCTCTCATGTGTCTTTTGCATAAACCATAGTGTGAGCCAGGCAGTTTGCTTAATATAAGCAAGAGATAGCCTGGGTGCTTCAGTGATCATGTCACTTCAGCAGTGTGTTTTAATTCATCTCTCTCATACTGACTGGTTTAATAAGTTCTCTAAAGCAATCCTCAGGACAATGTCATCAGCTCAAGAGCAAAAGAAAATCAAAATAAATAAATTGGCAGGAACAGAACCAAATTAATCATAAATCTTTCTAAATATCTAATTTCTCCAAGTGTTGCTGCTTGTTGGACAGTCTTCAATCTACTGCTAAATGTGTTGCCTGTTGGCCCACTGCATAACACTGATGGGATCGTTTCATTACTTATGTGCTTTGCCTCTTATACTTTTTCCACTGCGGTATCTGTCTTCATGGGGGGTTGATCTCGTTCCAATCTGACTGCACAATCCAACCATTGCAGACATCCGTGTTAAATGATGTCAGAAGCAGATCTCGTACTCAGTCTACTGTTAGTGCCCAGCAGCTGTCAGTGACATTAGCCTGTTGCTGTTTGTCCATGGACCTGAGACAGGATTTTGACATTCTATTGCTCAACGTGACCTCTGAAGGGTAGATGGTGCCTGTGGCGTTGTGAAGGAAGCCAGCAGTGTCATCACCATGTTGGCATTCCTGTTGCTTAGGGACATGATCCTTGCTTCAAAGGGACGCTCCAAAATTCTCCACTGCCACTGTTTACAGCTCTCTTCAATCTGATCATTTCAGCTGTAATTGAGACAAAAAAACTGACCAAAATTAAAACCTACTGCATTCAGTTTATTTTACATTGCATTTTTTTAAACATTACTTTTGAAATTATCTTTAGTCCTTCCTGTACTGTAACCTCCTTGCTAGGACAGCAGGAGAACCTGTTTGGCCTATCTTTTTCGTCTGTGAGTGAGGGGGCAGGATGCGGTAATAACATGGTTAGTTATTTCTGCTGAGGACCTGGTCAATATCGGTATTCTTGGTATAGACTCATCACTGTTTGGCTGTGCATCAAACAACTCGCTGTTAAATTTTTACCTACACCTGTGTTTCCCAATTGATAATGGTCACAGATCTTAGCTGTTCCTGAGCTGGCAACAATGCCTCATAACTGGTTCACTCCGGGATAAATACTATTGAGTGAACAATGATAAAAAGTGTGGACTCAACACTAAGCCTGATAAGGTGTCTCCTAGTTGTCAGAACTTGAAGCAATGTTAATATTAGCATCACATTGAAGGACCTACTCAAAAGACACTTGATAGCATTTAAAAGTATATAACACCTAAAGTATACCTGCATCAGCTAAGATTTATCTGACTAACTCGTCCAACGAAGTGTAGAATTATTGACTTATAGAGTCATAGTAATCTACAGCACAGAGAAAGGCCCTTTGGCCCATTGAGTCAGTGCTGGTCAAAAACAATCACCTAATATATCTCTGATAATAGGAACTGCAGATGCTGGAGAATCCAAGATAACAAAGTGTGGAGCTGGATGAACACAGCAGGCTGAGCAGCATCTTAGGAGCAGGAAAGCTGACGTTTCGGGCCTAGATCCTTCATTAGAAATGCCAGCTTTCCTGGTCCTAAGATGCTGCTTGGCCTGCTGTGTTCATCCAACTCTACACCTTGTTATCTAATATATCTCTGCTTATATTCTCATTTTAAAATCAATCTTTATCTACTGAAATATGTCCTGTTGGCTGATTGCTTTTTTTTTACCAATTTTAATTTGTCTGAGGCATAAATAAATGTTGGGCTTTAAGTAATTTTCCATCTTATTTCCAGGGACCACCAGGAGCATAGGTGGCACTATGGCTCAGTAGTTAGCAGGGTCCCAGGTTTGATTCTACCCATGGGCAAATGCCTGTACAGAGTTTGCACATTCTCCTTGTGTCAGTGTGGGTTTCCTCTGGGTGCTCCAGTTTCTTCCCAGTTAGGTGGCTTAGCCATGGGATTACAAGGATAAGGGTTGGAGGCTGGGTCTGGGATGCTTTTCAGATGGTCAGTGTAGACTCAGTGGGCCAAATGGCCTCTTTCTGCACTGTAGCTATGAAGGTATTAAGAATTGGTACAGCTTATCATCATCTTTCACTCTCACAGTTGGCATATGTTACATAGAAACATAGAACATTACAGCACAGTACAGGCCCTTCAGCCTTCGATGTTGTGCCGACCTGGCATCCCAATTTGAAGCCCATATTTGTGCGCTCTGCTTACATCGATGGCCTTGTGGGAGCCCATGAAGAAATCCTGAGCTTCAGTGAAATTAAGATCTTGTAGAATATGTATTAGCTCACATCTTAACCAGCTGCCACCTGGCTGAAGTAGCCAGGGTACTGCCACCTTCACCAAACAACTGGCTCCAGTAGCCTCCCTGTGAAGTATCTCACAGTAGCTGTGCTCTTTCTGCATGTGGCACCAACCACTTAAAGGGGCAGCATTTGCCCTTCAACATCCCTTAGTGGTACCATTCAAGTGTCACAAGGAGACACAGAGACTGCCATTTTTTTCTGGCCATTGGCCATCAAATCATTTACAGCACTGAAGGAGGCTATTCGGCCATTAGGAATCCTCATTGGCTTCCGACAGAAACAATAAAGTCAGACTCACTTATTCCCCACTGCCCCTTAAATTTATTTCCTTCAAGTGCCCATCCAATTTCCTTTAAAATTTATTGTTGCCACATTCACTGTCCTATTGAGCAGTGAGCTTCAGGTCATCACCACTAACAAAAGTTTTTCCTCAACAACAGTTTTTCCAGCAACTTCTGTAAAATTTCTTCCTCACCTCCCTCTTGGATCTTTCACCAAAAATATGTGTCCCTCAGTTCCCGTACCATCAGCTAATATCTAGGCCTTTGGGAAATCCAATAAGCTTGCACAAATTTCGAAGTTTTTTTTTGTTTAGCTGGGGATAGACTGTCACAGAGTTAGAAAAACTCCATGGTGCAAGGTCAGTTCCGAACCCCACAAAGTGAGGAGGGGTAAATTTCAACTTTCAAAAGGATATCACAAGTTGACTGAAAAGCGAAAGATGATTCTGACAGTAGAAAATCAGAGACTGGTGCTCACCCCTGAAGTAATTGCAACGAGGTCAGCCAGCTGGGCCTCATAGAATATAATTCCCTGTTTCTTTTTATTAATCTGGTCCAATCAGGGAGCCCTGGCTGACAGATAAAAAGGGGAGCGTCAGAGATTGTGACATCCTGTTTTCCCCAGAATGGGAGATGTCAAGACCAGGAGGCACATTTTTAAAGGTGAGGTGGTGATTTGGAAAAGACATGAGTGGCAAATGTCTTACACAGAAGGTGGTTCGCGTGTGGAATGAACTTCCCAAGGGAGTGGTGGATGTGGGCACAATTACAACATTTGAAAGACATTTGGATAAGTACGTGAATAGCAAGGGTTTGGAGGGACGTGGGCCAAATGCAGGCAGGTGGGACTTGTTTAGTTTGGGATTATGCTCAGCATGGACTGGATGGGCTGCAGGGTCTGTTTCTGGCCTACATGACTCTATGAGTGTTCATGTGCAAATAAACAGTGACTTTTTGATGGGATACTGGCCACTGTGGTGTTATTTCACTCTCCCTCAGCCTCCCAGCTGTGAAAAGTTGTGGAGGAGTTAATGGCTACTGGGAGAGGGAGTTGTGATAAAGGAACCAATAAAAGTGCAGCTATGTGCAATGAACTGAACAAGAAGTTAAAATGTTTTTTAACTGCCAAATATGAGGGAAACAGGCCAACTTATATACGTGGAAGGCAATGTTGAGAGATAGCATCACTGGTGCAGTAGAATCAGTTACACTGAATGGCCCGAGAAAATAATGATCTTTCCATGCATTGCTTTTATTAGGACATATTAGGAGCTGAATCGGCAGTAAGGGATAAGTTACTCTCGAACACTTATTCTTAAGTGGAATAAGCTGTCAGATCCTGTGATTTTCTTTTGCAACAAAAACAAACTTTGGTGCGTGAGAGTTGGGAAGTTATTCTCCCTGATCCTGACAGGCAGGCAAACAGACAAACTGGCTCTGGTTCTCTCACAGGGATAAGAAAAAATGGATTCAGTAATATGAAAGTCAGGAGTTTTCGCATGAGCCGACACTGGGCTGGAACCCAAACTAAAACACAGCTAGAGCACAGGCAACGAGATAAATAGCAAAGGGAAAGGGAAAATCAACATCTAAAATTGACTCCCTAAATGGATAATAGAGGCCGAAACATCATGGGAGGCATGGTTATGGTCAACAGCCAATAGCTTTTCTCCAGGGTAGGGGAGTATGAAGCTAGTGGTCATAGGTTTAAGGTGAGAGGGAGAGATACATAAAGTTCCAGGGGACAATATTTTTCACACAGGGTAGTGAGTGTCTGGAGTGGACTCTCAGAGGTAGTGGTGGATGCAAATACAATTTTGTCATTTACGAAACATTTAGACAAGCTCATGGATGTGATAGGTGTGGAGGGATACGGGCTAAATACAGGCAAATGGGGCTAGTTTAATTGTGAAAACTGGGTGACATGGACAGGATAACAAAGTGTGAAGCTGGATGAGCACAGCAGGCCAAGCAGCATCTCAGGAGCACAAAAGCTGATGTTTTGCGCTTAGACCCTTCATCAGAGAGCTGGACAGGGCCTGTTCCCATGCTGTAAACTTCTTTGATTCTATGACTGTATTTGCCTTTGATCAGTTCTTTTTAGCATCAACCTCAGTGGAGGTCAGTGAGTTCACAATGGCTTCTTTTCTGCAAATTCCAACGAGCTGCCAAAACCTTTACTTTTACTTCTCTACAGCCCAAATACTTGAGAAGGCAGTGTCTATACTGCAGAGTGACTTCTCAAGATCAACCTGCATCCCCCTGGTAGCGACATATCTGGCTCATCTTTTTGATGCACACAGAGTGGCCAATGTGGAGCTCATTTCTATAAGATGCCCTTGGCCAGTCTCCATATACAATGCAAGTTTCAGTGGGGACGATCACAGGGTGGTTAAACAGAAACCTTGTGTAATCTTCCTCTTGCCCTATCCATGTGGGATATGCTTGGACCAATTGCAAAATCTTAAATACTGGAACAGCTGAGGACAGCTTGCGAACACAGATCAGATCCATCTTTTGCGCTAGTGGAATCTGGTTTAGTTGTTAGGGCTATATATGTAGCTATTTATCCTGTCAATAAAATGTGACAGCAGAGAAAACAAAACCAGCCTGTTAAATAGTGAGGTTGCACATCATTTACAAAACAACATTACAGCACAATTTAAACAGATCCTGCTAAATGCCTCTTGTCTTGGAAGGCAGGGTGTCATTGCAGCAGCTCGAGGCTATATCCTCTCCCTCTCTTTATCTTTCAGCCCAGCCTCTTTGAATAAAGGTCTTCAGACAAAGTCAGACTGTAGTCAAACACTCTTCCACCACCCTTCATTCACGCCTGAGCTTGGAATTCAGGCTCGAGTATTATGCACTTGCCTCTCTCGGATGCCTTGACAGCCTGGAGATATATTCAGGATGACTCACAGGGACTACGGTGATGTTATTTACAGCAACATCTGACGTTCACACCGTAGTCAGATGACTAGCCCCGTTATAGTACAGTGCTGGGTCACATTAACACTGCCTCAGAGTTCCAGCCAGACTCAACACAAGCTGGAAGAACAACATCTCACCTTCTGCCTGGGGACCTTACATCCTTCAGGACACAACAAGGAGTTTCATCATCCTAGAGCACGAGCTACTCCTTTCATATCTATTAGCAACCTCCACAGCCCAGGTCCTGCTTTCCCCCTACTCCTGCCAGCTTTATCTGATGGTGTGAATGCCCAGTCAGGTTGGGGCATGTCTCCCTCCTGTTTGCAATCAGAATCTGGAGACTGCCTCAACCACTGAGAAAGTGGCGACGTTAAATTGGGATGGCCATGGACTTGAGTAACAAGGGCCATGCTCCATTTCAACTCTATACCATTTCCCCCCTTAACCACCCTACACTGTCATTCCCCCCTCCTCCCCATTTCTCCAACTACTCTGCTCTTACCAGCTAGAGAGGCTTTATAACTCCTCACTGTGAAGGTAGGCCACTGGAGACAGGTTTTTGGGGCTGAATTTTGTTGGTGCCCAGGAGGTAAAAAGTGAGCTGTGTTGCCTGGAAAACAGTGGTGATCTGTCTCAGAATGACTCACGGTCACTGTCCTGCCTCTGGCGAAGGACATTCTGGGCAGCTGAGCCTAAAGTAAGGGCCATTCTATTGAGCATTTTTGCCAAAATGGGAATAATCCCTGTGCTCTCCTCCAAATCAAGGAAGGCCATCACCATCATGATCATGGCTCCAGAGGGTTAAAGGAGCCAAAGGTTATATACCCTTTAGAGGGGAGTGTGTGCAGCAACCATGGAGACTGTTCAGCCTCAACAAACTGTTCCCCCCCCACCCAGGAAACCATCCTCACTGTCACTAATTTTGGCCCTGAGAGCCTCCATTTCATCTGTTATCGCGGTCGTCAGGTCTGAGTGACCAATCCTTGCAGGGCTCGGCCTCGGCAGGAGGATCCCAGGATGACAGCGCAAGATGTTCTATGGATATCCCCAAAGCACGCTGAACAGGTCAAACAATTCCTGCTTGTCATTGACTCAAACGGAGAGCGCTCATTTGGCAAGGTGCTGAACACTTCAAGGGGCCTTTGTCAGGGATCTCCAGAGGTGAGGGCCAAGGCACTGGGGGGATAGCAGAGAACCCCCTCCAAATATTTATCATCCCTTCAAGCACTGCATGGTCTACCATGTCTGATGGGATCTGCAAGTCACATGTTGGACATTATCGGCCATTTCAGAATCTATTGAATTGGAGTGGAAGCAAGTCATGCTTGCGGCTTGAGGTGGGAGGAGGTGATAGGTGAGAGGAAGAACAGGTTAGGGAGGTGGAGGACGGACAGGTCAAGGGGCCAGGATGAGGTTGGTAGGACTGACCTATCTCTTCCCTACCTCCCCAACTACACTCACCTTTACTGGCTCCATCCCCACCTCTTTGACCTGTCTGTCTCCTCTCCATCTATCTTCACCTCTATCCATCTTCGATCTGTCTCCCCCTCTGACCCTATTTATTTGATCGTGGGAGACTGCGCAAGAGGAAAAACATCCAGTTAGTGGAATCATGATCTCCTTTCAACATTATTACATGAGTATTGAGGCCATGAACAATGCAGCTCACATGGGCCTGAATTCTAAAATATTAATATTATATAATACTAATATTAATAAGAAAAAATATGAATGATAGCCAGACAGCAATCCAATCTTTAAGACTGTACCATTATATACTCAAGTAAAAGTCAATTTTATGTAAAAGTTGACACCCTATTTTAGCCAAAACATCTGGAATTTTCCATATATCTCATGTAAAAGTCTACCCCAGTCCTTCACAGTTAACAGATCAACATTTGTGAGTCAAGGCATTATTCTGAATATTAATGTTACAATGACGAAATGATCCATGAGACTGTACAAGAGTCGAACGTCTGAAAACATTCTTTTTGACCAGAAATAAAAGCTTAAAATGTTAGTTGGAAAAATTTGGCGCGATAGTTTAAGACACATCAGGCCAGACTCAGGCACTCGTGGAAAACAGCCATATACCTAATTGAGGTTTTGAAATTTCTTCATCACTTTGTGTAACAATGCCCTCCAGAAAAAGCAAGAAGTATATACAGCAGTGTTTAAACTGAAAAGTTATTGAAGTTGCGGAGAAAACAAATAACTGTGTAGTGGCAGAAGTATTTTGTGTTTCGGAGAAACTTGTGAGACGACCAGAGGAAGATATCGAACCAACTTCAGACAGTGCCAAAACGAAAGTATGCAAACAGAGCTAAACCTAGCAAGTGGCCACAATTGGAGAAAGAGTGTTTTTAAGTGGGTACTTGAAAACCATCAGAATGGGAAATTTGTTAGTTGTGAATCCACACAGGAAACGACTCAAAGAAGGATGGAATTTCGGATTTTAAGGCAACTGCTGAATGGTACACCAGGCTCATGAGAAGGCATGACTCAGTACTTTGGCAGAGAGCTAAGCCTGCACAAAAGCTGCCTGTTGAACTAGAAGATAAGATATTACAGTTTCACCAGGTTGTAATCAGAAATCGACAGAAGGAAGGCTACAAGTCATCATGCAGTGGAAACATGGACAAAACGCCCATTACTCTCAATATGCTATAGAATCGAACTGTTAACTGAAAATGTTGAACAGTGTGATTTTGCAGGATTTTAATGAATGTTTGTATTTGACATGTTTGATTTAAGATGTACCATGTAAGTTGTAATTTAAAGCCATATTATATTTCTATTTCACTTTTTGTATGTATAAATAAAAGCTTACTTATTAAGAGATAACAAGGTGTAGAGCTGGATGAACTCAGCAGGCCAAGCAGCATCAGAGGAGCAGAAAAGCTGACATTTCGGGCCTAGACCCTTCATCAGAAATGGAGGAGGGGAAGGGAGTTCTGAAATAAATATGTAGAGAGGGTGAGGCGGATCGCTGATGGATAGAGGAGAAGATAGGCGGAGACATGACAGACAAGTTAAAGAGGCAGGGATGGAGACAGTAAAGGTGAGTGTAGGTGGGGAGGTAGGAAGAGATAGGTCAGTCCGGGGAGGACGGTCAGGATAAGGGGGCGGGATGTGGTTAGTAGGACTGATCTATCCCCTCCCTACCTCCCCACTTACACTCACCTTTACTGGCTCCATCCCCACCTCTTTCACTTGTCTGTCTCCACTCCACCTATCTTCTCCTCTAACCATCTTCAATCCACCTCCCCCTCTCTCCCTATTTATTTCAGAATCCCCTTCTCCTAGACCCTGATGAAGGGTCTAGGCCAGAAACGTCTGCTTTCCTGCTCCTCTGATGCTGCTTGGCCTGCTGTGTTCATCCAGCTCTGCACCTTATTATCTCGGATTCTCCAGCACCTGCAGTTCTCGTTATCTCAGCTTACTAATTAATTTTGGTTTCTATTGTCTTTATCCAGCAATTAATGTCATCTGTTGTGTTTTTTCTATTTATTCATTTAGAGATCAATTGGGCTTTTGCTAATGATACGGTATTTTCAACTGCAGCATGAATTTCAGCTCCTTGAAAGTAGTATCCAAGTAATAGTTGACCCCATAACTTGAACCTTAAAAATAGACTAAAAAATTCAACTTTTATATGAGTATAGACAGGATGAGTTGTTGCTGAATCTGATTGACTGCTAAAATATTCAGTTTAAGTTCTGCTTCTGTTGTTGCCTTTGATTGGGCACAATGGATCAATTTGAATTGTTCAAAGATTTCACAATCAATTCCAGGAGCAAATTTAGCAGATCTGTGAACTCCACTCTACCAAGATAATTTGCCATGCATTCTCATTGTTCCAGATTCCTGATCCAAGTCCAGCATTCCTGATTTGCACAAAAATAGTCTGCAGTTATATTGTCCCTAATGCTCAGGTGCAAAGTCCTGATATTCTGCCAATATTCCAGTTACTGTTTGCTACATAGTTTGCAAATCAAAACCTTTTGTTCAACTGAGTGTTTTGTGGCAGGATAGTGTTGCTGAAAGGATAATTAAATGGGCTAGATGCTAGGTCTGTGGATTGTCTATATTTATTTTTCAGCTTAGCAAAATCCTGATCCAAACATAACATTTCCTGGCTAAATCACAGGATCTAACAGCACAATAATGTATTGCTGTCCCAACCCTTCCCTTCCAGATCATAGCATTGTTGTAATATGGAGCCTGCAGTAGTTTGTAGTGTAGACTTTTATTCCTACATTCCCAGGTCTGTCAGATTTACTCTGGAAATCGATAACCCAAGGCAGTCCTAACAATGGGATACACTTTACTAAAGCAAAGTGCACTACGAAATAATGCAAAAATTCTTACCCATACAATGCTTACAGTACTGAATGAACTGATTTACAATGGAATTGCCAAAGGATTAGCCTGCTCTGTCCCAACCTGTAGTCCCTGATCAGCTGACCTGCTGACTGAGCTACTAACCATACTCCGAGGTAATAAAATGTGAGGCTGGATGAACACAGCAGGCCCAGCAGCATCTCAGGAGCACAAAGGCTGACGTTTCGGTCTCTGATGAAGGGTCTAGGCCCAAAACGTCAGCTTTTGTGCTCCTAAGATCTGCTGTGTTCATCCAGCCTCACATTTTATTATCTTGGATTCTCCAGCATCTGCGGTTCCCATTATCTCTGATACTCCGAGGTAAGTCTTTTTATACCCTTTTCCACATAGACAAGCTGTGCATTCAAACTTTAACACTATCCAGTCTTCACCAAATGATCAGTTTGACCATTGACAAATATCACAAACATGTCATGGTCTCCACACTTGATTTGATTAATTAACTTATGAGGACTTGCTTGTTTCTCCTTGGAAAGAGGCTCAGCCCCTGGGTTTAATGAAAGTTGACCTCAGCCTTAGCATGCTTAATCTACTGCCTCTTCTACATTGTTTGATTAACTATACTTACGCAGCACAATTGTATGATCAGTACGCTTTTTAGCTGATAAATAGTCCACATCATCACATCTGATTTATCAGTTTGTTTTAACAGAAGACTCCAGCCTTTCAGAGTTTCTTGTACAGTTCAGTCCATTATGGCTGAGCTACAATCTGTAATGGTAAATAAGACACATACACATTCCTTCAGCAAAACACTGGGACACATGAAAACTTTGCTCTCTGTAGGAAGGACCCATTCTCTCCCATTCACGTCTTAATTTGTAACCATTTTACATCACATTTTCTCCACCATGAATACCCCCCTTGACTTTTGTACTGTACCTCTACACCATCTGCCCTTCCTGATTCTGTTAAATATATATCAAAAAAAATTCCAATACCTTTCAATTCTGAAGAAGAGCCATAGAGTCGTAAAAAAGTACACAACAGAAACAGACCTTTGTTCAACTCATCCATGCCGAACAGATAGCCTAAATAAATCTACTCCCATTTGCCAGCATTTGGCCCATATCCCTCTAAACCCTTCCCATTCATGTTCCCATCCAGATGCCTTTTAAATATTGTAATTGTACCAGCCTCCACCACTTACTCTGGCAGCTCATTCCATATATGCACCATCCTCTGCATGAAAAAGCTGCCCTTAGATCCCTTCCAAAATCTTTCCTCTCTCACCTTAAACTTATGCCCTTTAGTTTTGGACTCCCCTACCATGAGGTAAAGACCATGACCCTACCATGGGGTAAAGACCATGACCCTACCATGGGGTAAAGACCTTGACCCTATCCATGTCCATCATGAATTTATAAACTTCTGGAGTTAAAATGTTAACATTGTTTATCTCTCCACAGATACTGGGGAGTTTCTCAAGCGTACTCTGTGTTTGCTTTAGACTTCCTGCATCCACAGTATTTTGCCTTCATTACATTAAAACATTTCTGATAATTAGATCATTATCAAGTTTGGCTCGGTTGGCTGAATGACTGTTAGGTTATACCATCAGGTTGGGTTCCACTCTCTTAATGCCTGAGGTCATCATGAAGATCCCACCTTCTCAATCTCTCCCTTTACCTGTGGCCAGGTGATTCTTAGATTAAACTCACGACCACTGTCTCTCTCTAATGACACAGCAAGACTACGATGACATTACCCTTACCATCAAGCTTCACAAGTACAGTGATTGTAATGAGGTCAGCCAGGTGGAATATGAGTTCCCCAACTGGGGCTGTAACCTGGCCCAGTCAGGGAGCCACGACTGATAGATATAAACAGGAATGTCAGACGTTCTGTTCACTCTGAGAGCTGGCCCAGAGGAAGGTTGATCAGTGTCAAGGACTCCCCACATGTTTACTTAGTGACGGCATACTGGCCTGAATGGAGTTATTTCAATTTGTTTGTCCTTCTCATTCCATTTTGGCTAACCCACCAAATGTTATGTTAATATCTGCAGCAGTGAGTTGGCGTTACTGTACTGCATGCTGGTGACAGGTTGTTCACTCTGTATCGCCCCAGTCTCATTTACCCGTATGAGCATAATGGTTTAGAATTGTCACCGCTTTCAGTGTTGACAATATAGATCTGGCAACATGGATTTGATTCTAGAAATATCTGATGGTATTGACAGCAAACAAAAACATCAGTGAATGGTACACATGCTGATCCTTGTTTGCTCTCCAAGTTAAACGTTGAAGCTTTAGGGAATATAGAGTAAAATCACAACTCCATGCAACAAGGAGAACATTTCATGTGAAACCGAATCAGGCTTTTGAACCGTTCACTCAAGAGGCTAAACGTTACCAAAAAAAATAGAATCTTCACCTTTTTCAAACCAGTTTGTTTTTCTCACATCATTTCAAATGAGGCAGTACAAAGACCGGAAGGAGTATTGGTTATCTATATTGAACATGTTTCTACGGACAATAAAACAAAAGGTGGGAATGACAATGCATTTACAGTGGATAGGACAGCTTCACTGAGCTCCCTGGGGAGAATGGTTGAACATAAATAATTGATGTACATTGTCACTTTACAAAGTACCTTACAAATATTTCACCAGGATTGTAAATAGAACAGCGCTCAGACACAACAATAGCGTTGGACTCTGTTTAGAATTGTTGCTAATGGTTTCTTTGTGTTTGTAATGTTTGACCGAGATTAGAAATTTGTCAGAGTCTTTGGAGAATCTGTCTGCCACAGCATAAAATGTTGCCGTCGACATTAGGCATTTCCTTTCTGTCTCCGATTTTGATTCCTCCCCTTCCTGAAGCTGTTGACTTTCTCAGAGGGTTGGAGCACTGAGTGCTGAGAGTCATTATTTCCACATCAAGTTCACAGTGACTGTCAGCAGCCTGGCTGCCTAGGGAGAACAGCGCAGGCAGTCTTGCACATCCTGAATGTTCATATATAGACACTTTCCAACAGGGTTCATTTTGAACAAAGAACATTTTTCTTCCTGAATAAAATGCTTGTGGCTATTTTGGAACCATTTTGAAATGTGTTCGTATATTTTTGAAATGAATATTTTTGCACAATAATTTATAAACCAGCCAACAACATGTTGGAATTATTTATCAGGTGAGAGAGCAACTGTAGAGAGAGAGAGAAAAGAGTTAAAATTTTCACTTGCTGAGCTTTGCTTTAAAGCAGCAGTAACAAAGCAGTGTGGAAGTGTGCAATTCTTGAGAGGTGTGAGTTAAACGGTAACACAAAAGCTAGCACCTAATCATGACATGCGTTTATTAATGGCCATTTAATGCTGCTCAAACAACTAATGAGGCATTTAACTGGTAGAATGCCAAAAGTGTTAATAGTATTGTACCGAGAAGCAAAAATTCAGACAAGCTCATTTCTCAGATCAGTCCCGCGCAAAACATTGGCACCATAATTATCATGAAAAAGACACCCTCTGGTGACAAGAGTCTTTCAAAAAGTGAGAAACACTTGCCAGGCTAACAGAGCAAATGTAAGGTAGGAATATTGATGAATCAGCGAATGTCACATGAACATGACAATTAACAACTTTGGGTGATATTTTACAAAAGAGCTACTCAGGATAATGCAAGAATAAATGAAAACAGCAGGGTAATGTGTGGCATCCATGTGGAGAGAAAGCAAACTATCGTTTCGAGTCTACATCACTCTTCATCAGAGTCATTGAGACTCAAAACTTTAGCTTGCTTTCTCTCTATCAACTGCCTGAACCATTGTGATTTCCAGCACTTTTTGTTTTCAGTACGTCTGCAGTAATTTGCTCCTCCATAGGGTTGTGTGTATATGTATATGTCTATGTGTGTGTTAGGGAGAGGGGTGCATGAAAGAAAAAGGATACACATTGCACTATTGAGTGCTTTTGCATGTTGGACTGTCTGAATGTACAGCAATGATGTGCAGTGAATTGTATTAAGGCAAATTGTGTTGCAAACAGCAACTGTCCCAGTCTTATCCCCGCTGTGTTTAAAGGTGAAAGGTGTACAACAGGAAGGCCGATCAAATAATGGGCCTCATGATGAGGAAATGTATGAGGAACAAAAAAGAACATTTTATTCAAGAGGGAGATTCAAGAACGTGCTGGGACTATGGAAACTGGAGGATTGCACAGAACTTTAATCTATAATCTATATTCCACACTCTGGATGCACAAAGCAAAGTCTCTCTACCAAAAGTGATTGTTTTTTAGATTTGCACGCTAATATGTAACTGTTAATCTGCTCACCCTGCTGTACTCATAGCAATACTGAAGCCCAATGGTCCATAAGGTGACTTAAAAGTATCACTTACTGAAGCACCTAGCGACATCAGTCTCATTTGATTTAGGAGCTGGCAATGGTACAGCGTTGAAGAAGATCATTGTAAATTTGAGGAGGACTCAATGATCATTAGTGAAGTACCAATTGGTGCAGGGCAGAGGTGCTGTTGATTATCCTGTTTTGGGGGCATGGGAATCCCTGTGCTTCAGCTTTCCTGAAGAGTTTTTGATCGCAACATTTGGAGTAGTCGTTGCCTCTATCACATGGATTGTTTGGAGACGCTGGGTTTTGTTGTGTATGGGTCTGAAAGGTTGAATTCTTGATTGAATGCGGTAAATGCCATCCAGTCTGATGTTGTCGGGACTTGGCCAGAGTAGTGAAGGATGCTTTAGGACACAGAACTAGGACTACTGTGCCCTAACCATCTCTGGAATAATAGTAACATACCTAAGAACAAGAACAAAGAGCAGGTCACTCAGGTCTTCGAAACTGATCTGCCACTCAATAAGATCATGGCTGATCTTATTTTAACCTCGTCTCTACAGTCCTGATAATCTTTCATCCACTTGGCAATCATGAGTCTACTTACAGCTGCCTTAAAAGTATCTTTAGATTCTGCATCCACTGCCTCTTGAGGAAGGAATTTCAAAGACCCATAGCCCTCTGGGAGAGAAAAAAAGTGTTTCCTCATCTGTTTTAAATAGGTGACCTGTCATTTTTAATGTGGGTCATATTCATGTTCATATTACAGTATTGCAATAAACTTCATGCTGTTTACTACCAAAACTCTTCTAGTTAGACCAGAAAAGTGGATATCCTCATCCACACTTGATCACTATGGGCTTGAAAGGACGTGTGAACATATGAAAGAGGAGTAGACATAGGCCATTCAGCACATTGAGCCTCCTGCACCATTCAGTAAAACCATGATCGAACTTCTTGTGTTGCAAATTTCATATTCCAATCTATCCCTGATAACCTTTGATTCCCCTCCCTAACAAGTACCTATCTATCACTCCTTAAAATTATGTAATGACCCAACTTACACTGTCACAGAGTCATGGAGATATACAGCGCGGAAACAGAACCTTTGGTCCAATGCATCCATGCCAATCCGATGTCCTAACTTAATTTAGATCCGTTTGCCAGCATTTGGCCCATATCCCTCTAAACCCTTCCTATTCATATACCCACCCAAATGTTGTAACTGTACCAGCATCACTAATTGAATTATTTTGAAGAGGTAACGAAGAGGATTGATGAGGGCAGAGTGGTGGAGGACATAATCTAAATGTTTGTCATGGTAGACTGATGAGATCACATGGAACGCAGGGAGAACTAGTTGTTCGGATGCAGAACTGGCTCAAAGGTAGAAGAGAGAGGGTGGTGTTAGAGGGTTAGTTTTCAGACTGGAGGCCTGTGATCAGTACTATACCACAGGGATTGGTGCTGAGCCCACTGCTCTTTGTCATTTATATAAATGATTTGGATGCGAGCGTCGGTGGTATGGTTAGTAAGCTTGCAGATGACACTAAGCGAAGAAGGTTACCTCAGAGTACAACAGGATCTTGATTAGATGGGCCAATGGGCCAAGGAAAAGCAGATGGTGTTTAATTTAGCAAAATGTCAGGTGCTGCATTTTGGGATGCCAAATCAAGGCAGGATGTCCTCAGACAGCTCATTCCATATACGCGCCTCCATCTGTGCAAAAAAAAATTGCCCCTTAGGTCCCTTTTAAATCTTTCACCTGTCACCTTCAATCTATGCCCTCTAGTTTGGGATTCCCCCAACCTGGAGAAAGACCTTGACAATTTACCCTATGCATGCTCCTCTTGATTTTATAAACCTCTATAATGTCACTGCTCAGCCTCCGACACTTCAGGGGAAATAGCCTCAGCCCATTCAGGCTCTTCCGATAGCTCAAACCGTCCAACCCAAGCAACGTTCTCGTAATTCTTTTCTGGACCCTTTCTACTTTCACAACATCCTTCCTATAGCAGGGAGACCAGAATTGTACGCAACGCTCTAAAAGTGGCCGAATCAATGTCCAGCACAAATGCAACATGACCTCCCAACTCCTATACTCAATGCACTGAGCAATAAAGGCAAGTGTACCCAACGCCTTCTTCACTTCCCTATTCACCTGGAACTCACTTTGAAGGAACTATCAATCTGCACATCAATGTCACCTTGTTCAGCATCACTCCCGAGGACCTTACCATTAAGTGTTTAATTCCTGCCTTGATTTGGCATCCCAAAATGCAGCACCTGACATTTTGCTAAATTAAACACCATCTGCTTTTCCTTGGCCCATTGGCCCATCTAATCAAGGTCCTGTTGTACTCTGACGTAACCTTCTTCGCTTAGTGTCATCTGCAAGCTTACTAACCATACCTCCGACGCTCGCATCCAAATCATTTATATAAATGACAAAGAGCAGTGGGCTCAGCACCAATCCCTGTGGTATAGCACTGATCACAGGCCTCCAGTCTGAAAACTAACCCTCTAACACCACCCTCTCTCTTCTACCTTTGAGCCAGTTCTGCATCCGAACAACTAGTTCTCCCTGCGTTCCATGTGATCTCATCAGTCTACCATGACAAACATTTAGATTATGTCCTCCACCACTTTGCCCTCATCAATCCTCTTCATTACCTCTTCAAAATAATTCAATTAGTGAGATATGATTTCCCACACACAAAGACATGTTAACTATGTTTAATGAGTCCTTGCCTTTCCAAAGACATGTAAATCCTGTCACTCAGGGTTCCCTCCAACAACTTGCCCACCACCGACGTCAGGCTGTTCGGTCTATGATTCCCTGGCTTTTCCTTACCACCTTTCTTAAATAGTGGCATCACATTAGCTAATCTCCAGTCCTCTGGTACCTGACCTGTGGTTATTGCTGATATGAACATCTCAGCAAGGGGCCAAACAATCTCTTCGTTTGTTTCCCATAGAGTTATAGGATGCACCCGATCAGGTCCCAGAGATTTATCCACATTTATGCATTTCAAAATGTTCAGCACCAGGTCCTCTTTAATTGGGATATTTCTCAACATGTTGCAATTTATTTTTCCATGTTCTCAATCTCCCATATCCTTCTCCAGAGTAAACACTGATGCAAAATACTTGATTGGTATCTCCCTCATCTCCTATGGTTCCACACATAGGTGGCCCAGCTGTTATTTAAGGGGCCTTATTCGCTCCTTAGTTACCCTTTTGTCCATAATGTAATTCTCCTTAACCCTATTTGCCAAAGTTATCTTTCTGTCTTCCTGATTTCCCTCCTAAGTATACTCCTACTGCCTTTATATTCTTCTAAGGATTCACTTCATCCCAGTTGTCTATGCCTGACATATACTTCCTTCTTTTTCTTGACCAAAACCTCAATTTCCCTGGCCATCCAGCATTCCCTACACCTGCCTGCCTTGCCCGTCTACCCTAACAGGAATGTACTGTCTCTGGGCTCTTGGTATCACTGCCCTCTGAGTTCTAAAGTCACACAACCCTCTGAGAGAGAAAAAATTCACCTCAGATAATATCTACTTTTAAAACAATGCTTTCTAGCTCGGAACTGATCTACAAAAGGATACATAGTTTCCACATTCACCTTGTCAAGGGCATTCAGGATCTTATACTCATCAATGAAGTCACCCTTCACACTCACACAAGACCAACGTATCCTGATAAGACAGCCAAACCATTGCAGGAATCAATCCAGTAAACCTCCTTTGAGCTGCCTCCAATGGTTCTGCTTCAAAAAAGAAGACCAAATCTACAAGTTATTCCAGGTACGGTCTCACCAATGCCCTGTATGACTGAGCCATAATGGGCTTTTGTGTTCGATTTCTTTCATAACAAAGGAGAGCCTTCCACTAGTTTCTTCATTACCTGCTGTACCTGCCTACTAATGTATTTTGACTCATGCACTGGAACATTAAATGCCTCAGCACCTTGGGGGCCAGAGGGATGTCACAGGAGTGCAGGTCCCAGATCGGAGGGTTATCACAGGGAGGTGAGTGCTGGACCAGTGGGATGTCGTGGGGAGACGGGCCCTGGGCAGGACCGATGTCGCAGGGAGGTGAATCCTGGACCGGAGGGATGTAGTGGGGAGGCGGGCCCTTGGCAGGAGCAATGTCGCAGATAGGTCAGTCCACGACCGGAGGGATGTCGCAGATAGGTGAGTCCCGGACCGGAGGGATGTCATGGGGAGGCGAGTCCCAGACCAGAGGGATGTCGCAGATAGGTGAGTCCTGGACCGGAGGGATGTCATGGGGAGGCGAGTCCCAGACCGGAGGGATGTCGCAGATAGGTGAGTCCTGGACCAGAGGGATGTCATGGGGAGGTGAGCCCCGGACTGGAAGGATGACACAGATAGGTGAGTCCTGGACCGGAGGGATGTTGCAGATAGGTGAGTCCCGAACTGGAGGGATGACATGGGGATGTGAGTCCGGGACCGGAGGGATGTCAGAGGAAGCGAGTCCCACACCGGAGATCATCGCAGGGATGTGAGTCCCTTTGCAGGTGGATGTGGGGCCTCGAGCTTTGAAGCCTAGCATGGCCTGGAGGCTAGGTACCTGCACTGGCTGGGGTGAAAGGACTGTAAATCGAGAACTCAGTTTTTCTCTTTATGTTCTTATGCTGGACTTTTTATCTTTTTTCTCTCTATTTTATAGCAAATACTTAGGCACCGTGCTTGTACCTGAGATAGTGCTGTAAGTGGCAGCATTGTAAACTTTTCACTGCACTCATTCGAGTTCACATGACAATTAAACTAATTCAATTCAATTTACTCAGTCACTCCACATTTGATTAATACACTATACTTCCTGACCAACTTCACATTTTTCCACATTCCCACATCAGAACATAGAACATAGAGCAGCACAGCACAGTACAGGCCCTTCGGCATACGATGTTGTGCCAAACCTTTACCCTAAACCTAAGGGCTATCTAACCTCCACCCCTGCCTTACACTATCATCCATATGCCCGTCTAATAGCTTCTTAAATGCCCCCAATGAGGCCGACACCATGACCCGCTCCCGCAATGCATTCCATGCCCCGATCACTGAGTAAAGAACCTACCTCTGATGTCTCCCCTATATCTACCTCCACTCACTTTAAAACTATGTCCCCTCATGAGAGCTACTTCCACTCTAGGAAAAAATCTCTGGCTGTCCACTCTTATCTATATCTCTGATCATTTTGTACACCTCTATCAAGTCACCTCTCATCCTTCGTCATTCTAAAGAGAAAATCTCTAGCTCTCCCAACCTTCCCTTGTAAGACCTTCCCTCCATTCTAGGCAACATCCTAGTAAGTCACTTCTGCACTTTTTCCAATGCTTCTACATCTTTCCTGTAATGACGTGACCAGAACTGGACACAATGCTCCCGATGTGACCGAACCAGGGCTTTGTGTAGTAGAAGCATAACGTCACGGCTCTTGTACTCAATCTCTCTATAAATGAAAGCTAACACATCATGGGCCTTCTTAACAACTCTATCCACCTGGGTGACCGCTTTCAGAAACATTATACTCCTTCTGCCAGGTTTAACCTCATTCCATCAAGCTTTCTATATCTGCCTGCAACCACTGATTGTCTTCCTTGCAGCATAATTTCCCACCTATTTTCCTGTTGTCTAGAATTTTGCTATAAAGCCTTCACTCACCTCATGACTCATTGGTATAAATTATAAAAAAGTTGAGAGTCCAGCAAAGATCCCTGCAGGTATCTATTCATTGCATCCTGCCAATCAAACAAAGATGCATTGATTTTAGCCAATTTTCTATCGTACGCATATGTTATCCAGTACACAATGAGCTTCTATTTCCCACAAAAAAATTTTTGGTGTGGCATGTTGTCAAATGCCCTTTGGAAATACAAGTACTGCAGGCTCCTGTTTTATCCACAGTACATGTTATTCCTTCAATGGACTCCATTAATTTATTTAAATGTAATTTTCCTTTGCCAAAACCATGCTGATTCTTCCCAATTACATTGAGTTTTTTGAAGTGCACAGCTGTCATCTCTTTAATGATTGATCCTAACACCTTCCCCATGGCAGAGGTCAAGCTGACTAGCCTGCAGGTCTCTGATTTCTGTCTCCCACCCTTTATGAGTAGAAGGGTTAGATCTGCTACTTTCCAGTTTCATGGAATGTTTTCTGTATCAAGGGAACTTTGGAAAATTAACGCAAATTCATCTACTTCATCACTAGTTACCTTTTTTTTAAGACCCCAATGAAATCCACCTGGACCTGGGGACTTGTCACTCCACAGCTTGATCAGTTTTTTCTGTAAAGCTTCCCCCATGATTATAATTTCACTAATTATTCCTCTGTCTCTCTTCCACCTCCTGATTTACTGCTGTTACTGGAATCTCCACTCACCACAGGTTTGTTCTCCTTTGAAAAGTGCTTTATTTGAGGTTTGATATAAATGATCGAAGTCATGAGGGGATCTACACAGAATAGAGAAATCGTAGAAGTACTGCAGTGGGGAAGCAGACCATTCAGCCTATTGAGTCCACACTGACCCTCCAAAGAGGATCCCACCCAGACCCACTCCTTGCCCTACCCATCTAACCTTGCATTTCTAGTGGCTAATTCACCTAACCTGCACATCTTTGGGCTGTGGGAGGTAACTGGAACAGCTGGAAGAAACCCGCGCAGACATGGGGAGAATGTGCAAACTCCACACAGACAGTCACCCGAGGGTGAAATGGGACCCGGACCCCTGCTGCTGTGAGACAGCAGTGCTAACCTCTGAGCCACTGTGCCACCCCACCTGCTGGTAGAAGATCCAAGAATCTGGTGACACTTTGCTAATAGAATTGGAAGGAACATGAGGAGAAGCTTTAATTTTAATATTGCAAATAGTTGCAACCCAGGATGGGCTGTGTGAGAAGATGCACAAGGCTGATTTAATGGCACTTTTCAAATAGGAATTAGATAAACAGCAGAAGAGAAGGAATTACAGGGTTATGAGTAAAGGGCAGTCGAGAGCGAGCAGCTAAATTTCAGAGGGCTGGCACTGACTCAATGGGCCAAATTATCCTCTTTCCGTGAGTCGCAATCATTCTATAATTCTACGATTCTAACAGAGAAAAAAAGTGATTGGATGTTAGGACAGAGCTCTAATCCCTATAGTGGCTCATGCAATGATCCAAATAAAAGGTTGGTTTGTTCTGGGATGCCTTAAGCAACTGAATTATTGCTGTGCAGTTTGTTTTGCATCCTTCTTGATATTGGAAGGTCATTTGTAGATCTTGTTTCTTTCTTTGGTGTATTTTGCTTCAACACGTGTGGTTTTCCACATTGCGTGGCTTATTTCGGCCGTGATTTCCAGTGTCTGTATTACTAGTAGCAAGGAACAGTTCACCTCTCTGTAGCAGTGGGTATCACTTTGAGGGAGGCGCACAGTTGGGGTCAACCCAAACTGACAGAGAGGGCAAGACGTTGCCTAGTGTCATCTGAGAGAAGTCAGTTCCATGAGTGCCCCAGCTGAAGGGCACAATTAATGCAATGGTCTAACATGTGTGGGCCCAATTAAATTAAATGATGCTTAAAATAAAGCAACAAAGTCCCATTTCACCAAACCCCGAGGAGCTCATTTAGCACTGGCTGCTCGTTGATTCAGTGTAACTGCGATCCAAGTCTGAAAATTAATTAGCCCTCCTACTAACCTCATCAGGTGGTGAAGTGTGGGGAATGCCAGATAAAGAGGCTTCTATTTCCCACCTAATACACATTTCAAGCAGAAGTTGACCCCTTTCTTTCTAAGCTTTGTTGCTACTTTAGATTTACTCTGCATTTCCTGCTAAACACCAACTTTTAAGAAGAAATTAGTCACAAATGGCCTCTGATTAATGTCAGTTCCTCATGTTCAGCTGCTGCATTATAATCCCATTTAAAAATTTCATCACGTGTTCCCCTGGGTAGTGTTGCTCATTGCTTCATGTTCATTTGCTCAGTAAACACAGCAAAACTGAAAGGCAATGTTATGATGCACAGCAGATTGTCCAGACCTCAAATCCATAACTGCTTTAATAATTATATCATTGGAAGTGAATGACTGCAGCAAAGAGTGACCAACGTCTGCAGTTCTGTGCTGAAAGTGAGCAAAAGAAATTTAGGATTAAATTGAACTGCCACTCCAGTTGGGCCAGCATCACAGACTCAGAGACTGATGTGTCTTTAATTATCAGTTGTGGCTTCATGTACTTTCCTCACTTGTCTTGGAAAGTACATGGAGGTCAAGTCTTGAGCAAAAATAAAATTGTAATGCTGATGTCTTCATTTTAAAAGAAAAAATCTTTTATTAAAGTTTCTCTGCTCAACATTAATGCTGCCTTACACTTTCAAATTTACTTTGACAATGACTTACACCCGGGCATTGTAATGGAAGCTTGTTCCCTGTGCATTCTTCCACATTTTGGTTTCTATCCTCGTGATGGCTTACTGGATATAAGCATTTTCCACTAGACAGTAAATTATGCTGAATAGGAGACCTCTACATGTGTTCCCCAGTCTATCCTAGTTATCTGAAGTTAGCTGAGGCATTACATTTCAATTTTGCACTGGGGCAGGGCTTCCCAAAATGGTGGTTGGCACACCATGTCCGGTTGCAGGCTCAAATCGTGGACCAGCAGCTTCGCGGAAGCCATGGAGTTCCTGTCCTACTCCCGCCTCCTCATCACCGCTGCACACACTCCTGCCCCAGCTCCCACCTCCAAGGGGTTAGGGATCTAGTCATTGAGCAAATTCTGAGCAGAGAGCAACAGATTCTCGAACATTGAAGGAATCGAGATAAATGGGGAGAACATGGAGAAGATCCTCAACGCAATTGGCAAAAATACTTGAGGAAATGCATACCCTACAACTCCCACCTCCACCCCCACCGAGTATATTCTGATGAGTCCTCCGTTTTGGATTTCTTGTCAACATCATCACACAGACTGATGAGCATTCCAGCATTTTCTCTTTCAACGTACCACAGGGCAAATCATGGCACTGGATGTTATCGAGTCACAAGAAATGCCTAGCTTTCCAGGTGGAGATGTCAGTCAATGAAATCATGTCAGAGAGAGTTTGAACATGTCCATGCTGCCTGAAGTCTATAATGGTTAAGGCACTTTACTCAGTTCCAAAGTTTGTTGCCGTAATTATATCGGTCTGGAACTTTTTTTCACAAAAAATAGTTACAAAGATTTTCGCTGCGAATAAGTTGATGGCATAACACCTCACTTCCAATAGGCTACCTGCTCAAATACTAATACTCTAAATCAATTAAAGGAGTGGCAGTCCAGGTTACAATTCAAGTTGGTAGTTTCATGGTAATATCACTAGCCTAGTAACTCCCTGTGAATACACATAAGTCCCAACAGGGCAACTAATGCAATCAGCAATGACAACATTGGACTACCGTTGCTTGTTGTAAAAATCCAACTAATGCCCTAGAGGAAAGGAAAATATGCATTCCTTACCGGATCTAGCTTACATGTGATTCCAGATGCACAGAACTGAATTGAATTGAATTGGATTGGATTGGATTGAATTAGCTTTATTGTTACATGTACTGAAATTAGTACAGTGCAAAGTTTACAGTCGCTGCATTAAAGTTCCATCTTAGGTAGAAAGGTACCTAGGTACAGATGCTTATGATCAAAATCTTAGGAAACAAAATAATATTAGAAAAGTAAAGACGTAAATAGTTCAGCATGGTAGGCCTTTGGAATAAATTAGAAAAATAAAGAAGCAAAAAGTTCAGAATATCAGTCTTTCTGACCTCTCCGTGCCAGTGCCTACCCCCGAGGCAGACCCCCACTGCTTTGCAGCCTCCTGCGCCAGATTCACCAATGTAGGAGTCACCCCACTTTCATAGAACAGAGAACAGTGCAGCATAGGATCAGGCCTATCAGCTCACTCTATCTGGCCAACCATGATGCCATTTTAAACTAATCCCATTTATCTGCACATTGTCCATATCTGTCTATTCTCTGCCTGTTCACGTGTCTTACTAAACACCTGTTAAACATTGCTGTCACCTCCGTTTCTACCATCTCCCCTGGCAGCACTTTCCAGGCATCTACCACCCTCTGTATAAAAAGCTCCCTTTGCACATCTCCTTTAAACTTTTCCCCACAAAAACAAACAAAGAGAAAAGGTACGTAATCCAGTTTGTCATGAAGCAAAGTGTTGACAATGGGAAATTAAAAGGCTGTAGAGAGCTGAAGAAACTAGCAGAGAGCTTGGGAAGGAAGAAGTTTAACGTTTTGTGAGGAAACAACTGCTAAGTTGTGAATGTGGAGGCAGAATTTCCAGAGACGGTCCAGCAAGATCTGGTGCCAGATCCTCAGGTTTAGGCTTGGAGATGCAGTGTAAATACCTGAGAGCATTGCTACAGTGTAAGTGGCAGAGAACATTGTCTGTCCTGTACTTTCAGTGATTGCTTGCCAAACTTGTAGGTGGATATTAAGGGAACGCATGTGGAACTTCTGCACCATGGTCAATGCAAAATTTGTATCTGTCCAAATAATGAATCAGAACCATGAGTGCTTATGGACGTGTTGAACCTTTGAGCAAGATGTGCTCTTTTTAAAACCAAGATGGCAAGCCAAGCCTGGGAGATAGTGTAACTTCTAAGAATGGAATTCACCGACTACTGTACCATTCCCTGTGCATATACCTGGAATGTTGTATTACATAAGGTGCCAAGGATGTTTCAAAAAGAGAGCACTTTTAAAGGGCAGAGGTGCCAGGAAATTGAATTAGCTCCATTCAGCAGGAGAACATCTCCAGTTGATTATGTTCTAACTGCCTTATGATTCGAAGAATATACAAAAAAAGGGTTAAAAATATTCTTTAATGCCTACACTGTGAGTCTTAGTGCAGATTACTGTGCTGTGAAGATCATAACACATGGAGAGCGATTATGCACCCTTGTGCTGCAGATAAAAAGAAGAGATATTCTTTCACTCTGAGTGCTCTCAGTCACCATCAAAAGGAAAACAAGCGAAAAGGATTTCAAACAACCTGCAAATCCAAGAATCTTGAAATTGACAGCTGAACTACCAACATCAGTTCTATCACTGTTAAACAACTTATCAGCTGTAACATTCCATTGTCTACTCTTCATGAATAACTTAGAGTCCGATCCATACATCCTTAACTTTTATATGTTTGAGGTACTTCTCAACTCCGTGTATACATAGAGTCGTAGAGTCATAGAGATATAAAGCATGGAAACAGACCCTTCAGGCCAACTTGTCCATGCTGACCTGATATCCTATATGAATCTAGCCTCATTTGCCAGCATTTGGCCCATGTCGCTCTAAACCCTTCCTATTCACATTCGCATCCAGATGCTTTTTAATTGTTGTAATTATACCAGCCTCCATCGCTTCCTCTGGCAGCTAGTTCCATACATGCACCACCCTCTGTGTGAAAAAGTTGCTCCTTATGCCCCTTTTAAATCATTCCCCTCTCACCTTAAACCTGTGCCCTTCTGGTTCTGGACTCCCCCACCCTGTGGTAATGACCTTGTCTATTTACCCTATCCGTGCCCCTCATGATTTTGCAAATCTCCATAAAGTCACCCCTCAGCCTCTGACGCTCCAGGGAAAATAGCCTCAGCCTATTCAGCCTCTCCCTATAGTTCAAATCCTCCAACCCTGGCCACATTCTTGTAAATCTTTTCTGAACTCTTTCAAGTTTTACAACATCCTTCCTATAGGATGGAGACCAGAATTGTATGCAATACTCGAATAGTGGCCTAACCACTGTCCTGCGCAGCCTGAACATGATCTCGCAACTTCTATACTCAATGCATTGACCAATAAAGGCAAGCATACCAAATGCCATCTTCACTATCTTACCTACCTGCAACTCCACTTTCAAAAACTATGAATCTGCACTCCAAGGTCTCTTTGTTCAGCAACACTTTCCAGGACCTTACCATTAAGTGTATAAGTCCTGCCCTGATTTGCCTTTCCAAAATGCAACACCTCACATTTACCTAAATTAAACACCACCTGCCAGTCCTCGGCCCGTTGGCCCATCTGATCAAGCTCCCATTGTACTCTGAACTAACCTTCTTCACTCTCCACTACTTCTTCAACTTTAGTGTCGTCTGCAAACTTACCAATCATGCCTCCCATGTTGACATCCGAATTATTTCTTTTATTTATCATTCATGGGGTGCAGGCATCGCTAGCTGGACTAGCATTTATTTCCCATCCCTAATTGTCCAGAAGGGTCAACCACATTGCTGTGTGTCTGGAGTCACATGTAGGCCAGGCCAGGTAAGGATGGCAGTTTCCTTCCCTAAAGGACATTATTGAAACAGATGGGATTTTCCTGACAGTCAGCAGTGGATCATTACACTCTTAATTCCGGATTATTATTGAATTCAAATTCCACCATCTGCCATGCCGGGATTCAAACCCAGGACCCAGAATATCCAGGCATCTAGAATAATAGTCTAGCAATAATACCATTAGGCCATCACCTATCCTTTTGCCATATAAATGACAAAAAGCAGAGGACCCAGCACCAATCCCTGTGGCATACATCTCCAAACACAGACCTCCAGTCTGAAAAGCAGTTCTCCACTAGCTCGCTCTGTCTTCTACTTTTGAGCCAGTTCAGTATCCAAATAGCTAGTTTCCCTGTATTCCTTGTGACCTAACCTTGCTCACCAGTCTACCATTACGAAACTTGTCAAACACCTTACTGAAGTCCGTATCGATCACATCCACTGCTCCGCCCTCATCAATCTTCTTCGTTACTTCTTCAAAAAGCTCAATTGATGCTTTATCTTTTCTCATAGTTAGTAACTAAGTCTTTATGAACTCTCTCATTCTTTAATTCAAAAAATGCCTGGTGAAAATGGCACATAAACAGAAAATGCTGAAAAAGCTCAGCAGGCACGGCAGCATCTGTGAACAAAAAAAATCAGAGTTGATATTTCAGATCTGGGGACTCTTCCTCAGAATGGTGAAAATGGCTCATTTTAAATTTTAAGTTAATTTGGCCTAGTAGAAAGGTATCCACAGGGGAGAATATCCTTCTTAACTAGCCTTTTTATGGCCTACCAAGGAAGCGAAGAATAAAGAAATGGAGTCAGTTCATTCTTCCTCACTGAGGAGTATAAAAGTTCAGAAAACCGTGCCTGCAACCACAATGAATTGGGGAACAGCATCTAGATACTGGTCTTAACAATTCACATCACAACATCAGCAAAAAAATTTATAGGATTTATAGCTGGAATGAGACCAAGCAGTTTATCTCACATCAGAGTCTGTATATTCAGCAAGTAGCAAACAGAGTCTACTTGAACAGCAAGCAATAACAAACAATCTCTTTGATCAACAGTTCATATGGATTAAAACAAAGTCTCTATAAGGCTCACCAAACTGATTCATCAAGAAAAGGGTGATTTCATTCCCCCAAACATATTCAGCTTGAATCCATCAACTTCTTGTCTTAACAGACCTGAGGTAATGGAGGCACACAAATGAATCACACTGAAGAGGTAGGTCAAACATCTGAATACTGCTAATGTCTACCTCAGATTCATTTCTCTGCTCCAGCTCTACCACTAACCAGCTGGGTTTCTAACCCTCAGGAAAACCAACAGCTGAAGGATGTAAGCAGTAGACTGGATCCAGCAGGCCAGTGCTTTCCAGCGAACAGGAGGATTGCCACCTGCATCTCTAGCTACCCAGTCCCTGAAGCTAATCTATTAACATCCTCCGGGATTTAAATTGTCTCCCGTCTGCAGCGCATGGTCCAAACAAATTTGTTCCCAATGTTCTCTATACTACATGTTGTCTTGCCACCTGATCCCTGCCGCCCACCTCTCCCAGGTCTTCACTGTCCCTCCATAATCTTTCACCCCCCGCTGTGACCCCTGATTTTTCCCACTCTCTCCTTTGCTCCTAAGCTCCTACCCTGAAGACACGGGCCTGCTCTCCTAATAAGCAGCCAGCACTATCGGTCTGAGTGTCAGTCAAAAACAGGTAATGAGGTCTCGGTTTAATAAGTGTCAGATTTGGCTGATGGAGAAACTGAGAAGTAAGAAAACAGGAAATATAAATTACAGTTAAAACACGTATGGGAAACCAAATAAAGATTGAGATATGACAAACAGATTGGATTAAGGGAAGGAGACAAACAGGAAAACTGAAATAAAAATTATATTGTCTGAATGTCCAACATTAATTTTCATCTCAGTAAACGATAGGCACAGCTAAAGGGAAATGTGGAAATTGTTCTAGTCTAGTGAGCACTGATGGTATGGAGCAATTCAGGAAAAGAAAATTGACCAACCTTTCATTTCTGGACACTGAATCACTCTTTTATAACGCTGACACTGAGAAGATGCACAGCTTCATTTTGACACAGCTTGTTTCTGTTTGTTCACCAATTTAAACAAACTATTTCCATCATTTTCCCTTGCATAATGTAAGCCTTTCAGGGAAGGCAGTTTGAAAATGCCCCTTGATGTGTTTCACTGCTTCAATAAACCTTCCTGCAGACCCCGAAGAAGTCGGGTGGGAGTTCCAACCTGTACTTACCTCTATTAAAATGTTCCTAAAACCTAGCTCTCGTACTGAGTGGGTCCTAATATTCCCTCATGTGGATTGGTGACAAATTCTGATTGATAATAGTCCTGAGAAGTGTGTTAGGTTGGTTGATCTCAATGGGAGCAATTGTTAGGCTTTTACAAACAGCTCCAGTGTCCCAAGTCAAGGAAGAAGTATTAATTTGAGCTGTAAGTACCTGTTGGCTAGTCAGGCATCAATGGTCAGATGTATCTTTGCCTTCTCCTAACTCTGTAGCGTCAGCTAGCTCCACACCTTCTGGAACTCTGCACTCTTCCAAGCTGGAGACACATCAATTTTAATCTTCCAGTCATTGATGGCTGAGTCTTCTGCAGTTGTGATCCCAGCTCTGGAATTCCCTTCTTAAACTGCTGCATCTCACTAATTCTGCCTTTTAGACCCTAACATCCAACATGTATGAATTGGTGGCAATTATTTTTGATTGACAATATTGAGGGCAGCATGAGGCTCAGTGGTCAGCTCTGCAGCCTTACAGCACCGGGGATCCAGGTTCAATTCCAGCCCTCGGTGGCTTGCCTGTATAAAGTTTGCACATTCTTCCTATGTCTGTGAGGATTCCCTGAGAAGTGCATCGGGTTGGTTGATCTCAATGGGAGCAATTGTTGGGCTTTTACACGTAGCTCAAACATCCTTGATCTGTGTGGATTTCCTCCCACAGTCTAAAGATGTGCAGATTAGGTGGATTGGCCATGCTAAATTGCTCATAGTGTCCAGGGATGCACAGGCTAGGTAGATTAACTATTGTATATGTGGGGTTATGGGTCTGGATTGGATGCTCTTCAGAGAGTCTGTGCAGATTGGATGGGCTGAATGGCTTCTTTCCACACTGCTGGGATTCTATGGAATATTCCAAAAGTTTAAGAAGGTCTTGTGGTGCCATGGTATTATCTGTACCTCTGGACTACAAGATCCAGGTTCTAGTCTCACCTCAGGATGTAATGGCTATGGAAATCTGCCACATCATCTCCAAATAGGTCATTCAATAAAAAAAACAAATGTCCTGGGAAGATAATTGAGATGTTTTAATATAATACAGGAATTCTCTAAGTCCTAGTTATTGATGTTGGAGAGTATGTGTGTAAACGAGTCAGGTTTGGATTTAGCTGTTGTGTTCCCTATAATTGAATGCTCCCTGTCTGGGCAGTAGCATACTCAACTCACTCCTGAAGAGTTGTAACGGGAGTGAGGAACAATGTTTGGAATGTATAAGTGTTTTCAGGAGAGGAGAGGGAAAACAAGGAAAGAGATTTAGGGGAGGGTTCAGACAGTCTAAATGTTATTGTCAAAGAAATGTTTTGCTCTTAATTTACTCCCTTCATCTCCTGGGATTTATGCTTCAAAACACTAATGAGATGAGCCACGGTGCTGGGTACTGACGCAAGAGTTCCAGTACAGTGAGTTCCCTAATTTAGCTCAGCTTTTAAAGGAGAGGCTGAGCACAGAAAAACATCAAAAGACAGAGGTCACCCTGATCACTCATGTACAGTGACTTGCACAAGAGGGCTGATGGGAAGGAAACTTCCTCATAATTCTTGAGCTATGAGACAAAATGATGAAAAATGTTGAGTCGGCGTGTGATATTTGATATATTTATGTCCAGCAGCTGTAAATTCTTGACAGTGGGTGGGTCGATGAAGTATTCCCGAACTATGCCTAAGTGGGATCATATCAGGTAACAACATTATTGAATTATTTTTATTTTAAAAATATAATTTATGATTAAAAAATATCTTTATATACATACATAGTCTCTGAAGCAATTTGGTTCTGTACAGTAGCAAATGATGGAACAAAAACATTTGGAGTTTGGCTCTGTTCAACAAACAAACCAAAGGCATTTCTTACTTGTGCAAGATTATATTTGCATATGTTTGTAGCACCGGGAGGGTCCAATAACCGAATGGATCCCCATTTAACTTCAGCAGAAAGAGCTCAGACAGTGGTCTTTCCCCACTGCACCTTGGCAGCAGCTGCCCCAAGCTTTAGTGCATCCCTCAAGCGCGGTAGATAACAATGTTTTTGAATAATTCATTAATGGCTGCAAAGGTTAGTGCAGATTGGCCGTTGGATAAAATTGCTCCTGCAAAAGTGCCTTCCTCCTCATCTATCACAGTCAGGCTGTCAGCAGATCTGTTTGCATTCATTGCATATTGCCACCTGAAACAAAACTCCACAAAATTCTATGAAATTATACAACTTCGCCAAATGTGACACGACAAAATCTTTAATTGAAGGCCGTGTCATTTGTTTTTTATTTGCTTGGTAGCAAGGATGTACATTTAGATAAGCTTAATTGCATCCAGTGGCATGCTACATAGCCAGCCATGTGTTAAAGAAAAATTAAAAGTAGGCAGAGTGCTTGGGCTTAATTTCATAAATGTCATCCCTTTGAACTGGTTCAGTTTTGATTAGATTTGTTAATGTTGGATCCCTGAATTGGAACTGTTCAAAGTGACAGCCACAGTGAAATTGTGTTACATGTGATCTGACAGCTACCATCTTTACTGTTACCAGACAGAGTGCAAAACAAAGACCTCACACACAGCAGCATTTATCAGTGAGAGTCTTCAGCTTCTGTGTAGATAAAACAAATGGTGTGATACCTTTTACTCGTCCAACAAGGGGAGTTAAAATGTGCAACCATTCAGGATCACATTACTGCTGTCCTCTGGAGAAAACAGCCAAGAATGTAGCAAGCATGAAGGTTAATGTAATGTTCGAAAACTATGTGCTTCATCTAATTTTTCACTGTTAACCATCTAGGATGATTAGAGATGGACAACAAGCTGTCCCTTAGCAACTTCCAATGATCAACCAATTATTTCCCTAATGCCACCGAACTGAGCGAAGTAGAAACTTCATGGCAGTGTTAAGTACTGCTCTTGGGTTTGCAGCTGACATTTCTTAGTGTCATGAGAAAGAGATGTAAAAATCTAACTGGACGGAGAATACCCACTTGCCTTCATTCAGCATGTGTCAGTGAACAGGGTGCATTATGAACATAAGGACTGCAAAAAGCTGCGAAGAGAAATTTATAGTCTAATTTATTCAGATTTCAGAAATAAATCCAACAGGAATAGGCAGGAAGTAATTTGGAAATTTTAAATTATTTTCAAATAATACTGGCTATGTAGTATTCACTTAAATAAAATCTATTCGGCCTATTTTATATCTAGATTCAACTGTCTATAATGAATTCAACAGTCATAAAAATCTATGGTCTGATTTTATTGTCACTGCATATTGTACATAAGTTGATGTCTTACAGCTCAGCTGCACTTAGTCACACTATGAAGGTGAACAGTTAGCGTACATATTCCCTGGAAATATCTCTAAGTATAAATATCTGTTTCTATGTAAATATTAACTGTAAAACACAGCCTGATTAATAATCCCCTTTAGCTTGAACTTCAGCAAATAACAGGTACAGATGTTATTTTTTGATGTTTTGCCAAGTTTATTAATCTTTTACAGATAGAGTCATATGTAGGCCAGGTTGGGTAAAGATGGCAGATACATTCTTGATTATCAAGGGTTTCAAGGGTTATGGGGAGAAAGCGGGAGAATGGGGATGAGGAACATATCAACCAGGATTGAATGGCAGAGCAGACTCGATGGGCCGAATGGCCCAATTTCTGCTCCAATGTCTTATGGTCTTGTGGTCTTATGCTTTTATAATCTTTTTCCTTCCCTATAGGACATGACTGAGCCAAACATCATGCGTAAGACTACATGTTTATATTAGATTAGTAATTATTGAATTCAAATTCCCCAGTTGCCACTCATGGTTTCATCATTAGCCCTGTCACTTCTGCATCAGAGGTTGCAATTTCAAGCTCCTACTCCAGGATTTTTGTCAAAAGATGCAGGCTGATACTCCAGTGCAGTACTGAGGGAGTACTTCACTGTCATGAGTTCAGATGAGGCATTTAAGCAATGCCCTGTCTGTCACCTTAGTTGGATGTCAAAGATCCCATGGGTCTTTCTTGAAGAAGAGGAAGGGAGTTATCCCCAATGTTTGGGCCAACACTTATTCTTCACTCAGCATTTGTAAAGCAGGTTACCTGATCATCATCACTTTGCTGATTGTGAGGATTTGCTGTCTGTAAGTTGGCTGCCAAGTTTCTTACAACAGTGACTACATTGGCTGTAAGTACTTTGAGACGTCTGATGGTCATGAAAAGTGCTGTGCAAATGCAATTCTTTTGTTTAGATGTAAATTTTAATTTCACTCAAAATTTAAGATGCTATTGAGTGTACGACATTAACATTGATCCAATAAACTTTGTTAGGTAATAAAGTAGCACTGCTCTGGATGCATCTATTACATATGGATATATTTTCACATAGGGATACAGATCATAGGAACACAAGAACAGGAGTAGGCCATTCAGCCCGTCCAGCCTGATCACCCATTAACCTTCCGAAGAACACAAGCCTAATTTGTGTAATCTTTCTTCATAACTTAACCCCTGAAGCCTAGTTATTATTTTTGTAAATCTACATCATACTCTCTCAAAGCCAATGTATCCTTCCTTAGGTGTGGTACCCAGATCTGCTCACAGTACTCCAATTGGGGTCTAACCAGGGTCTGTATAACTGCAACATAACCTCTGCACCCATACACTTCAGCCCTCTAGATATAAGGGCAAGCATTCCAGTAGCTTTCCTGATTATTTTCTGCACCTGTTTGTGATATTTTAACGATCTATGCGTCTGCACCCTTAAGTCTCTTTGGACAGCCACTATATTTATTTTCATTGCATCTAGAAAGTATCTATTCTTTTCTTGTCCAAAATGAATGATCTCACACTTGCTCTCATTTAATGCCACCTGACAAAGTTTTGCCCATTTACTTGACCTCACCATATCCCTTTGTAATTTAATGCTATCATCTACACTGTCCACAACGCAACCTAACTTTGCATCGTCAACAAATTTGGATTTATAGCTTCCTTTGCCATTATCTGCCATTAATTGATAATGTAAATAATCTAGGCCCTAGCACAGATCTTTTTGTGACCTACATCCTATCAATCTGAGTACCTATGCTACTTTCTGGTACTTGCCACCCAGTCAACTCCCTACTGCCGATGCCCTCGATTCTGTGGACTTCTAGCTTAGTTAACAATCTCTGATGTGGGACTTTATCAAATGCCTTTCAGAAGTTCAAATTAACAACATCCATTCCCTTGTCCACTATCTTAGTCACCTCTTCAAAACAAGCAGGGACGTTTGTCAGACATGATCTAACGATCATGAATCTGTGCAGGTTTACTTGATTAACTGATTTATTGTTTTTCGTTATAAGCCCATCCCATGGTTCTACCTCTCCTTATGTTCTGCTCGGCGTCTGCATCAAATGAAAAAATAGCCAAAATGATTTGTTCTCTGAATTCTTCCTATGAAACATCCCAATCTTCTCCTTTCTGCAGGACTTTGAGAGAAACCGAGCATGTACCTTGTTGGCAGATGTGGATGCACAAGTGATTGGAGTCAGTTGTAGATACTTTCCAATCGACCAATTCAGAATTCACCAATTCACACCTCTGCAGCGGGTGGGACTTCAACTCAGGTTTCCTTGCTCAGAGGTAGAGACATTGCCACTATGTCACAAGAACCCAGCAGTCAACTTATATCACTGCACCAATTAATATGAGAACAGCATTCAGCCCATACAGCCATTGACAGGAACTGTAATGTTACTGGATTACTTTTCAAAGAGCTTGATCTCATGCTTTTCAAAGACCAACGGGAAAATTTAAATTCATTTAAGTAACAAATCCAGTCTAAACATGTATAGGATAACACAGTGTGGAGCTGGAGCAACACTGCAGGCCAGGCAGCATCAGAGGAGCAGGAAAACTGATGTTTCGGGTTGAGGCCCTTCTTCATGTAGTCTCAGTCATGATGAAAGCCCCTCTGGTTCAGTCAGGCCCTTCAGGGAATCTGCCACCCTCACACAATCAGGCCTCCGTATGACTCCATGCTCACTGCAGAGTGGTTGAATTCAGTCCTGTGAAATTACCTAGCGAGCTACTCTGACACACCAAATCAAACTAGAAACGTCAAATAAGAATGAAACTGGGCAGAGTATGATTTGACTCAGGTACTGAAAATTACAAAGATACATGCTGCCCAGTCATCCCAGCAGATTCCTCCTCATTAGTATATGTCACAGTCCCACAGGCGAGTCATAAACAGCTGGACAAAGTTATTCTCACATAACTCTCCCTAAAAGCCAATGTCCCAAACTCCCCGATCACCATGCCTGGTTATCTTTGTCCCTCCAGAAGTGGTGTCATGGTGCTTTATAGCTATGAAGGAGTGTCCTTGGCTGTCCTTGACACTGGCTCCAGATCATGGCATCAGGCCAAACATGGGCATTTGAGGACATTGGACTCAGCAAAGTCAATCAGCACTGACATCAATCCAGCAATAACACTGTAGATGTACTCTACAGTTCATTACTTACCAAGCTATGACAATAAAATACAAGCAAGAGTACTGCGTATGCTGAAGATCTGAAATAAAACCAAAAGGTATGGTGAGAAACTTAGCAGATCTGGTCACATTTCCGAACAGAAAGAAAGAGTTAAAGTTTTGAGTCTGATTTGAATCTTCTGCAGTATTGAGAATGTGCCACTAGCCAAGATATACAAGTGTAGCCACAATACTGGCGTTTACCAGACACTGTCCACCAGTGTAATGGGATCCTTTCCACTTGCCTGGATGAGTGCAACTTCAACAAAACCCAATCAGCTGGAGACCCATTCAGGGCAGAGCGGCCCATGTGATTGGCATCCCATCCATCAATGAGAACATTTGTTCCCTCCAGCACTGATGCCCAGGCTGTGCAACATCTACAAGATGAACTGCCATAACTCACCACAGCAATAAATTCTGATCTTGGCAACAACCATGAAAGATATTTTAAAAATTGCAGCTGACTTGTATCTCAATTCGATGTGGTTTCGTAGGTTCGTAAGCATAATTCTAAAGATATATTTATAAATCCTGTGGCTGACAACAACACAACAGCTGCATGTTGGACCTTCTGAGTGCCTGGAATGTATGAATTGTAACGTCAGGTTTACAGGTTGGAGGTAATGGTACAACTTTCTTACCTGTTCCAATCTTCCATGCTCTAGTTGTGTTGAATTTATTCCAATGTATTTCCTATGTCTAACGTTTAAAATCAGTACAAGTTTATTTTGTCTTATTATTAAGGCTTGGAAGGCGGTATTTTGAAATAATTCAAAATATTATTCCTATTTCGTTTATCTGATAGACTAAATTAAGGTGTTTTCTAAAAAATATCACAACACATTACAACCCCCCTCAGAAGTGTTGTCCTTTATAACCTAATGTCTGAAGGAATATTTAATGATTGTTGTTCACTCATTAATGTTTACCTCACTTGCTAAATGGGGAATACTGTATTTCAGGTGCAATGAATGGAGCGGCTGGTATTTTTGAAGCTTAAGAAGAATCTGACCAAACACACTGCCAATAAAATATACCACTGGAACAAACCCTTTTTTTAAAATTTGATTGCTTTCAGCAGCATTGAGCAGATTGTTCTTGACTCGTGATTTCCAATGGTTTATTTAGTTTCTTTCATCCCTTAGTTTAATTCGTACTATGAGTGTATGGATATTCAAAACTGATTGCAACTTTTAAAGCAAATTGATGTTATATCAAAGGTGTAAATGTTTTTAAGGAACAGATGGGAGAGGTAGATTTCTTCAGGTTGGTTTGAATTTTTTTTAAAAAATCCCACAGCCTGATTAGTAGTTTTGAATTTTTTGAAATGTTTTCAGTTGTCCTAACATGAATAAACCATATTTTACCTTTTACTGACAGCTAAAAAACATTCCACAACAGAAGATGCAAATCCCAAAGACAAATATTGGTTTAAATGCATTTGATTCATTCCCTGTTAAGTATTTACTGACTGATCTCACGTGGAGTCATTTGTTTGTGTGAGAGATGTTTTCAAAAAACTTAGTTGGAGAAGAATTTGTTCATGTAGCATACTGGGTAAGAAACAAGGCTGCAATAACATTACTTTGAGTTAGTTGCACACTTGCACACATAAGCACCTATGCAGACCCACGTACATTTTAACATAATCTGCTCACTGAAGGACAACCCTTTGTCCATTACAACATTATCGTAGACACAGAATTTGCGGAGGGAGACAAGAGAATTAGTTACACAGAATGAGGCTATTAATTTGATAGGAATTTTCAGACTACATGTCCAATGAAATATGTAGTTTAAGTGGAGAGTGGTAATTTGCTCTAACCTTAATCTGGACTGGGAATCTCACCACAGGATATTGGCTTTCAAGGTCAGCAGTGAATGACCGTTTGGATGAACATGAATGCAGCGGGGCCCACTCTGAAGCACTTTGTTATTGTCTGCTGTCTCAGCATCAAGCCACTACTGTAATAAACTCTGACAAATTAATTGACTGGGGACAGCCAGAATAAACACCGCAAGGGTGTATTCAGTTCAGATTATCCTGAATGAACCAAAATGTGATTTCTAATGTGCTGTTTACTGCTAAATTCACACTGGGGTAAACCCAGAACACCCTCCACATCCTCAGACACAGGAAATATGTCAATGTAAACAACCTTTGCTCTCACACCACCCACTAGTCGATGGTGGTTGGCAAGGACAGGGGTAAACATGCAAAGGTCATAAAATAAAACCTGAAGACAAATTTGCTCAGAATGAAAGATACTAAATTAGTGTATTCTTAAGGGATGTTAATTAATCACAGATAACTTCTGTGATTAACATGTTATTTCTTAGATTAATTTCTAATGTGTATTAATTGCAAAGATTACTGTTTTTTTACTAACTGTAACAGATGCTAAAACATAAACAAAATTCGTTGAAGATTTTTGATATTTACTTGTATCGATCTGGTGGATAAAGAAAAGCTGCTCCTATTTAATTATTGACGCAGATTAAGGGGCAGCACTTTAACTTTGGAAGCAAGAGATGTAAGGATGATGTGAGGAAGATTTTCATTTAAAGAAGTGAGACAAAGTCATTCTGACATAACTTTACCTCACAGGCAATGTCCCAAACTCCCTTATCACCACTGAGCTGCTTATGAGGAGGTTGGATGAGGAGAGGAGCAATTTTTCAAAAGCAAATTGGTACATAGTTGGGGGAAATAAACTCTAAGTCTTAGAGTGGGGGAATGGGGCTGAATTGATTGTTTGAATCTATGGGCTGAATTGCCTCTTTCTGAGCACTCATGATTCTGTGACTCCATGCTAATGTGAAATCTTCCAGCATCCTCCCTCCTGTAATATCTGGATAAGGTTTGAGAGCGTTAGAGATAATAGGGACTGCAGATGCTGGAGAATCCAAGATGACAAAGTGTGGAGCTGGATGAACACAGCAGGCCAAGCAGCATCTTAGGAGCACAAAAGCTGACGTTTCAGGCCTAGACCTTTCATCAGAAATGGAGGAGCGGGAGAGAGTTCTGCAATACGGTAAGGGAGCGAGGGGGAGGCAGATCGAAGATGGATAGAGGAGAAGGTAGTTGGAGATGACAAGAGAGTTGCAGTGGGAGAAGGATCCCCTGAGGTTTGTCGGAGGGAGGAGGGTAACTTCTTTAGGTTAGGCATCCCTAGAAGAGGCTTTGCAGTGAGGTTAAAATTATCTCAGAGATAATAGGAACTGCAGATGCTGGAGAATCTGAGATAACAAAGTGAAGAGCTGGATGGACACAGCAGACCAAGCAGCATCTTAGGAGCAGAAAAGCTGACGTTTCGGGCCGAGACCCTTCATCAGAAATGGGGGAGGGGAAGAGGGCTCTGAAATAAATATGGAGAGAGTGGGAGGCAGATCGAAGATAGATAGAGGAAAAGATAGGTGGAGATGGCAAGAGAGTTGCAGTGGGACAGAGATCCCTTGAGATTTCTCCCCCTCCCCCATTTCTGATTAAAGGCCTGGGCCCAAAACGTCAGCTTTTCTGCTCCTAAGGTTTGAAAGCACGCTTGCTGAACAGCCTCATGGATGACTCCCACTTTGCTAGACTGAGAACTGTCTTTATAATAGCAGAGATCATGTTAGTTACCTATGAGTGTGAATCTCTCCCCACACACTGGTAAATATTCGTGTTGTTAAAATGTCATATCCAAAGCACGTATCATTACTTGGGCTTCTCAGCAAACTAGCAATACAATAAACGTATTGATTGAAATAAAGGCTCGTAATTATTTTCATTACACTCTTGTTAATGGATATCTTGAGTACCAGATCATTATCACCAGTTAAACTCAGGTGTTTCCATTTGGGATTGATCTCAGATATGCACCATTACAATCATATTGTATCTTCTAAGATTTATGAAATTTGTTCCAGGGATGAGGGACATCGCCCACATGGATACATTGGAGATGCTGGACTTGTTTCCCCTCAGAGAACAGAAAGTTGAGAGGCGATTTGTTAAGGTTGCTCAAAACCATGTAGGGTTTACTTGGTGGAAAGTAACAGTTCTGGCTGGTGGAAGAGTCAAGAGCCAGATAGCACCAGTTAAACATTATTGGAAAAAGAATCATTGGTGATATTTCTTCACCCAGTGAGTGGAGAGTCAGTAAAATTCTCAGTCACAAAATGTTGCTGAGACAAAAACATTGAATGCTTTCAAGAAGGAGTTAGATGTAATTCTTAGGGCTAGAGGGATCAAAGTGCAAGTGAAAACTGGCTACTGAGTTGGATGATCAGCCACGGTCATATTGAATGGTGGAGCAAACTCAAATGGCCTATTCCTGCCCTTGTTTTCTAACTTTCTAGGACATGAGAGGAAGCTGTTTTATGCAGCAACTGTTTAGAATTTGTAACGCAATACCTGAGAGTGTGGCGGAGGCTGATTCAATCACAGCTTAAAAGAAAGTAATTGGATAGAGGCCTGAATTAATAAAAATTTGCAGGGCAGATACAGGATAGTATTGGGGAAAATGGGACCAGCTAATTTGCAGTCGTAGAGAGCTGACATTGACTCAATGACCTGAATGGCCTCTTTCCCTTCTGAAACCATGCTGGGATTCTATTTCACTCATTCATTAGGGCAATCAGGAGCCAGTCATTGATCTTGAGAAAGCACTGAAATGACAATATCTGATCCACTGACATGTCTAATTCCCTGACAATGACAACAAAAGACAAAAGATATATTTTACAAATTAACTGAAGGCATGAGGGTGGGAAGCAGTCTCTCCACAACTATCCTTATTAACAGCTCGAAACATCTAGGATCAGCTCTGATAGTGGCCAACAATAATGGTTAGCATATTGAATGAGTTACTGATCTACTGTACAGCGTGGAGGGGGGTCATGATTAATTGGGAATCTAAACTACTAACTAAAGGCAAATGTCAAGATTAAATCACAGCAAGGGGTTTGGTGTCTACCAAATACTTTGATTCACTAATTGAGGGTGTGTATACCATTGAACAGTCTCTAGAATTTGTTTTCATTTTTACATGGCTTTACTCAGCTTCAGTTGGAAGCATCACCCTGGAAGATCCATATCTTAGTTAAATGAGATGTGATTTTCAGGCTGTCACAGTGGTGTCTGGTCTTTTCATGTAACACGCACTGTGACAATATCAGGGAGACACCCTGAATATACCTACATCATTGTGAATGATCGCATAGTGTGACATAATGGTAATATTACTGAAGTAGTGGTTCAGAGATCCAGACTAATGCTCTGGACACATGGGCTCAAATCTTACCACTGTCACTGGTGGAGTTTAACCTGAATTAATAAACCTGGCATTCAAAGGGTTCGTTGGTCATGGTGACTGTGACATCTGGTTCACTAAAAACCCTTAGATCTTCACTCAATCTGGTCTCCATGTAATTCCACACTCAATGTGGTTGACTCTTAACTGCCCTCTAAATAGCTTAGTAGTCAGTCAGATCAAGGCTAATTAGGAGATATAACAGGTGCTGCTCTTGACAGTGATGCTCATATCACAAAAAGAATGAAGAAACAACAATCTGACTACTCTATCATAGATATTTTGATGGGTAAGAAAGGATCAACAAACACTCTGGAATTGACTCTTCATTTAATCTATTTGTTACATTACCAGCACAACTATGTCTGTTTACTGTTTAAAACATTTGAATAAAGTTTCTGACAGACCAGGTTTCAACAGCGTACACTGCCATCCAATATTTACCTTTGACACAGAAACAGTGCCTGTAGTTTCTACAAAGTTTATGTGGAGTTTGTAATTTTTTATAAGAATATTTGAGAAAGACTTTTTAGAGTTGGCTTCAATTATAGAGGAATCAATTAGATATTTATCAGGTTGTGAGAAATACTGGCCCATGTGACCTGGTGGCTCATGACTGGAAGCAGTTCCACAGGACAAAGTGATTAAACACAAAAGAGAGTGACGAGCAGAGAAACTAGGAGTAAAGGTGAAGGTGCAGGCACAATGAGAAAACAGGCAGACAGAAAGTGGAGCACCGAGAGTTCTTGTGAGTGGAGTAAATAAATCAGTCACTGGAAGAGGTCCTTTTCTTTTCTGTTTGCCTCTAAGAACTCCTGCTTCCTTTTCTGTCAATGTGTGAACTGGCTAAAAAAAATGCTGTAATTTGGACAGCTGTGTGAGTAGCTCAGAGGCTTATAGAACTTAATGTTTTCCCAGAAGTAGCCAAACTGTAAACCAGGGTATCATCGGTTGCCAACTGAAGAGAACGTTTGGACAGCTATACAGTACGGACTGATATGAGTCATGAAATTCAAGGATGAAACCTGTTGTTGTAAATACACAGGGTCAGCAAAGAACAACACATTGTGGAACAGGATGCCACATCTGTGCAGGGAGTGACGTGAATGCCTGTAGTTGTGTATGATGTATCTTTGATGTATTCGCAATTTATAGTGAAATGTGCCTTTTTAATTGAAGTATTGTCCATTAATTCATGTGCAAATTCTAATGGTTCTGAATTGTTTTAAAGTAAAAACTACAAGAAGTGCAGTCTTGTTGGTAATTTCTTCATTTGGGCATCACTCAGTAATTTTGGTTCTTTTGGCTTACGGTTCACCACAGGGGTCATAACAACATGAAAGAAAACAATTAAAGAGGCAGCCAACACCTAAATTCACTCACATAAGATGGACACATAATGGTACATGGACATCGTGGTGGGGGTCACAATGTGACCAAATCAGAATGATTACATTTGCCAATATTACTCGGTTTTAAAACAAATTACAAAGTCGATCAGGACGCAAAATCAATGAGGTACTTCTAGTTACAAGGTTTTACTGAAGCTTAAAATCAAGGACACATAAAGACACTCAAATAAAACAGAAAGCGCAAACTAAGAAGGTGAAGGCACTGCAACAAGTATAATTAACAATGATGACTCCGAGACAAAATCAGAAACGGAAAATTATACTGCGTGAGTTACAGCCTCCAAATTGTAAAATCTGTGTAACGTTGACAACCCAGTAAATCCTTAACCGTAGATTTGGAAATTACCCGCAAAGAGTCTTGATGCAAAAACTTTGGAACATGTAAAAAAAAGTAACTGCACAGCACTCCATAAAAATGAACCTAAAGGAGTTGGTAAGTAAACAGAGAGAGAGAGAGAGAGAGAGACATTCAGCACTTTGCAATATTTAGTGGCTGTCAGAGCCGTCAAAAGCTCCATTTCAAATTACTTTAGCAGCTGTTGATTTGATCCAGGAAAGAACTTCTGTGGATTTTATTAATAGGTACATTGCTGTTTTTATGTATTTTAAAGCTTACAGCATGTCCAATAATGATGGAACATGTTAACATCAGTAACTTATAATTTTAGAATTAATGTGTAATCTTATTTAATATATGGATATCACCTGACAGGTAATAGTTGAATATCTGACAGAAAGTTTTACTTCAGAATTGTGTATTCAATGAAGTACAACAATTCTACTTAAGATAATAAAGTGTGGAGCTGGATGAACACAGCAGGCCAAGCAGCATCTCAGGAGCACAAAAGCTGACTTTTTGGGCCTCGACCCTTCATCGGAGAGGGGGATGGGGGGAGGGAACTGGAATAAATAGGGAGAGAGGGGGAGGCGGACCGAAGATGGAGAGAAAAGAAGATAGGTGGAGAGGAGACTATAGGCGGGGAGGTAGGGAATGGATAGGTCAGTCCGAGAAAGACGGACAGGTCAAGGAGACGGAATGAGGTTAGTACGTGGGAAATAGAGGTGCGGCTTGAGGTGGGAGGAGGGGATAGGTGAGAGGAAGAACAGGTTAGGCAGGCGGGGACTACCTGGGCTGGTTTTGGGATGCAGTGGGTGGAGGGGAGATTTTGAAACTGGTGAAGTCCACATTGATACCATTGGGCTGCAGGGTTCCCAGGCAGAATATGAGTTGCTGTTCCTGCAACCTTCGGGTGGCATCATTGTGGCAGTGCAGGAGGCCCAGGATGGACATGTGTAACAATTCTACTTGTACTGTGGTCCCCACACTCAGCACCCATCCCAAAAGCTAAAATGCAGGGTGTGGAGGCAGCCCAGCTTGTTGATGGCTGCTGTTCAACATTTAGACGCTGGGAGCAATAGTTATTGCCTCAAGACAATACTTCCTATCTCGGGGAGGAAGTCTAGCCTCAGGGAGCTGCCAGCTAATTGGATGACCAACAGCTCTGTAGTGCTCTCTGATGAAGGGTCTAGGCCCGAAACGTCAGCTTTTGTGCTCCTGAGATGCTGCTTGTCCTGCTGTGTTCATCCAGCCTCACATTTTATTATCTTGGATTCTCCAGCATCTGCAGTTCCCATTATCTCTCTCAGCTCTGTAGTGCTAGCAGTGGTCAATGCTGGAACTACAGCCAGGCCATGATAAAGAAGAACCTATGGTACCTGGGCTGATAGATTTGTCCAGTGTGTTACTGGTCCTGGTCAGAGGGGACAGGGAATGTGTTTCAGGTAGCTGGGGACTGAGTGGAGGGGGTGGAAGTAAGGGAACTGAGTAGGGCCTTGGGGAAGGGATGCCAGTGATGAGTCTGGCAAAGAACTTCCCCTCTGCTTTGCGCAGCGAAAGCTGTCCATTTTCTTGCTGTAATAGAAGGAGTGTAGAAGGTCTGACAGTATGAAATAGTATTGAGATATGCTTTCACATGAGTGATCCAGTGCCACGTGATCTTGTTTTCTCTTGCTGTGTCATGGCAAAATGAAACTGCAGTTAAGATGTTCCTTAAACAGTGAATGTTTTCCTTACCTCAGCAGACTCTGTAAACATTGTTTTAATCACTAAATGGAGCCAAGAATATTCTACCCACTTGGTATGGGTTTCCCATTGTCCTAAGTAAACAGTGGGGGAAGGGATATGGTTCTTCAGGGTCTCTATGGGTTGGGGAAGGCAATGGTTCCTTCACATTGCCCCATAAGGTGGGAGACACGTCAGGACAGATGGACAAGCCACACATTAGGTGACATGAGCCTTTAAACCTGATGATGGGATGTGATGAAAGGTACAATGCAACCTTCTTTTGCGTCTTGCATTAGAGACAGGGGAGGCGGCCGCCTAAGGGTTGACCTAGTGGTATTATCATTGGACTGTTAATTCAGAGACCCCAGATAATATTCTGGGAACCCGTGTTTGAATGGAAGATGGTGGAATTTGAATTCAATGAATATCTGGAATTAAGGATCTAATGACGGCCCTGAATCTATTGTTGACTGTTAGGAAAAACCCATCAGGGTTCACTAATGTCCTTTAGGGAAGGAAACTACCATCCTTACCTGGCCTGGCCTACATGTGACTCCAAACCCACAGCAATGTGGTTGACTCTGAACTGCCTTCTGGGCAATTAGAGATGGGCAATAAATGCTGCCCGGCCAGTGACACCCTCATCCTGTGAATGAATAAAGTTAAAAAAACAAATCAGAAGCCAAAGCTGGGAGCAACCTCTTCAGGTCTTCCAATTGAAATGAGGTCATCCTTACCCAAACCATTCCAAAAGAATGACAATATAGTTAAAATAGTCAAGCAAGGGTTACCCAAAACTGCCAAATTAAGTTCATGATTACAGTCTATTGTACACAATCCTCGCTTGCATCATTGTACTTCAGAGTAACTCAAATTGTCATTTGGTATGTTTGAATAATTTTACATTTAAAGAAATTATTTTTAGCGACTATAATGAGCACATAATGCATTCTCATTTCTCTGGGGGATGTCATTTAGAAAAACCATTGAAATAAAATGAGTCTCTCGAGTCAGTCTAGTGCACTCATTAGCCCCCCCAGAACAATTGCAGAATAGATGCTCGGAAACCTTAACATAAAGATAAAGAAGGGAAAGAGGAAAAATGACTGTAAAAACATTGAACAAAGTCTTCCTGGGCCCTTTAGTCTACTTCTGCATACAACTCAGTGCCTCGTCAGAAATTTTCTCATTATTTACAGAAACACAAACAGGAATTGGTGGAAAAGCTGAACAGGTCTGACGGCATCTGTGGAGAGAAATCAGAGTTAATGCTTCAGGTCCATTGACCTTTTTCAGATCTGATGATAGCTCGGAAAAGGTGAGCATTAAGATTTGGTGTGGATAGGGGTGTAGAGTAACAATAGATGAAGATAGAGCCCAAAGAGAGAGAAAAAAACAGTTGGACAGGCAAAGCTCCCCAGAGGAGCTCGAACAGTTCACCCACTTCACCAACACCTTCCACCCCAACCTTCAATTCACCTGGGCCATCTCCAGCACATCCCTCACCTTCCTGGACCTCTCAGTCTCCATCTCAGGCAACCAGCTTGTAACTGATGTCCATTTCAAGCCCACCGACTCCCACAGCTACCTAGAATACACCTCCTCCCACCCACCCTCCTGCAAAAATTCCATCCCCTTATCCCAATTCCTCCGCCTCCGCCGCATCTGCTCCCACGATAAGACATTCCACTCCCGCACATCCCAGATGTCCAAGTTCTTCAAGGACCGCAACTTTCCCCCCACAGTGATCGAGAACGCCCTTGACCGCGTCTCCCGTATTTCCCGCAACACATCCCTCACACCCCGCCCCCGCCACAACTGCCCAAAGAGGATCCCCCTCGTTCTCACACACCACCCCACCAACCTCCGGATACAACGCATCATCCTCCGACACTTCCGCCATCTACAATCCGACCCCACCACCCAAGACAGTTTTCCATCCCCACCCCTGTCTGCTTTCCGGAGAGACCACTCTCTCCGTGACTCCCTTGTTCGCTCCACACTGCCCTCCAACCACACCACACCCGGCACCTTCCCCTGCAACCGCAGGAAATGCTACACTTGCCCCCACACCTCCTCCCTCATCCCAGGCCCCAAGATGACTTTCCACATTAAGCAGACGTTCACCTGCACATCTGCCAATGTGGTATACTGCATCCACTGTACCCAGTGTGGCTTCCTCTACATTGGGGAAACCAAGCGGAGGCTCGGGGACCACTTTGCAGAACACCTCCGCTCAGTTCGCAACAAACAACTGCACCTCCCATTCGCAAACCATTTCCACTCCCCCTCCCATTCTTTAGATGACATGTCCATCATGGGCCTCCTGCACTGCCACAATGATGCCACCCGAAGGTTGCAGGAACAGCAACTCATATTCCACCTGGGAACCCTGCAGCCTAATGGTATCAATGTGGACTTCACCAGTTGCAAAATCTCCCCTTCCCCCACCGCATCCCTAAAGCAGCCCAGTTCATCCCCTCCCCCCCACTGCACCACACAACCAGCCCAGCTCTTCCCCTCCACCCACTGCATCCCAAAACCAGTCCAACCTGTCTCTGCCTCCCTAACCGGTTCTTCCTCTCACCCATCCCTTCCTCCAACCCCAAGCCGCACCCCCATTTACCTACTAACCTCATCCCACCTCCTTGACCTGTCCGCCTTCCCTGGACTGACCTATCCCCTCCCTACTTACCCACCTATACTCTCTCCACCTATCTTCTTTTCTCTCCATCTTCGGTCCGCCTCCCCCTCTCTCCCTATTTATTCCAGTTCCCTCACCCCATCCCCCTCTCTGATGAAGGGTCTAGGCCCGAAACGTCAGCTTTTGTGCTCCTAAGATGCTGCTTGGCCTGCTGTGTTCATCCAGCCTCACATTTTATTATCTTGGACTGACAAAGGAATGGGTTAGGTTCAGTGTGAGAGAATGATTAGCTGCCAATGGACATTAGTAGTAGCTAAGAATGGGCTGTGTGTGGTAGCAGCCCATGTGATGACAAGGCCTGGTGTGTAGGTTTGGGGGAAAGCCGGGGAAAGGTGTTCAAACCCTAAAACTATTGATACCGAGTCCGGAAGGCTGAGGAGTTGTGACGCGGAAAATGAGGTCTTTGTTCTTCCAGTTTGCACTGAGCTTTGTTGGAGCACTGCATCAAATCAGAGACAGAGATTGGCCAGGCGTGTTGGGAATGGTGTTACGTAGCCAACATCTCTGTACTGACAATTAAAGAGTAACCTGATTGAGGTGTTTCAGATGATTGAAGGATTCGATAGGGGACACAGAGAGGATCAATTTTCTCTACAGAAAACTGAAATATCTCCTTCAAAATGTGAACTAGGCCATTTAGGCAGGATGTCAGGAAAACATGTCCTTTGTATGAAAGGTTGTGAATTTCTGGAATATTCTCTCCCCATGAAGTTGGAGGGAAATTAAACATTTCCACACTGAGATTGATATGTATTTTTTGTTTGATAAAAGTTACCAAATCAAGTTGATTAGTGAAGTTCAGGATTTGCTGAGCCCTACCCTATTCAAATGGTTGAACAGGTTTGTGGGGCTTGGATGGGATTTTCTGATGGGACAGGCAGTGTGCTTTTTTAATTGCTGTTAATGAGATCAGAGTTCAGATTTTTCCTGCATTATTACAACGGTGTGGATACTTCCTGATGATGCAATAGAAAGAGGAAATTATGAATTATTCCTTTAAAGCCAGGATATCACAATTTCTCAGGACTTATGTTCCATTCTGTCCTTACCCCATTCTGAAAAGGGCGGGACAAAAATTATAATAAATGTCACCACAGCCTTACTGTCTCCTAGAGAAAGAGGTGACTGGTGATGTTTTCACCTGAAGGTCACTATCTCTGGCGAGGGAAGATGTTGAGAAGTATAATCCTTTGTGGTAAATTCAGCCACTGTGGGAATTGAACCCATGCCGTTAGTGGTAGCTTGGTGTTACAAGGCAGTCATCCAAGCTAACTGGCCCCCATTTGGTAGCTGCATAACATCACTGCCTCATTAATGGTGATTGTGATATTGTAACGTGCCTTGAGTATAGGAGTTGGGAGGTCATTTTGTGACTGTACAGGATATTGGTTAGGATACTTTTGGAATACCACATTCAGTTATGGTCTCCATGTCATAACAAAGATGTTAAACCTGATTGGGAGCAGAAAAGATTTACAAGGATGTTGCCAAGATTGGAGGGTTTGAGCTATTAGGAGAAGCCGAATAGGCTGCGGCCTAGTTCCCTGGAGAGTCAGAGGTTGAAGGATGATCTTATAAGAGACTTTTAAAATCATGAGAGCCATAGATATAGTAAATAGCCGCGGTCTTTTCCCCAGGGTAAGGGAGTCCAAAACTAGAGGCCAAAGGTCTAAGGTTAGACGGGAAAGATATGAAAGAGACCTAAGCGGCAATGTTTTCACATACAGAGGGTGGTGTGTATGGAATGAGCTGCCAGAGGAAATGGTGGAAGCTGGTACAATTACAACATTCAAAAGGAATCTGGATGGGTGCACGAATAGGACAGGTTTAGAGGGAAATGGGACAAATGCTAGCAAATGGGACTAGATTAATCTAAGATATCTGCTTGGAATGGATGGGTTGGATCATTGGGTCTGTTTCTGAGCTGGACGTGTCTATAACTCTACAGCTCTTCAATTCATTGAAACTTTGCTTGGCAAATAACAGCACCGATGGGTGACAGAGTATGAGAACTCTTAAATACTTGAAACATATGAAATGGGAACAGAAGTAGGTCATTCAGCCCCTCAAGCCTGCTCCACCATTCAGTAAGATCTTGGCTGATCTGATTATGTTCTGAATTCTACATTCCTGCCTTATCACAATAATCTTCATTCAATAGGCTAACAAAAATATAGTCCCATCCACCTTAAAATATTCAATGATCCTGCCTCCTAAAGTCACACAAGCCTCTGAGGGGAAGACGTTGTCTTCATTTTTATTTGCAGATGGAGAGCCCTCCTAGTTTTAAATCAGAATTAGGGTGGCACGGTGGCTCAGCGGTTAGCACTGCTGCCTCACAGCACCAGGGACCTGGGTTCGATTCTACCCCCAGGTGACTGTCTGTATGGAGTTTGCACATTTTCTCCATGTCTGTGTGGGTTTCCTCCAGGTCCTCCGATTTCCTCCCACAGCCCAAAGATGAGAAGGCTCGGTAATATGGCCATGCTAAATTGCCTGCACTGTCCAGGGAATAGGCGTGTTATTGGGGGATGGGTCTAGGTGGGATGCTGTATGGGTTGGTATAGATCTGTTGGACCAAAGGGCCTGTTTCCACACTGTAGGGATTCTATGATACTTCCCAGTTCTGCCAAGAGCAGAACGAGGCAGACCAAAAAAAATGAGGTGACAACCTGATTAAGCTATAACACACAGCTCCTTTTGTGTCAAGCAACACCATCATCTTCTCCAGGGCGACTTGGGATGGGCAGTAAATGCTGACCCACGCAGCGGTAATCATATCCCATGAATGAATGAAAAAATGTTCTGCTCTCATCCACAAGAAGAAACATCATTTTCATTTTTACTTTATTGAAACTATTCAAGATGTCATATTTCAATCTGCTCACACCTTACTCTTCTAAACAGCAGTGAAATTAAAGCCAACCTGTTCAATCTATCCTTGAAAGAAACTCACTCATTCCAGGTATCAATCCAGTCAGCCTCCCCCAAGCCACCTCCAATGCATTTACATCCTGTCTTAAATAAGGAGAACAAATCAGCACATAGAATTCGAGATATCGTCCCCACTTCCATTTAAGCCTTGTGTTAACATTTACAGCTCAGGGCTGGTCGAAAGATACGTTGTTGAACTATTGTGTAGTGTCGTGACTGGAACCAGGTGGATCTCATTGACCAGGATCCTTGATTGCGGTTGTTAAACTAGGCCCATCACTGAGGCCTGAAAGTTAGGAATAATGAGGGGATTCAAAATCTCTTCACTTCAGGGACTGGCTCCAATTTGGCTGATCGCAGCCAGTGTACTATGCACAAGGAAATAAAGGGTGGCTGGCCTCCATGCAATTATTTCATGTGAAAAGGTTATTTTATGGCATGGTTTTCCTCTTAAGCATTTATTGTGGAAAATCTGGCACAAGTATGATAAGTTCCCTCAACAAAAAGAAGGACTGATGTTTTGGCATGTTTATGGCACTCGAAACCAAATATTGGCATTGTAGCGTTCAGATGTTATGTGGTTGATTTTGAGAGTCTGATAAATAACTTATAACCACCATGCTTGATTAATTAAGCCTGGGTGTTGACTCAGCTATGAGAAATTAAGCTGGAGGACATTTTTAAACTAATATATAAGATTGTGTAGATAAAGCTCAGGCGTACTTGGAAAGTACAGTCAAATCTACATTGCTCAGATATATGGACTACACAGCAGGCATGACAGACTCAAATGAAGGCACTAAGAATTAACTAGGAGTGACAGTAGTTGACAATGAACAGTGATTACTCCATTCAGATTTCTGATCAGCTTGCTGCTGCATATTCTAAATGAAAAACCTGAAGTAAATTGTCAATGGCGTGATTGGTGCATGACAGGGCAGAATTTACACTCCACATCACCACCTCCTGAAGGGAGAAAGTGTGGCCGTATGTTCCAGGAATCATTAGTTCCAGAGACACGTCTTACTGAGGCTGTGACCCCCCAACCGTACATCTAAAAATGGAAATGCCAAGTCTCCAATGTGGCTTCAAAAAAAGCCACAATGCAGAGTGCGAGGGATGATTTTGCATTTATCTGGGCAGCGCTAAAGAAAGAAGAACTTGCATTTGTGTAGCATCCTTTGCGACCTTTGTGCATTCCAAAGCAATTCGGAATAAAAGAAGTACAAGAAGTCATAGGAAAATTGGCAACCAATCTACACACAGCAGAAATAGCAGTGTGAAAATGAGCAGATAATCTGCTGGAGTGATGTTGTCAGAGGGATAAACACCAGTCACAGCACAGGTAATAATTGCCCTCATCTTTGAAATGCTGCCATGGGATTTTATTTTCTCTCACTTCTACCTACAAGAACAGTTGGAGCACTAGCTGAAAATCCAATTTGAGAGGCAGCTCCTTTCCATCAATGCTGCATCAGGATTGCCAGTTTCAATTTGATGCATAAATCTCTGGAATGTACCTGAAATCCACAATCTTCCAGCTCGGAGATGAGAGTGCTACGCAGTGAGCCATAGCACCCGTTCCTTAATGCTGCCTTGCTTTGAGTGCACTCAATCAATCTGATTAAATGGGATGAGCAAAATTGGAATACGTCAAGATTTCAAATCTGGGAACAAATAAAGATACCTTCCACATCTGTTACCTTTTGAGAAGGGTGTAAGGAGGTCATGCCACACAGTTTTGGATTGGTTTTTGTACCAGTTAATGAGCCACAAATTATGCCTGTTTATAGACTGTATGAATCCTTGGTATTTACTGTGACCAGACACAGTGTTCTGAAAACTGGCTGCTCTGTGATAAGTAAGAACACATCAAGCTCCTTCCCTCTTGGCAGTCCAGCTCTGGGTTCCACTCTTGACCAGCTCCACATTAACCGTTGCTGAAAAGGGCAACTACCATTTGTGGTGATTTCAGAACAAAACAGAAACTGCTGGAAGTGGTCAGTGCATCTGGCTACATCTGTGGAAACAGAAATGGAGCTAATATTTCAGGCCACTGCTTTTTTGGGGTAGAACTGGGGAAAAGTTAGAGAAGCAATAGGTCTCAAACAAGAACAGTGTTTTAAAGAAACAATTATTGGAAGAAGTAAAGCTTAAAATTTGCTGGATCAAATGTAGTATAGGCCATGGTGCTCCCCATAGTCAATGCTGATGGAAGTAATTTTGAGTTTGTACCAACTCAAACCAAGTGGTGTTTTTGTATGTTCTGAAAACAACAGAGTGAGGCCACTGGGCAGCATATTGGCTCAGGGGTCAGCACTGCTGCTTCACAGTGTCAGGGACCCAGGTTCAATTCCAGCCTCAGGAGACTGTGTGTGGGGAGTTAGCATGTTCCCCCCAGGTGCTCCAGTTTCCTTTCATAGTTGAAAGATGTGCAGGTTAGGGTGGATTGTCTACGCTAAATTGTTCATAGTGTCCAGGGATATGCACACTATGTGGATTAGCCATGGGAAATGCAGGGTTAGGAGGATGGGGTGGGTCTTGGGTGAGATGCTTGTCAGAGGGGCAGTGTGGTCTTGACGGGCCGAATGGTCTGCTTCCACACTCCAGGAGGTGAAAGCAGGGAGAATGGCCACACAAACAAACCGAGACTGTTCTAGGACGGAAGGAAGGTGAGCCTGAACAATGAATGGGTAAATGATGCAAGGTGAAAAGATGTGGTGATGGAAAAAGTACTGAAACTATTCTGTAGGCGGGTGAATGGCAGCATTGTGAACAGCTTCCAGCCAAAAGCAATGTAAAACAGCCAACAAAAATAGAAGTTGCTGCAAAGGCCGAGCAGGTCTGTGAAGAGAAATCAGAGGGAGCAGGTGACCCTTTGCCAGCTGGGCAAGCCCAGACTCGCAAAGACCAGAGAAGCAAGATGTGGCCAGACCTGAAACTGTTAAATTCAGAAAGCTGTAAAGTGCCTAATTGAAAGATGAGATGTTGCTTCTTGAAGCTTACACTAACATTCATAATAACAGTGAAGAGGTGTCAAAGTGGGTGTAGAGCAGAAAATTGAAATAATAGGTGACTGCCATGCTCAGGGCCATGCTCACAAGTTTAGTGATATATTCCCCACAGTGGTCACACAATGCCAGTTTGGTCTCCCTGAAAGTAGAGGCCACATTGTGAGCACTGACTAAAGTACAATAAAGTGAAAGAAGCAGAATTTTGTTTCACCTGGGAGGAGTGAGAGAATGATGGGTAGAATGATAGGTAGAAGGGAGTAAAAGGTAGGGGAAGGTAATCTGTAACTCTTGCACTTGCCAGGAAAGGTGTCCTGGCACCTTGGGATTGATTGAGGAGAGGATCAATGTGCCACAGAAGGAACTGTCCCTGTAAAATGCTAACGGATCACCAAAGAGATGGTTCCACAGGAAATGCTGGCAATTGTGGAAGATGATCCATCGAATAGAGAGGCTGTTGGGGTGGAGATGTGGGCAAGAGGTGCCTCTACCAATGTTGTGTGACAGAGGAGGAGGAGCACAAGCAGAGGTGAGGACTGGACATGGCCAGTCACAAGGACAGTTGGTGGGGTGGAGTGAATTTGCCATATTTACCAATGGAATTTTAAATGTTGGATATGTTTCACTTGTCTTCCACAATAACTTCAAGTTTGTATAACAAGGACAATTGTCCAGTCCCATAGATTCATACAGCACAGAAACAAACACTTTGATATAACTCATCGGCAGACATCACAATCTGACCCAATCCCATTTGCCGGCATTTGGCCCATATCCCTCTAAACCCTTCTTATTCATGTACCCAACCAGATGCCTTTTAAATGTTGTAATTGTATCCATCTCCACCACTTCCTCTGGTAGCTCGTTCCACACACATACACCATCTCCATGTAAAAGTTACCCATCAGGTACTTTTTAAGTCTTTCCCCTCTCTCCTTAAACCTGTGCCCTCTAGTTTTGGATTCCCCCACCCTGGGGAGAAGATCTTGGCTATCCACCCTATTTGTGCCCATCACGATTTTATAAACCTCTATAAGGTCACCCCTCAGCCTCTGATGCTCCAGAGAAAATAGTCCCAGCCTATTCAGCCTCTCCCTATAGCTCAGGCCTTCCAACCCATACGACATCCTTGAAATTCTTTTCTGGCCCCTCTTACGTTTAAAAGCATCCTTCCTGTGGTAGAGGGACAAGAATTGAACACAGTATTCCAAAAGTGGCCTCCCCAATGCCCTGTACAGTTGCAACATAATCTCCCAACTCCTATACTCAATGTTATGAACAATGAAAGCAAGCGTGCCAAATGCCTTCTCCACCATCCAGTCTACCTGTGACTCCACTTCCAAGGAATTAGATACCCGCACCCCTAAATTTCTTTGTTTGGCAACACTCCCCAGGGCCCTACCATTAACTGTATAAGTCCTGCCCTGGTTTGCCTTACCAAAATACATTTAGGACAGCCTTGTGTTTGTGTACAGGATTCTGGCTTTGCTTAAAACGTCACATCCCATAGTCTCACTTTTCGTACTGACTCCCATTTCTTTTTCATCAAGTTTCTACACCAGCCTTTCCTGACCTTTTCCCACGGTGACCCCATTCTGATGTTTGAATGTTGTTGCAGCAGTAAATGCGGGAGAGGAGGGTGTGGGGGATTGGTTTATGATGGGCCGTGGGCTGTGTTGGGCTGGGCTAGGAGAAGGGTTTTGGCAGTAACGAGGAGAAAAAGACTTGTGAGACTTGCAAAAGCATTTGAATAGAAAAATGTATTCATTGCTGTCTTAGAGCTCATGAGCCCAAGTTTTCTACTCCTGGCCCCACTGTAGGAAGATTTATTCCACACATCTCCAGAGCCTGATCCCATATCAATTGTTCATGTTTGTACATGTATTTATGTATGTACTTGTGTGTTTGTACCTGTGTGTGCGTATCTATGCGTGTTTATTTATCTGAGTGGGTGTTGGTCTCTAATACCCCAGTATTTTGCTTTTATTTGTGTGTATATATTCTCATGCTTGCACTTGTGTCTGTGTGTGTGTGTGTGTGTGTGTGTGTGTATACATACCTATGTAAATACCTGCATGTGTAGCTGTGTGTGTATGTCTATATTGGGAGACACTAGTAATTAAATTGAAAGAGGAAGAATACTTTCACAATTGGAACATAGTGGAAGATTGCAAGGCTATAATTATCTTTCATACTGGAAAAGAGAAACAGCAAAAGCTGAAGAGATAAACTGTCTTTCATCTCAGGAAAAAAAGGGTCCCAAAAGGCGGCTTATTAGAATACATTGGATGTAGCATTTTAACCTGATGTTTAACACAAGTGATTAAAATAAACAGCTTTCTTAAAAGTTGCCACATCACATGGCATGTCTATACATTTTTCTATTCAAATGCTTTTGCAAACATATGACCTACACCCCTTGTCAGATCCAGGATAATCTGCGTGCTATTTTTGTATAGTGTATAATAAACCGTCTCATTCCAGCAGCCATTGCTATAATTTTGAGCCAGACAGAAATTTTGCCGAACTGCCCACTGGTAGAAGCAACAGCAAGTTCTCATTAGGAGTGAAAATATGAGCAGCTAACAGTTGCTGACCTTTTGTGAGAATGTAGCTGGTCAATCACCTGGAGAGCCTGCAGCAGAGCGATGGAGACTGCGGATAACAATCTCAAACTGGGATCCACTAAAGAGAAGCAATAGCAATAAAACTGATTTGGAGGTGTCAACAGCTACAATAATATGCTAAATGTGGAGTTGAGCATTGCATTTTTGCTCACAGGACTAATGGCAGAAATTCATTCCAATAAAAGATCCCAGAAGTTAAAAGCGTACACACAAAGCAGTTAATTGATCTCGGGGCAGGAGCTGTACATGATCCTCCACTCCAAGTATTAAACATGATGAGGGAAAGCAAAAGCGAGGTGTTTTACCCAAGTGTATCTTCGTTATGTATGATTCTGCACAGTGAATATTAACTCAGCAGATCTCACCTACACTCTCCTGCAGAAATCACAATGAACTTCAGGGATTCTGGTTGATAATCTCTTGTCAAACTCTTGATTTCTGTGACTCCAGTTCCCTGAATGACAACCCAGACCTAGAGTTAATCTCAGGGCTGTCTATGATTTACTCTGACTCTACAATTCCGAGCCTGAGCAATCAAGATTTTCTTCAGTGACAATAGTCTGTACTTAAACAATGTACAGAGGGGCATTACAAGCTAATGTTTGATTAGGCCTGATATGATAATGTTAGGAGAGATACCCAAAAGCCAAGTTTAGGAGGCAGATTTCAAGAATTTTCTGAAAAAGGAGGATGAAGAGGCTGTGAATGTTCTGGAAGGTTTCAGAGTTGGAAGGCCCAGGAAAATGGAGGCAGCCAAAATCATGAAAAATTCTGACTAAAGCAAAATACTGTAGGTCTTTAAAAGTTTAGGAAGGATGGAGATTGGAGAAGGATATTAGTTACATGCAGATACTAAAGAAGCTATGAATGGCCTCCCTAGGCCAGAGAAAGTCAAAGGGGAGAATTGAGAGAAGCGTCCATGCTATTGATTAAGTGAGGGGAAGCTGTCTGAAGGATTAGTAATTAGATGACACTGATTTAAGGTGACCAGTAAAGCAGCCAAAACTGAATGAGAGGGAAGAGAAATTGTTTCCTGCAGTGAGTTATGATCTGAAATTGCCTGCAAAGAGAGTGGAAGCTGATTTAATCGTGACCTTCATAAAGAAATTGGATAAATGCTTGAGAAAGAGAAAGATCACAGGGCTGTTGGAAAATGTCAGTGCCGTGGGATAAATTAGATTGGTCTTTCAAAAAGTCAGCACAAGATGATGGGCTGAGTAGCCTCCATATTGTGCCAAACAATTGAGTAAGCTAACATCAGAAGAAGCTCATCGTAAGTATAACAGGACAGCTGCTCTTGTACATGAAAGGACAAAATTAATTCCGGTTGGCTTTAATGCGTTAAAAATGAATTCTCAACTGGATGCAGTCGAGCTGTTTTGAACCTCACTGATACCCAGGCTGTATTTAATACATGCACCGTGACTCCAGCTTTTAAGTGAAGTGAGGATTGTAGTTCTCAGCCAAACTTCAAGGTCACATTTTCCATTACATGAGGTAAAAAAAACCACTGCCATGGCTGTCCAAACTTAGTTCTGCTCCATTCAGCTTGACCTGATCTGTTCCAGTCAGCCCTCATCTGACACAGCCCTGCCTGACAACTTGATGTTTTGCCTTGTCTGTTCTGTCTGTGGTTCCATTCCAGTCCTGTCTATCCCAGGCTGTACTTTCCACCTCTGGGCTGATCCTGATCAATGTGCTACAGCACCTGTGATAGCATAATGATCACCATGGCGAATCTGGATTGCCTGTCTCTATCGCTGCAATACCAGAGAGCGAGTGATTTGCATGGGCTTAGAGGGTAATAGAATAAAGAACAACAATTGGGTTTCCACACGAATAAATTCGGATGATTCCCCACTGATGGTATGTTTGCAGCATACTCTGTTGCATCTGTTGTATTTCAATCGCTAAAATAAGTTGGGCATTCACACAGCGGCAGTTTCTGAGTGCATCTTTGCATTAAAGTATTGTACCTGAAACCATGCAATTCAAGTGCTTTGGTGCGCGGCAACACTCCATTGTGTTTTGGGTTCAAACCCCACTTCCAAAGGATGGCCTAGGTTGACCTTGCAGGGCGGCACTGAAGAAAAGTAAAGTCACTTTAGTTTCACGCCCTTGTTAGTGAGAGTCAACCAGTGGTAGGTTTAACTGCAAGGTCAAGACACTTCTGGCGAGGGGTGAATTTAAGACATTGATGGTAATGTAGTGACTGGAATCAGATGGCCCTGGTGGACTGGGGCCATTGGGAAGCTCTGGTTGGCTGATACAAACAGGAGATTTAGAATCTCCTCACCTCAGGGGTCTGACACTGACAAGTAAATAAAATTTGATTTGGTAACAGGATACCAGCTTCTGTGCAGTTATTTCAGGTAACCTCAGCTGGCACAGGAATTAAATCCGCACGGTATTGTAAACTAGTCATCCAGTCAACTCAGTTAACTGACCAACCCCCTCCTCCAAAGAAATGCTGCACTGTCTGTTAGATGAGGCATCATACCAAGGCCCTGTCTTCCTAACAAGACAGCATAAAACATAGAACATTACAGCACAGTACAGGCCCTTCAGCCCTTGATGTTGTGCCGACCTGTCATACCGATCTTAAGCCCATCTAACCTACACTATTCCATGTACGTCCATACGCTTGTCCAATGACGACTTAAACGTACCTATAGAACAGATCCGAAGGTACTGCTTTACAGTCAAACAGGGCAATTCCTGACCTCTTGAGCATTCCTGATGCTAAACACTCCACCCTCAGTGGCTTGCCCCTCACTTGCCTCTGCTTTAAGCTCCGGAATTTTCTCTCTGTACCTCTCTATCCCACACTTCTCCTTTTAAGCTGCACACCACCTCCCACCCCCCACCCACCACCCACCTCAACCCTGGCGAAGCTTTCAGTTATCTGTATCTGTCCCAATACATTGTTCAGTGTCAATCCTTGTTCTACAACAAAGTGCCCTGACCGAGTACTGAGTAATTTTGAATGAGGGAGCCCCACCCAGGGGCCTGCAAGCCATCAACCGGAGATTATTTGTAACTAAGCTCTTCGGGAAGGTTGTGATGAACCTTGGGAGCAGGTGAGAGACTTGAACCCAGGTCTCCGAGCCACAATGCTGTCCCCCCTGAAACACAAAGGTTTGGTTTTCATGCATGGTGAGCAGTCTCCCAATGCTGGGCTCATATCAGCAGCTATGTGATGAAGCCCTCAGGTGGGGGATAATTGCCCACTTGAGAGTCTCAGATGGTGAGGGGGGTGTGGAATATTAAATGCTGCCCACAATCTGCCCAGCTCAGACTTAATTGGGCTGGAGGTGGGAAGCAACCCATCCCCTTCACTTGCTTTAATGGATTAACCCTAATCCTAACCACCTTTCCCATCTGCCCTCCCAGGCACCAAGCATCCTCTGAAGGAAGTTGCAACTCTCCACTCAATGTTCCTGTGAATTGCCTTGGAATGTTTTGCTATATTAACAATGCTACAAAAATGCAGTTTGTTGTTGTTAAGCAAGGCTGCACAAATGCAGGTTCATTGTTGCTATTAAGTGAGGCTATATAAATCAGGCTTTGTTGTTGTTGAGTGAAGCTGTATAATTACTAGTTCCTCCCCCTTTACTTTCCTTTTCCATGTGGGCAGAGCAACTTCACCTAATCTCCCATTAGAGATTGGATCACCGAGTCCATCTGAAACCGGCAGGATTCAGTACAAAATGTGAGGTCGCCAACAAATAGTGCTGTCAGGGTTTACTGTGCTCGGATTCAGCTGGTCTAATCAACATTTTTGCTTCTTATCTGAACATCCCTGAGTGCGAATGTATTGTAAATGTTTCTAATCCTTATTTTGATAGTACCAGATTAAACCATGTTGAAACTGATCCAGTTACCAGTGTACGTGAGACTATACATAGCCCTTTTGCAATCATATTATCTGTGGAATGTGCTAGAGATCATGGCCTTCCATTCTTCAGTACAGTTGATGCAAAGCCTCTTGAGATTGTGTTAATGAGTGTCCTTGGTGATTAGGCCACCATCTGGTGGTAGTTTGTCGTCGACTTGATTTAGATGAATCAACAGGCCAAGGAGAAAGAATAGCTTAACACTACAGCTGTGTGAAGATATGACTCAGACTCATGATGTAGCGACATGTTAATCTGGGGCTCAATGCCCCCAGACTAAGTTACCAGTTTGGCCGCCACAGTGAAGGCACTGTGTTCTCTCTCTCTGTAAAACTCGGAGAAAAATGGGCGGCAATTCTATTCTATTGAAAGCTAGCCCTCATGCATCTCTTTGTTTTACCGTGGCGCTGGGGGCTGAAAGCCTCATTGCATTTAGATGTGCACTTCTGATGTCAAGATATGCAAAGCTCTGAGCCAAATGCTGGAAGACGAGGCTGGAAAAGATAGGGTCTAGGCCCGAAACGTCAGCTTTTGTACTCCTGAGATGCTGCTGGGCCTGCTGTGTTCATCCAGCCTCACATTTTATTATCTTGGAAATGATAGGTGTTTGTTTTTCACTTGATGGGCCAAAGGTACAAATTTCTGAGCTATATCCCTCCACGTTTCTATTACTCTATAACAACAATTTGGGAACAGGGATCCAACTGACCCTTATTGTGTGAATTAAGATGGTGAGGGGCAGAGGGGGGAAGAGCAGTAAAGGTGGTGGGATTAACAAAACCATAAAATGGAATCATCTTTGCATTGAACTTTTGGGTGGAGTTCTGAATTCTGAAGAAGGGCCACTGGGCTTAAATGCTAACTCTGCTTCTCTCTCCGAAGATGCTGCGAGACATGCTGAGTTTCTCCAGCAATTTCTGATTTTTTTTGCTTTGGAAGTCAGGCAGATGGGTTTCACAGATTGAAATGCACGACTTTGGATTGAAGCCACAAGGAATCCCGCCGGAATTGGGGCTTAGGACTCGAGTGCAGAAAAACCAGAGAGTTCCGGAGTATCAGTCCTCCAAGTTCTGAGGAAGGGTCACCGGACCCGATACGTTAACTCTCATTTTTCCTTCACAGGTGCTGCCAGACCTGCTGAGCTTTCCCAGCAACTTCTGTTTTTGTTCCTGATTTACAGCATCCGCATTTCTTTTGGTTTTTATCAACCTTTGATTGGTCCCGAGGGCAAGCCAGCTCATGGGTTGGACTTCAGTGGCAGTCGGAAGACACACCTGAGAGGAAAATCAATTCAGGCCAACCGTGCATTAGTTATCTTTGTGAATAAGATCTCAGACTACTGGTGATTCAAAAATGTGAGCTATCTCGGCTCACACTTTGGTGGCTAGTTGGTCCACACAGCAACAGAACATTGCATTTAAATAGCGCATTGAAGCTAATTAAACATCCAGAGACTTGATCACAAAAAAACACTGACATCCTTGCAAAACGGTGAAGGATCCTTTTCAATGAGATGTTCACTCCTCCAGAAGTCGGTGTTAGAAGTTCCATGGCACCATTCAGAAGAAATGCAGGTGGATTCTCCCCAGTGAGCCAGCTAATATTTATCTCTTCAAGCTATGCCTGGAAATCAGATTACCCACCCGTTGCCAATGTTGTCGTCGGTGCACAAACTTTGCATGATTCCACGCAGAATACTTGCGGCAGGGCGAGTGGGGAGTGACGCCGGGAGGATGTGAAAGTTGCCAGATAAATGCAGGTCTTTCTTTCCTTCCGAGACCTCCCTGACATTAGAGCCGCAACAGTCGGTGCATTTTCCCTGAAGGCAATTGTGTAGAGGTCTTTTTGTATCCCAGAATTATGTGTTTCAGACATTCCGAAAGGTCATTACGACAAAAGAAAATGGATCTGTGTCTGAAAAGGAATGAAGTTTTGATCGCTTTGACTAAAGAGAAGTATTGAAAAAGCAGATCAATAATTATTTGTACACAGGCCAATTTAGATCATTTGGAAAAGGAACTGACTGAATTCCGAGGCAGCTTCCAGTGGCTTGTTTTGACTTTAACAACAAAGGTTGGCTTGTCATGAACACAGTTGTGTAACGGCGCATTCTGGCACCAGAATGCTAATTAGTAGTTCAGAAAGCTGGCTTCGTGCAGTAGCCAACACATACTGAAGCCTGTAGGGAATCAGTAGAAGCGGGGTCTACACTGCATTGCCCCTGACTGTAGGCTATGGAAGTCATCTACACTCTTTATCTGTGTCTGATTGCGGAGGCAGTAAAAGAACTGTTGTGATGAAAGCTATGATAGATGAGGACAATTTTTTTTATATATATCCCACACTGGAAATGGCTGAAATTTTCATCAGCACCAAGATTTTGACAAGGGGCACTTCAAAGCGGAGAATTGACCTCTCTTTATAAATTCTCTGCGAGCTGTGAGCAGCTTTGCTCTCTGGGTCTGTCCTGTTCATCTGGGCTCTGATCTCCCCTCCTCCTGCCTGATCTGCAGTCCTTTGCCCTTCCTTCTTTCCTGATTAAAATGAAACATTCCTTTCCGGCGATTGCAATTTTAAACTGGGCGGAGGTGCCCTTCGTACAGCTGCTCCTGCCCGACTTCCCTTTACGTACTGTGTCCAACCAATTGCCCTAATCCCCAGCGACAGGGAAACCTGTCTCACCATAGACTGGTGGCGGCTGTTAATGTGAATTGGGGGAGCGCCTGTGCTCCATTGGTTTGGGTAAAAGGGGCTCATCAGCCCCCATGTGAAAAATGATGCTGGTGCTTGTCATGTACTTGGGTTGTCAACAGGTAAAGTCTATTTTTATCAGAGACTGTGAAAAGCAAAATGGAATCTTTCATGCCATTGTGTACAACACTTGGCCTCTGTTCACGAGAAAGGGTTTACTATTCACATTAGGGCAGCCGAGCATTCTTTTTGGGCAGCTGGGTGCACTCTAGTCTTCATTTATTTTATTCATTCCTTGGATGTGGCTTACATTGCATTTATTGCCCATCCCCTAATTGCTGGTGGCCTGGCATCCCATGTAGGCCAGACCAGGTAAGGATGACGAGTTGACTGTCTAAAGGACATTAGCGTGAAATGACTCCACAGGGGTCAGAATCCGATCACCAAGTCTCCCTTTATTTGTACATAGAGAGTCCTTGACATTGATCCAGCTTCTTCAGAGCCAGCTCTTGGGGTGAGCAAAGCATCTGCCTCTCCTGTTTATACATGTCAGCCAGCGCTCCCTGATTTAGATTAGATTAAATTAGATTAGATTCCCTACAGTGTGGAAACAGGCCCTTCAGCCCAACAAGTCCATACCGCCCCTTGAAGCATCCCACTCAGACCCATCCCCCTATAACCCACACACTTGTGAACACTATGGACAATTTAGCATGGCCAATCCACCTAGCCTGCACATATTTGGACTGTGGGAGGAAACTGGAGCACCTGGGAGAAACCCACACACAGGGAGAATGTGCAAATTCCACACAGACAGTCACCCGAGGCTGGAATTCAACCTGGATCCCTGGCGCTGTGAGGCTGCAGTGCTAACCACTGAGCCACCGTGCCGCCCATGTTCTAGTCTTTGGAAGTCTCTACCCAACTTTTCCAATCTGCCTTATTCACTGAATCGTGGAATCCCGACAGTGTGGAAACAGGCCCTTCAGCCCAACAAGTCCACAGCGACATTCAGACCATCCCACCCTGACCCATTCCCCTATAACCCACCTAACATACACACCCCTAAACACTACAGGCAATTTAGCATGGCCGGTGACCCTTCAATGGACGCGAAACGTCAACTGTCTTCCCCTCCGCAGATGCTCCCAGATCCGCTGATCTTTTCCAGCAACTTTGCACTTGTTCCTAATTTACAGCATCTGCAGTTCTTTTGGTTTATTCAGTTTATGATATTACCAAGTATATGTCAAAGGACTAGCATCTGCTGTTATAATATGGTCGGCTTAATGCACATCAGTGCCTGCAAACATGTTGCTCTACAGTAAGAGGTGCCACTGTTTTTGCCTTTGCGGAGCAATGTAGTTCGGATGGAGCTGCAGATGGGTGTCGAATCCTCTGGAGTTGTAAGCTTCAATGAGTTCACTTCTCATTTTTCTAAACACCAACTTTACTTATGGGCTGTTAACCTGGCACAATCAGAGAACTCCTATTCTATGAGACCCACATGGCTGACCTCCTTTCAATCACCACAAATGAACTAGATTTTTATTAATGACTATTGAAATGGTCGCCATTGGAAGTGCTAGGGGTATTTTTGATAGCACATGAAAAGAGAATATAAAATAAAAGATAGTACATTAAAAGGGGTATGAAGACAAAGATTTTGCTTGCACATCTGCATATGTGATTAAAGGTTGCAGGAGAGACGGAGAAAGCACTTAAGAGAGCATAATCCTGAGCTTTATTATTTGGAGGCATGGTGTACAAGAGTAGGCAGGATGTGCAAAACTTGTACAATACAGCAATTAGACCTCAGCTGGAGTATTGAGAAAGTTCTGGATGCCACAGGATGTGAATACATTGGAGAAAGAGCAGAAGAAATTTATGAGAATGGGTCAATGGATTAAAAAAAAAATTCGTGGGTTGAGGCAGCAGGGTGGCTCAGGGGTTAGCACTGCTGCCTCACAGCATCAGGGACCCGGGTTTGATTCCAACTTCGGGCAACTGTCTGTGTGGAGTTTGCACATTCTCCCTGTGTCTGTGTTGACTTCCTTCGGGTGCTCTGGTTTCCTCCCACAGTCCAAAGATGCGCAGGCTACGTGGATTGGTCAAGCTAAATCGCCTGTAGTGTTTAGGGGTGTGTATGTTAGGTGGGTTATAGGGGAATGGGTCAGGGTGGGATGGTCTGAATGTCGCTGTGGACTTGTTGGGCTGAGGGGCCTGTTTCCACACTGTCGGGGTTCCATTATTCAGTGATGAAGGCAGATTGGAAAAGTTGGAACTGTTTCCCTTCAAGGGCTAAAGCCTAAGAGGAGACTTGACAGAAATTTTCAACAGCATGTGAGGTCTGAAGAGAATAGACAAGGCAAGATTGTGCCCACTCCTAAAAGGATCATGAAGAAGAGGGCACAGATTATAGTAAATCGCAAAAGAAGCAAATACAATGTGACAAAAGTCTTTTTCACACAATTAATAGTTGGAATCTAGAATGGCCTGCCTGGAGATATGGTGGAGAAGGTTCAGTTGAGGCATCCAAGAGGGCATTGGGTCATTATTTGAGTAGAAGCATCATGCAGGGTTACAGAGAGAAGGCAGGGGATTGGTATTGAGTGAGAAACTCATTTGGAGAGCTGGTGTGGACATAACAGACCAAATAGCTTCCTCCTGCACTGTAACAATTTCGTGATTGGCTAATTTTTCTCTGTTCACACATCCCCATAGAGGGCAGCACATTATTTTCCTAATTACAGGAAACGACAATAAAAATTGAGACGAACCTCAGCAGTAACCACATCTTTCAGAAATCAGGACCCTTGTCCCTGCGGGCACTGACCTGAGATAGAAATATATGTAGCAATACTCTTAAATATACAATACAGCTGCCTGTGAAAAGTGAGTGAAGGAAAACAGAGACTAAATATAACCAATGAAAAGAAAACAATTTTTAAAACAAACCCTGGAGATCTCAGCACATGTTAATGTTTTGCCAATATGAAATGCAGGTCCCAACTGAACAGTGTTCTGAAAATTTGTAATGAGCTTTACAGGCCAGAATACTGGGCAAAGTTCAACCAAGTAAAGAAAAACTTTTCTTCAGAAGTTGTTCTATAAAATGGATTTCTTCGGTTGATGATGAAAGCTTGGTTTATTTTAAAAGAGGAATGTTTGTGTGGGGATCATTTTTAATGTGACAAGGTTAAAGTCGACCACTCATTAGGATCATTTTGGAACCTGACAGAGAATGTACTTCTTTTTTGTTAGTGTTTGCGATCAGATATTTTTAATTAGCCTGGTTGGAGATGTAATTACACACCTCTGGAGCAGGTGGGGCTTGAACCCAGGCCTCATGGTCCAGACCAGCTATGGAAATGGTCAATAGGTCAGTCAGCATCTACAGAGAGCCAAACAAGCTGTTGTTTCATGTATTATCAGAGCTTGAAAAAAGAACTCTTGAATAACAGCAGAACCAAGGGAAGGAAGAAAATGTTTGCTTTTACACAGCATTTCTTGTAATGTTCAATTTCGATCCATTTGCAACCTTTTAGATCATGAAGCAGCCCACATTGCATTCAGTGTGAGCTGGTCCATGTTAAGATTTTGGCAGGGAACACTCATACCATTGACTGGATGGCTGTATAGCCAAAGACCTTTTGTATACTGCACTGACCAGTGGGTCATGATCTCCTCAGCTTTCACACCTTTGCTGCAAGGACACTTGCAAATGAGACTCTGTAGGAGCCTATATGTGCTGGAAAATAGGGTTAGAATAGTTAGATGGTTGTTTTTGATGGGTGTGGAGACTGTGGCCCAAAGAGCTTTATCAGTGCTGTAAAACTCAATGACTCTATGACTTTGTTAGAAACATGAAGGTGGCAGACATGACATTAACAGCTGGGAAACAGTCATTAGAGGGTGTGACACCCAGACCTCAGTGTTTTGGAAGGGCACTGGATCAAAGAAACAAAAATCTCACCTGGCTGAGAAGAAGCTCCAGAGGAAATTGAGGCCAATGGATCATGCACTGTCTCATCCCAGTGCTGTCTGCTGCTACAGATGTGATAAAAACCACCTAGGCAGAGTCCAGCTTCTGAACTACACCTGCTGAAGCTTAACACCGAGTCGAACACCACCACATGCCATCTATTGTTTACAATTTAGAAAGCTGCCACAGCAGACAAGTGCCAGAAAGTCTAACCACCTCCCCTACTCAAACAGCATCATCATCAGTGAAACTCCGAGCATCAACATACTGTTGTGTCATGATTGACAAGAATTTAATTGGAATAGCCATACACGCAGTGGTCCCAAGAGCAGGTCAGTGTTTGGGAATTCTGGAGAGCGCTCACCTCCTGACTTCCCCAAAATCTGTCTGGTTTTTACCAGTCAAATCTCCACTTACCGATACTACTTCAACATTTAAAACAAACCAACACCAACAAAGAAGCCTAATGTATTGATGCTTCACCCACCACTTTAAACATTCACTCTCTACACCACTTGCACACAGGGGCAACAGTGCATACCAAGCACAAGATGTGCTGTAGTAATTCACCAAGGCTCCTTTGACAGCACCTCCTGAACCTGTAAACTGTATCATCTAGAATGTCAAGGGCAACAGAGGAACACCACTATCTGCACGCTCTCCTCTAAGCCACACGCCATGCTGACTTGGAACTACGCCACTGTTCCTTCTGTTTTGCTGCATCAAAACCCTGGAGCTGCCTTCCTTACGGCCTGCTGGGTGTCCCTGCTCTGTGTCGAGTGTAATGATTCATCACCAACTTCTCAAGGGCAGGAAACACTGACCTGGTCAGATGAATAAATGATGTCATGTTGGAAAAAGTGACAGCTAATTTACATGTAGAAAACTTACATAAGCAGGAATAAGACCAATGGCTAAGTAATTTATTTTCGGTGATGTTGATTAGAGCAGCGGGTAAGGTATTGTTCAGGGTGTGCTTTGGATTTTTTTTACATATGTCTTGGAGAACAGGTCGGACCACAGTTTAATTTCTTCTCCCCCAAAAGGGGCACAATTCCATCAGTGCTGTACTGGAACCTCCCAGAGTGGGGCTTGAATCCGCAACCTTTCTGAAACACAGTGACAGTGCTGTCAACAGAGCCATGACTGACATACAAATGAAAGAAAAGTTACATGCACATTCCAAAGATTGAGTCGTGGCAACTGCATGATTAAAACTGTGAAGAGGAAGGGATAATAATGCTGGTGAACTCAGTCAAAGAGACAAATGACACATGGCCATGAATTAAACATGAATCAAATGTAAACACTGGAAATGAGAAATAAAAACTAAGTGATGGAAACACTGAATAATCAGTTAACATGTGTGGGGAAAACACACAGGTCCACATTGCAGGCCTAACCCTCCATGAGAAATGTGGGTAATTGTAGATAAACTGCAGTTAAAAGAAAACACAACAAAAGGAAGGGGAGGGAAAGATAGATGAATGGCAGGTCTGAAACAGAACGCAAAGGCCAGCAAGGACCCAATGGTGTAGAGGTTTTGTCTTTACGAATGGAGTGGTAAAGTACCGGGGTGGAGAACTTCAAACATTATTCATAGGCTCCACGTAAATTTTATTTTTGTGGAATGAGAATCAAGCTGCTTCTCCCAGGAGGTTTGTTTTTTGATTGATTTTACTGTCATGTGTACCAAAACACAGTGAAAAACTTTGTTTACGAGTGGTACAGGCAAATCACAGCAAGCAAAGATGTACAGATCAAAAAGACTTAGAGGCATACAGGTTACATTGCAGGTTACATTATTTGAGATGAGAGTCTATTCAACAGTTTGATAATGGCCAGAAATAAGCTGTTCCTGAACCTGCTTGTGCATGTGTTCAGGCTTCTGTATCTTCTGCCTGACGGAACAGGTGGTAGGAAGTCATTACCAGGTACGGTGGGTCTTTGATGATGTTGACAGCCTTTCCGCGGTAGCGAGCTGTGTAAATAGAGTCCATGGATGGAAGGTTGGCTTCCATGATGGTCTGGGCTGTGCACATTATGTAGTTTCTTACGGCTCTGGGCAGAGCAATTGCCGTACCGGGCTGTTCTGCGCCCGGACAGTTTGCTTTCAATGGTGCATCTGTAGACATTGTTGAGGGACCTTATGGACATGCGAAAATTTCCTGAGCTGCCTGAGGAAGAGGAGATGGCATTGTACTTTCTTGACCGTTGCATCTACGTGGGAAGTCCAGGACTGACTGTCAGTTATCATCACTCCAAGGAACCTGATGCTCTTCACTCTCTCAGCCTCATTCCCGTTGATGTAGATGGGGACTTGTTCTCCTCCTGTCTTTCTGAAATCGATGATCAGTTTTTTAGCTTTGCCGACATTGAGAGACAGATTATTTACATTTCAACACGTCACCAAGCGCTCTATCTCCCTTCTGTATTTGGACTTGTCGTTGTTAGATATCTGTCTCAGTACAGTGATGTCATCAGCGAACCTATAAATGGCTCTCATTTGGAATTTAACCACACAGCTGTAGGTGTACAGGGAGTACAGCAGGGGGCTGAGGATACATCTTTGGAGGGGGCTGCAGTTTTAAGTGTTATTGTACAGGGGTTCTTGTGGTAGAGTGGTAGTGTCCCTGTCTCTGAGCCAGCTGGGCAGGGTTCAACTTGTTCCTGAGGAGTGTTATTCTCTTCAGCCGACTCTCCCTAATGGCAAAGCAACCCTATGGTCCTCTAGGACTATACTTGGGGGTTCTTGGTGCACAACAATAGAGTCCTTACCTCTGAGCCAGGAGGCCCAGGGATCAATTCCCACTTGCTGTGTGTAATAACATTACCCGAGCAGGGTCATGTAGAAAATATCTTCAACTCAGTTCTCTAAATCGTCAACGATCATTCACAGATCACTAGGCTGTGAAGGCAAAACTCTACCCCAAACACATCATCACGAACATCTTCAATCTTCAGGGCTTGCTGGTGCCTGGTAAAATGATATTCCAGTTAGCAGTGCCTCTTTAGTAAGTAGTAAAGGTACAATTTACTTCTTTTCAATTGCACCATTCTAAAACACAGGCTTCGGACCTCATTTGCCCCTTTGTCTTTCAGTTACAAAGACATTCACGTTATTCCTCCTGAACACAGAGAGGATCCTGCCATCTGTTCTACACTTTAATGAAAGAAACTCCTTCCAAACTTGACAATTAATCAACTTAAGTATTAAAAAAAACTAAATCCATCAGAAATGATCAAAATATAATATCTAAGAAACTAGTGGTATCTCAGTAAAGGAGTTAACTATATTGCAGATCCACACAATTGCTCAATGTCTTGTATTTTGTAATACTTCTAAGTTTGTCCTGTGTAGTTTAATATTTTTCTCATTTTGGTTTTTAAATGAAGATCTGAACATTCTTCAGTCATTTGATAGGACAGAACATGAATATTGTTGAAAAGAGAGACAGGTTACCAAAGCTTTTCATCTGCACCATTCAGAAAATAAACGAGAATGACATATTTCAAACTAACACTTCAATGTAACAACAGTAAATATTCAACCAGCTCTTCTCACAAAACATATACTATCATACGCAAAGAGATAGTAAGAACTGCCGATGCTGGAGTCTGAGATAACACAGTATGGAGCTGGAGGAACACAGCAGGCTAGGCAGCATCAAAGGAACAGTTCTGAAGAAGGGTCCTGATCTGAAACGTCAGCCTTCCTGTTCCTCTGATGCAGCTTGGTCTGCTGTTTCTCCAGCTCCACACTGTGTTATCTCTATCTTAAATCTGTGATTGGGCAGCGCTTGCTAAACAGTATTTTGTGTATTAAGAGCTGCATAAATAACTTATGTTCGATCATCAGTTGAGTTTGCAATGTGACTCATTTACACTGTTTGAAGCAACATACATTCATATGCAGTAACCATTCTCAGCAATCGAAGGGAATATGTTCAAACTTTGTGACTTTTTGGAATTACCCAGGAAGGTGGGAAGTCTTTGTTGCTTACTTCACAGCGACAGTTTGGCATTTCAGAGGTGTCTTATCAACTAATCAGCACCTTTGTTCTTCTTTTGTAAAAATGGCTATGATCACTTTTAAATTTAGCATTCTTGCATTAACCTTGATGAGTGCAAAGCTTTGACAAAATTTCTCTCTTTTCAGCAATATACTAAGTTAAATTTTCAATTCAGACATTACAATTTTATAATAAATTACTTCATGCAATAATTTCCAATTAATTTTTGCAATTAGATAGCCATAAACTTCAATTGAGGAACCCCAATCTTTATATTTGCATCTGCTTAATTGCTTGATCATGGACATAAGGAAACTTGCACTCCTGAAAATTATAAATGAGCTATCTTGCTAAAGATGTCCAGGCTTTCTCAGCTTCAAATCTTATCCTAACTAGCCAATTTTCAAAGTTAACCACAAAGATTCGGTTATATCTTCAAATATAAAGTTGTGTGAGATGGAAGGTGTTAGCTAATGGGTTAGTGTGCTGTTTGTGGAATTATAATTCCAATTAAAAGCCTTTGAAAATCTTGGGTACAAATGGAACTTTGAGTTATTTTAACAGAAGCCTGAATTGTTTGTTACTTGCCTCTGATGGTGAAATATCAGACAAGTCATTGGATAGCAGGGTAATTGATGTTTTAATCAAACAGTCATCAGATCAGGCATCTTTGCAGGAATGGTATATAGTCCTTCTTAATAGTAGCGAGTGAGTAATTGGGTTCTCTGTTGTTTTGCTGACATCAAATTTGTTTTTGTGTGACAGTGAAGTTTATAATACACAGGCTGTTGTAGGAGGAAATTTTTATTTTGTTTCTTTAAAGCAGTCACAGCATGTATCTTCAGAGAATTCTTCAACCATGAAGCACCCTGAGGAATACATTAGAAATGAACAGTATAGACTCAGAGTAATCTGAACTTTGATTTCATTTCTTTCTCTTCCCCTCTTGGTTCTAATATAACTCTGGTCGCAGGGACTCGAACTGCAAATATGGCTCCATGAACATGACAATGCTCCAGAGTTTACCGGGGTCAAAATCATTTTGTTTTTGAAGGCTCTTTGTGAGACATTCTCAAGGTCTACTTTATGCTTCTTGTGGCCCATTTTCCTTTTCATTAACTGTTTAACTAGATGGTACAGTTAGGTGGTAGTGATAGCTTCTGTATATTTATGATGAACCTTTTATTTCATCCTTAGTAAAGTGAGATAGGACTAATGCCAAAGATTACATGTGTACGCATTATTCAATCTTTTCATTGTGAATCTATAAATAAGATGTTGTTATTTTTATGATAAATCTCTTATGCTCTGTTTCCAAAATGACATCATGGAAGAACATAATCTGACACTGTTGACGTTGAATGATCCAAATTTAGTCGATGATGAACTAGAACAAGTGTTTCCAATTGAAAATCTGACAATTATTTATGATTCAAGTGAATACCAAGCATCTTCTCAAGTCAAATATACATTATTAGTTCTGCTCACACAGCCAGAAATACACATTATAATCAGCCCCTCCCTTCCAACCTCTATACTCCACACCCCATCTTCGTGCACAATATCCAATCTTCGTTGGAGGAATAGCTCGCTGATGTTTTTCAGAAGAATCATCAACAAACAGAAGCTCCCTTTAGTTGGCGGCTAGCAATATTTTTCTTGAATTGCTTGATGTAATTGAAGGGTTGTTTGACATGTTTCCTTGCTTATTAAAAAAAAACTTAATTGACCAGATCACAGAACAGGAGCAAATTTCAATGTTTTCTTGTGTGAGAGGAAGAATTCTATCTACAATTATCCCAAAATAGTGGCATCAAATTTGGACAGAAGGACAAGAAAATGTTTAAGTAGAAGGTGGAAGAGGGTGTCCACTCAGACAGGAGAGTAAAGACAGTTGGAACTTAAAGATCTTGGAACGCTTGAGGATGTTAGATTTGAAATCTGATCCCCAGCTGGTTAGCTTTTGTCTTGTTTCTTTAGCAGCAACAAGTTTGGTAGCTCTTAACTTCTCAATAAAATGGTTGTTTTTGCAAATGGCTTCTCCATTGGGCATTGGATTTTGAGGCTGAGAGAGACAGGCAGAAAGAGGGACTTCTAGCTATTGCTTACAGATCCAGCCTTTCTCACTGCTTTGCTGATGTCGATTTAGGGTCAAATTGTATATTCCAGGGTCTAGCTCCATTGTTTTTCTGAACTGCCTAACTAGAAGGTGAGCTTTTCATTTCTCCGTATGTGAAATTATTATACCATGTGCATTAAACTGCCTGTGAACTCCCCAATGCTGACTATCCTCACTGTTTTTGGATGAAATGGCCATTTCAGTGGAGGCAGGTTTTATAAATTTCTCATTGTTTTCACAAAGCTTGCTTCAGTCTATAATCAAGTAATCACAGCCTCCATTTTAGGTCAGTATTTATCCTTTCTAAAAATGACTTTAGTCCATGAAAGCGTCAGGTGATGGAAATTGTACATCGATATAGTTTTTTTCACTATGATTGTAAAAAGTATCAGTATGTTGTGACTTAGCAAGGTGCGTATTAATAGTCCTGTCCGATGCTGCAAAGTCATATTTTGGAGGGAAGTTGAATTCTTCTTCTCCAAAATGAATTTTGAATTCAGCACTCCTTAAAACACAAAAGACGTAAAAGCCTGGTTCTTGTATGGATAACATCAAAAGCAGGCCTACAATCTGTCATATTTTGGAAACGTTATGGGTTCTTTATTAAGTGTAATGTAGCACCCAATGGTAATCAGCTTTTCTCCCCTGCCCAGCTAATACCCTTCTTCACCCTGTTAAAATACTCAGTCCTACTTGCACACCACTCCACCACCCCCCCACCCCCAACACACTGGGACCTCCATCCACACTCAGCATGTGGGTCCTGTTTCTCCCTGACACTCCTCTTGGAACTTTGGCATCGGGCCTTACTTCAATGAATGAGCCTCCAGCCATGTGGTAAGGAGAGAGATCAGGGAGATTGTACATGTTACATGAGGGCGGGCCATTCTTCTTTTCACCCCACATCACCCATGGAAGGCATCATTTTGTATGAGCAGAAAGTCCATCATTTCACTTACGCTTCAAGTTGGGAGGGTATCAGTTCTGTGCTCATGCGCACTGCAGGGAATAGTATATTAACTTTGTGCTTTGATACTCCTTTCAAGGGTGTCTGGGAATAGCACTGCTTCACAGTGAAGTCTCCTTCAACGTGCAAGGACCAGTGTCATGGACAAGATTGCTTGTGACAAACAATTTCACCCACACTTGTACATTGCATGCGTTCCACATGCACGACGATATAATTATGAATGATTTCAACCTGTGCTCAGCAAGTACACTGTTGATTTCACTGAGCAGAGCCTTTACAACTGGAGCTTGTGCTTATGGTCAGCAAACAGAAACTGACTCCACCCGCTCCGAGTGCAGCCATTTTCCACTCGTAGGTTACTTTCAGGAGTCGACAGGTTGTGGAGGAACTGCAGGGTTTCTGTGAGGCCTAGGCTCAGCCAGGTCATCAGGTACTCTCTCAGTTGCCATCCCCACTCTCCTTGTCTCTGTCTACCTGGCACTTCCTCTTCAGTGAACCGCACGTGTTCCTAGCCAATAACTTGAATCGCATCCCGAACTCTCATCTTTACCCCTGAGCCCTGTCACTACAGTTAGTCTTGACCCCCTGCACAGCTCCCCCTCCTCTAGTCATTACATTATTAAGCAGAGCAATGGCAGATTTAATCTCGATATATGCGAGATGATGTATTTTGTGGGGTCTAATTAGGGAAGGATATGCGTAGTGAATGGGAGGCCCATAAAGAATACTGAGAAACAAAGTGACCTTGCTGTATAACTCCATAGATCCCTGAAGGTGTCAGCAAAGGTATTCAGGCATATGGGATGCTTGCCTTCATTAGCCAGGAAGTAGAACTAGGAGCAACGTCTTTTTGGAACATTATAAAACATTGGTTAGGTCACAGATGAAATATAGTGTGCAGTTCTGATCACCATCAATGGCACTGAGGATGGAGAGCATCAACCTGTCCTGGACTGCCCACATAGATGCAACGGACAAGAAGGCACAACAGCACCTCTTCTTCCTCAGGCAGCTCAGCAAATTTGGCGTGTCCATAAGGTCCCTCACCAACGTCTACAGATGTACCATTGAAAGCAAACTGTCCAGGTGCATAACGGCCTGGTACAGCAACTGCTCTGCCCAGGACTGTAAGGAATGACAGAAGGTGGTGCACACAGACAAGACCATCAACCTTCCACCCATGGACTCCATTTACGTGGCTCGCTGCCGCGAAAAGGCTACATTAAAGACCCATTGTGCCCTGTTAATGACCTCATACAACCTCTTCCATCAGGCAGAATATACAGAAGCCAGAACACACGCACCTACAGGCTCAGGAGCAGCTTCTTCCTGGCCATTATTAGACTGATGAATGAACTCTCTAGCGTGAAATAATTATAATTTTTGCTAACATCGATCTCACCTTGCCCCATGTAAACTGTGCACCTCTGTCTATGTTATTTTGATCTGTCTGTCTTTGCTTGCTGTGATCTGCCTGTACTCTGGTAAACAAAGTTTTTCACTGTACTTTGGTACATGTGACAGTAAATCTCTTTCAGAAGGACAGTATTGCCCAGGAGAGGGTGTAGAGAAGATTCATTGGGATGTTGCCTGGGATGAAAAATCACAATTATGAGACTGAGTTTGTTTTCCTTGGAGCAGAGGAAGCCGAAGGGGGAATCTGATTGAGGTATACAACATTCTGAGAGGCATAGACAGAGAAGGTATTGAGAATCTCTTCCCCATTGCAGACGTGTTTGAGACCAGAGTTTAGGTGAAGAGTAAATGGTTTGTAGGAGATCTGAGGTAAAATGTTTACTTGCAGAGCGGGGTAGAAATATGGAATATGCCATCTGAAAGGGTGATGGCTGAAGCATCATTTAAGAAGCATCTGAACAAATACTTAAAGTGCCAGGCACGAGTAATTTATGGACCAAGTGCAGATAAAAGGGATAGTGTAGTTAGGTGTTTGTTGCTCTGTATAGACAGCATAGGTGGGCCGAAGGGCCTGTTTCTATGCTACATGGCTCTACAACTTATTCCCCAGTACTGACCATGCTTAACCAGCATCCCCCAAACCCCCAACACCACAGTTGCTTGCCTTTATTGGTCAGTGTATTGAGTATAGGAGTTGGGAGGTCATGTTGTGGCTGTACAGAACATTGGTTAGAACACTTTTGGAAAACTGTGTTCAATCCTGGCCTCCCTGCTATAGGAAGGATGTTGTAACACTTGAAAGAGTTCAGAAAAGATTTACGAAAATGTTGCCAGGGTCGGAGGGTTTGAGCTGCAGGGACAGACTGAATAGGTTGGGGCTATTTTCCCTGGAGTGTCAGAGGCTGTGGGATGACCTTTATTGAGGTTTATAAAATTATGAGAGCTATGGATAGGGTGAGTACCCAAGGTCTTTTTCCTGGGATGGGACAGTCCAAAACTGGAGGGCAAGGGTTGAAAGTGAGAGGGGAAAGATTTAAAAGGGACCTGAGGGGCAACTTTTTCATGCAGAAGGTGGTGTGTGAATGGAATGAACTGCCAGAGGAAGTGGTGGAACAATTACAACATTTAAAAGGCATCTGCATGAGTATATAGATAGGAAGGATTTAGAAGGATATGGGCCAATGTTGGCAAATGGGTCTCGATTAATTTAGGGTATCTGGCCAGCATGGACAAATTGGACTGAGGGTCTGTTTCTGTGCTATATATCTCTATGACTCAGTGACTGACTGGGACAAACCTGAAATATGACTGCCTGGACCTCTGACCACTCTCTTTGCTTCTCTTTGACTGACCGTCATTAATCCCCTGACTGGTTGCTGTGGACCTGCAGGATTGATGGTGGCCAACTCCTCAGACGGTAGTGAGACTGACACCTTGGCCTGAATCACAATAAGCAGATGCCTGGCCATTCCCAGTCTCCTGAACTAATCGTGGGCATTGTGATTAACTGATTATAGTGAGAGGCCCTGACAGTAGTAGCCAAAAACCCCACACATGCGCCAACCCCACTGCATTCTGGGCCATGGCCATTTGGTTGATGCACGTACTTGCAGTCGACATGAGATTGCTGCAGCACAGTGTGTAAAGCGACACGTCCAGCCTTTGACCGATGGCTGCTGACAACCACAACAAATTGCCTCGGTTTGTGTCTCTGCTTCACTACAAGGCAGGACAGGAAAACTCTCAACCTTTGAACTCTCGGCTAAGAGGCTAGAACACAAACAGGAAGACAAGGCAAAATAGCAACACTAAGAGCATCCAAATAGGCACAAAATGCGTGGGCCCTAAGAGGGTGAGTGGACAGCCCTGAGATACAGTCAGGTCTAGTCTGTGAGCAGGGTACCTGCCCCTGTCACACAGTTTCCTGGCAGCAGCCTTTCAATGAGAGCTGCCAGGGCACTCCAAAGTGCAACTTTGAAATGAAGAACCGTATCATAGATGTGCCATGGTGACGTGGTGAGGCTGGTACTCAGGGATGTGTAGATGAGGTGAGTTGTACAGGAAATGGATCTGGATGGGATGCTATGAGGGTCGGTGAGGACTTGTTGGGCCAGAGGTCCTGTTTCCACACTGTTGGGATACTATGATGAACGTCCAAGCATGCCCATGGAATTGTGGTTCAACAGCACAAGGGCTGAGAGGGAAGCGTGAATCACTCCATGAGTAACAAGATCAGATCAGGTACAGAAAGCGCAACAGGGAAACGGAGATGGGATTAAGGGAGAGAGAAAAGAAGACAAGTTACCATAAATCATTTTTAAATAAAACAAAGTCTCCACCAACTATTAAAACCCGAAGGAATCAGACTCCAAACATGTAATATTGTATATTTATCATCAGAAAGGTGCCAAAATCTGTGACCTTGGCTGTGTCAGACTACTGCCCATGCAGTGTCTACTGAGATATTGGTTCCAGGCGTCCAAGGTGGAGATCCAGATAAGAAAGTGGCGAGTTTGAATTGCCAGGTACCTGCTCTGACTTTTACGTTGAGAATTCTAAGTGTCTGGTTTGTATCTGGCAAGCGTTAACTGGAGAACGCATAGTAATGAGGTGAGATTAAGTCAGAATATGGGCAATAATGTGCATTAATTCCTGTTATAAGGCCTCTCACTGCTCAATAGTGACAAACCCATCTTGAAGCCTGGGACTTGGTTGAAAACCACAGCTTGGCTCTGTGAAAGACCTTCCGCAATATCTCGTGATTCTCCCAAATCCATAGTGCGCTTCACTTTAGGCCTGGGAAGAGATAAAAAAGCAGAGAAATCGCTGTTCTATTTCTGTGTGTTTACTGTAGACTTCCAAATCAAAGTCACTAAGTGACCTATCACCATCCCACTTCCCTTCTCCAGCCCCACCCCTCCTCTCGATTTATTTCTGAGCTCCCTTCCCCCTCCCCATTTCTGAAAAAGAGTCCTAACCCGAAACATCGACTTTCCTGCTCCTCTGATGCTGCCTGGCCTGCTGTGTTCCTCCAGCTCCACACTGTGTTATGTCTGACTCCAGCATCTGCGGTTCTTACTGTCTCTGAGTGAGTCTGAGAGTTATACAGCAAGAAAACAGACACTTTGGTCTAACAAGTCAAACTGAAATCATCCCAAACTAAACTGGTCCCACCTGCCTGCTCCTGGCCCATATCCCTCCAAATCTTTCCTGTTCATATATCTATCCAAATGTCTTTTAAATGTCATAATTGTACTCGATAGTAAAATGAACCTACCAGCAAGTTTTGGAGAAATGTATAAATAACAACATACTGACCGCAGGAGACTTCAATGACGCTGAGATAGACTGGAGGACGAGTAGTGTAAAGTGCGACGAGAGTGAAGAATTAATAAAATGTGTACAGAGAACTTCCAGTTAATCAATATGTTACTGGCTCACTGAGGAAGGAAGCAGTTCTGGATCAAGATCTGGCAAATTAAATTTGGTGAATGGAGTGTGGTTACAGAATTATAATATAATTAAGGCACCAAATCATGACACAAGGAATCAGGAAAACAATAAATTACAACGGAAGTTTGCCCAAAAACCAGTAAACAAACGATGGCAGGCCTTCAAAGTCTAAATTATCTATACCTGTAAAATTTCCTTCCCAGTCCCAGCATGTACCCATGTGGGCCCAGGAGTCATGTGACATGGTAGCTCAGTGGTTAGCACTGCTGCCTCACAATGCCAAGAACCCGGGTTCGATCCCACCCTCGGGTGACGTTCTGTGTGGAGCTGGCATGTTGTCTCTGTGTGTATGTGGGTTTCCTCCTACAGTCCAAAGATGTGCAGGCTAGATGGATTGGCCATGCTAAATTGCCCAGTGTTCAGGGATGTGTAGATGAGGTGAGTTGTACAGGGAATGGGTCTGGGTGGGATGCTGTGAGGGTCAGTGAGGACATGTTGGGCCGAAGGGCCTGTTTCCACACTGTGGGGATACTACAATGAACATCCCAGCATGCCCATGGAATTGTGGTTCAACAGCACAAGGACTGAGAGGGAAGCGTGAATCACTCCGTGAGTAGCAAGATCAGATCAGGTGCAGAAAGTGCAACAGGGAAACGGAGATGGGATTAAGGGAGAGAGAAAAGAAGACAAATTACCATAAATCATTTTTAAATAAAACAAAGTCTCCACCAACTATTAAAACCTGAAGGAATCAGACTCCAAACACGTAACATTGCATATTTATCACCAGAAAGGTTCTTTTTTGACAGGGCTGAACAGGCCCCTTCTTTAAAATAGTACTCAGGAATTGGAATGGACAAGAGCATGCTCTATGACTCTATGACTTTATGACTTAACATGCTGTTGCATATACATTGTATGGAAAAAGTAAACTCATTTTTTGCTTCTTCTGTACAATGTTACCAACTTTGCAGAATCAACGAATGTTAATAATGAAGTGGTAACAGAGATAGCAGGAACTGCAGATCCTGGAGAATGTGCGATAACAAGGTGTAGAGCTGGATGAACACAGCAGGCCAAGCAGCATCAGAGGAGCAGGAAGGCTGACGTTTCAGGCCTAGACCCTTCTTCAGAAATGGGAAATGGGAAGGGGGTTCCAAAATAAATAGGGGGGGGTGGATAAAAAATGGATAGAGGAGAAGATAGGTGGAGAGGAGATGGACAGGTCAAAGAGGCGGGGATGGAGCCAGTAAAGGTGAGTGTAGGTGGGGAGGTAGGGAGAGGATAGGTCAGTGCAGGGAGGATGGACAGGTCAAGGGTGTGGGATGAGGTTAGTAGGTAGGAGATGCGGGTGTGGCTTGGGGTGGGAGGATGGGATAGGTGGGAGGAAAGACAGTTTAGGGAGGCAGGGCTGAGTTGGGCTGGTTTTGGGATGCGGTAGGGGAAGGGGAGATTTTGAAGCTTGTGAAATCCTCATGGATACCGTTGGACTGCAGGGTTCCCAAGGGAAATATGAGTTGCTGTTCCTGTAACCTTCCAGTAGCTCACACCCCGCCCCTGACCACCAAACCATCATCTCCCAAACCATCCACAACCTCATCACCTCAGATGACCTCCCACCCACAGCCTCCAACCTCATCGTTCCCCAACCCCGTACCACCCGCTTCTATCTCCTTCCCAAAATCCACAAACCTGACTGCCCTGGTTGACCCATTGTCTCCGTGTGCTCCTGCCCCACCGAACTCATCTCCATCAATCTCGGCTCCATTTCCCCCACCTTTGTCCAGGAGCTCCCCACCTACATCCATAACACCACCCACGCCCACCACCTCCTCCAGATCTTCCAATTCCCTGGTTCCCAACACCTCATCTTTACCATGGATGTCCAGTCCCTATACACCTGCAATCCCCATACAGATGGCCTAAAGGCCCTACACTTCTTCCTGTCCTGCCTCGTGTTCCCACGAGGAGCTCGAACAGTTCATTCACTTCACCAACACCTTCCACCCCAACCTTAAATTCACCTGGACCATCTCCAATACCTCTCTCTCCTTCCCGGACTTCTCTGTCTCCATCTCTGGCAAACGCCTGGAAACCGATATCCATTTCAAGCCCACCAACTCCCACAGCTACCTGGAATACACATCCTCTCATCCATCTTCCTATAAAATTTCCATCCCCTATTCCGAATTCCTTCACCTCCACTGCATCTGCTCCAAGGAAGAGGCATTCCACTCCCGTACATCTCAGTTGTCCTCATTTTTCAAGGACCGCAACTTTTCCCCCACAGTGGTTGCGAATACCCTCAACTTTATCTCCCACATTTCCCGCAACTCATCCTTCACAACCCCTCCCCACAATAACAACCAAAACAGAATCCCCCTAGGCCTCACATTCCACCCCACCAACCTCCGGATACAATGCATCATCCTCCAACATTTCTGCCATCTGCGATTCAACCCCACCACCTAAGACATTTTTCCCTCCCCCTTTCCAGACGGACCACTCTCTCTGGGATTCCCTTGTCCGCTCCACACTCCCCTCCAGCCCCACCACACTTGGCACTTTCCCCTGCAACTGCAGGAAGTGCTACACCTGCCCCCACACCTCCTCCCTCACCCCCATCCCACGCCCGAAGAAGACTTTCCATATTAAACAGATGTTCACCTGTACATCTGTCAATGTGGTATACTGTATCCACTGTACCCGGTGTGGCCTACTCTACAATGGGGAAACCAAGCGGAGGCTTGGGGACCGCTTTGCAGAACACCTCCGCTCGGTTTGCAATAAACAACTGTACCTAACAGTCGCGAACCATTTCAACTCCCCCTCCCACTCCTCAGACGACATGTCCATCCTGGGCCTCCTGCAGTTCCATAATGGTGCCACCCAAAGGTTACAGGAACAGAAACTCACATTCCGCTTGGGAACCCTGCAGCTCAATGGTATCAATGTGGATTTCACAAGCTTCAAAATCTCCCCTCCCCCTACCGCATCCCAAAACCAGCCCAACGTGTCCCCGCCTCCCTAACCTGTCCTTCCTCCCATCTATCCACTCCTCCCACCTCAAGCCACACCCCCATTTCCTACCTACTAACTTCATCCCGCCTCTGACCTGTCCGTCCTCCCTGGACTGACCTATCTCCTCCCTACCTCCCCGTGTACACTCACCTTTACTGGCTCCATCCCCACCTCTTTGACCTGTCTGTTTTCTCTCCACCCATCTTCTCCTCTATCCATCTTCGATCCACCTCCCCCTCTCTCCCTATTTATTTCAGAACCCCCTTCCCCTCCCCCATTTCTGAAGAAGAGTCTTGGCCCGAAATGTCAGCTTTCCTGCTCCTCTGATGCTGCTTGGCCTGCTGTGTTCATCCAGCTCTACGTCTTGTTATCTCAGGTCACAGTGTTGCTGCTTATGCATGGCTAACTCTGGAGCAGTAAAATACAAGCGGTAACTTTGAATATTTGAGCCCAACACTTTTGCTCCATCTACGTAGCCATTAGCCCCGTTACCTTTTTGACAAGGAAGTCTGAGCCCAGGTGAATAGAATACACAGAGGTTCCTGTCTCCTATGGCTTTTGCACAATTCCTGGATCAGCTGAAGTGTAATACATTCTGTAACTTCCTGCTGGGGGCAATCACCCCCAGCTGCCTGTTAACCTTTATTCATCATTTATTATTTATTTTCCATCACGGGCTGGAAGAGATTCCATTTTAAATGCTGTCAATTTCACTTCACCTCCTTAGAGGTGACAGCTCTAGCATGCAACCCCATGGTCTCATTTTTTTTTCCATTCAATCTGTCTGCTCTCCCATATTTGTAATAAACAAACCACAGAATACTTTCGGAGCTTAAAAATAAACACATGCTGTTTAATGTTCAGCCACTTCAACGAACACCATGCAGCTGCCAATCAAACAGAGGATCGTAGCAGCGGGAGGCTGTTTGTCCAGGTGGGAAGAACCAGGCAGAAGCATTATTGTAATGTGAATGGAAAAGCCTGGAACCACGCAGCAGGGCCAGGCAGAGTTAACATTTCAAATCATCGACCTTGCCGTCGTGGAGATAGAAATACTTGCATTTATACAGCGCCTTTCACAACCTTATGGTGCCCCGAAAGACATTACCACCAGCAAAACACTTTCTTGGAGCGTAGTCAATGTTGTAATATCGGGAAATGCGCAAGTCAATTAATGTGCAGCAACCTCCCACAAGACAGCAACATGATTATTTTTCAGTCGATTGAGGACTCAATTTTGGCTTCAAAGCCAACAGAAGCTCGCCTGTTCTTCTTTGAGGTGGTGAATAGGAGGCTGTTGCATTCAGTTGGAAGTTGAAACATGACATCAGTTTAGTCCATTTTATGACAGTTCAGTACCCCCTCGCTGCTGCATTGAAACAGCCTTCATTTCTGCACTCCAGTCTCTGCAGTGACAGTTGAGCTTACTACCTTAATGCTGCAATGTCAGTGGGATACCAACCAACCCATGGCTCATATAAAATATGTAACATATATAAATGGTCATCTGGTAGCACAGAACCTGAATATTGCTGAAGAGGGATGCATTTCCACCATGCAGAATAATTCACAAGAAATGCCAAAGTAAACAGAAAACAACATTTATGCTGCATAGGAAGAGAGTGCTGCTAGATTCACAGGTGAACTCTCATAGAAGTGTTGCCATGAAGAATGCATCTGTTACTGATGATGTACAGTTAACTGCCAACTTTTGTTTACTTTTCAAACATTCAGGTTGACTCTGATTCATCAAGACATTGCCTGGGATGTAAGCCAGAGAATGACTGTCACCTATTTTGTTAGTGCAGTGCGTATATATGTTTGTTACACTTTAGTCTTGAAAAATACACAGTCTACCTCTGGTCACTCTGGAAGGATAAGACATTTCACAAGTTTGAACAACAGGTGAAGCTGGCTGTTTCATGTAGCTCCTATTTAGATGTTCTGCCTATGTCACAGATGTGTAATATTGCATCTGAGTTTCAGTGCTGTTGTGATGCCAGGTATATGGACCATAAATCCAGTAGACTGGCCAATCGTATCAAGCAACATATTCCTTTAGCTATTCACTGCAAACAAGTTACTGATTTGTCCCATTTAGTCCATCCTGGCAAAACTCAAAACACAGTGTAACATTATCTGTGATTCAGCGATTAGAAAGCATTTCTTAATAATTCTGACTATGCAAACACTTACACTGATCGCTAATTTAAGACTGTTAGGTGTGTAGTATGGCAATGCACAACTAATGGGAGCTACATATGTTAATACTCAGGCCTTGTTCTTTGCAGAAAGAAACAGCATGCACTTATATGATATATCTATTTTCGAATCAACCAGAGATACTATTACACGATATTTGAACTCAGTCCTCCTGGTCCAGGAGTAGGGACGCTACCACTGCACACTCACCACGATATACACCTGTCCATCCTCACATAAATTCAGCCCATCTTTCATTTTCTTATATTCTCCCTTACATTGCGCGACTCTTTATTTACTTAAGCGTCATGGAGGGACTGCACAGTGGCCAGCACTGCTGCCTCACAACATCAGGAACCTATTCAACTCCACCCTTGGTCAACTGTCTGAGTTTGCATGTTCTCACTATGTCTGTGCACATCCCCTTCAGATGCTCCAGTTTCTTCCTGCGGTCCAAAGTTGTGCTGGTTAGTTGTATTGGCCATGCTAAATTGCCCACAGTACCCAGGGATGTGTAGGCTCAGTGGTTGAGGAATGTGAAATGCAGGGACTGGGCGTTCTGGATGGCTTGATTTTCAGAGAATAGGTGTGGACTCAATGGGTTGATTAACCTGCTTTCCGCACTGTATGGATTCTATGAAAGTAAAACATGCACAAGTGTGCTTCTAATTTTGCATAAAAGTTAACAAAGGATATAAAGTGCCATGAAGACAAGCTTTGCAAAATCCATTTGAGTTTTGATAATTAATTTGCTACAAATTGTAATGTCAGGTAACAGCATAGCACGAACTTTGTTTCTAAAAACTCAAAGCAAACATTTAAACACTGCCTAGATAACAAAGTGTGAAGCTGGATGAACTCAGCAGGCCAAACAGCATCTCAGGAGCACAAAAGCTGACGTTTTGGGCCTAGACCCTTCATCAGAGAGGGGGATGGGGAGAGAGAACTGGAATAAATAGGGAGAGAGGGGGAGGCGGACTGAAGATGGATAGAGGAGAAGATAGATGGAGAGGAGAGTATAGGTGGGGAGGTTGGGAGGGGATAGGTCACTCCAGGGAGGAGGGACAGGTCAAGGAGATGGAATGAGGTTGGTAGGTGGGAAATGGAGGAGCGGCTTGAGTTGGGAGGAGGGGATAGTGAGAGGAAGAACAGGTTAGGGAGACGGGATGAGCTGGGCTGGTTTCGTGATGCAGTGGGGGGAGGGGGCTGCCTATATTGTCCACATGTTGAGTAATGTTATTCTCATGATCTTTAGACAGAAGGGAAGGAAATGGAAAATAGGAAGCATGGTGATATTCAAAATCCAAAAATTGCTCACAAGAGGCATTGATTTCTTTGCTGACATTTCTATAACAAAAGTAATCTTTTAATTATGATTACTTTTGTTATGGGAAAGTCAGTAAAGAAATCAGACTTTTGATAGAGCATTAATTTTGGCTTCTTTATTACAAACATTGCTTTAGAAACACTGACACAAGTCCATCGGGAGATTATCTGAATACGATAGGATTAAAATTAATTTCCATCCGGCAATCACTGATCGTTGAACCTGGAGAATTCTGATTTATGATTCAGTATTGATTGCAAGCTCAAACTCACTAATTAAAAATACAGGTGAGTGAATTTGGAATTAGCTATTGATTAAGTGAAAATAGCTACCAACTAAAATCCATGTTAACAACAGATAGTGTTGGTAGGGCTTAGGAAGAATCAGTAAAGTCATGTAAGAACCAAATCTCCACAAAAAATATCCTTCTTAAGCGATAGCTTCTGAATTTGTTCTCGTGGGGCTGTTTAGGGCATAATTATTTTTTTGAGGCAATTTCTTGAAGGCTTTTGTTTGATTTTACACTGGCTAATGTTTGGTTTTCATGGGCCGCCTTTATGTTTTCAGGGGCTACTTCTTCATTCTCTCTACCTGATTTGCCAGGCGATGCAGACACACAGTATCAATACCTCCTATAATTGTGTTTATGTGTGAGATAGTTGTACTTACAATTAAGCCAAATCAGAAGAACTAGTTAATATCATCAATAATTATCAACTCACCTGTGAAGTCAAAACTACAACACACAGGGATAGCGTTAATTCCGAGACAACAAGTCTATAAATTGGCAGAAGGTGGCAGGCATAATTTAGTATCATAAATAATGGGAACTGCAGATGCTGGAGAATCCGAGATAACAAAGTGTGAGGCTGGATGAACACAGCAGGCCAAGCAGCATCTCAGGAGCACAAAAGCTGACGTTTCGGGCCTAGACCCTTCATCAGAGAGGGGAATGGGGTGAGGGTTCTGGAATAAATAGGGAGAGAGGGGGAGGCGGACCGAAGACGGAGAGAAAAGAAGATAGGTGGAGAGAGTATAGGTGGGGAGGTACGGAGGGGATAGGTCAGTCCGGGGAGGATGGACAGATCAAGGAGGCGGGATGAGGTTAGTAGGTAGGAAATGGAGGTGCGGCTTGTGGTGGGAGGAAGGGATAGGTGAAGAAGAACAGGTTAGGGAGGTGGGGACGAGCTGGGCTGGTTTTGGGGATGCAGTGGGGGAAGGGGAGATTTTGAAGCTTGTGAAGTCCACATTGATACCATTGGACTGCAGGGTTCCCAAGCGGAATATGAGTTGCTGTTCCTGCAACCTTTGGGGTGTGAGGGATGTGTTGCTCTGCCTCTGCCACATCTGCTCCCAGGGTGAGGCATTCCACTCCCGCACATCCCAGATGTCCGCGTTCTTCAAGGACTGCAACATCCCCCCTGCAGTGGTCGAGCACGCCCCTGACTGCGTCTCCTGCATTTCCCGCAACACATCCCTCACACCCTGCCCCCGCCACAACCGCCCCAAGAGGATCTCCCTTGTCCTCACATCCCACCCCACCAACCTCCGGATACAACGCATCATACTCAGACACTTCCGCCATCTACAATCCGACACCACCACGCAAGACATTTTTCCATCCCCACCCTTGTCTGCCTTCCGGAGAGACCACTCTCTCCATGAATCCCTCGTCCGCTCCACACTCCCCTCCAACCCCACCACACCCGGCACCTTCCCTTGCAACCGCAGGAAGTGCTACACTTGCCCCCACACCTCCTCCCTCACCCCCATCCCAGGCCCCAAGATGACTTTCCATATCAAGCAGATATTCACCTGCGCATCTACCAATGTGGTATACTGTATCCACTATACCCGGTGTGGCTTCCTCTACATTGGGGAAACCAAGCGGAGGCTTCGGGACCGCTTTGCAGAACACCTCCGCTCGGTTCACAATAAACAACTGCACCTCCCAGTCGCGAACCATTTTAACTCCCCCTCCCATTCCTCAGACAACATGTCAATCATGGGCCTCCTGCAGTGCCACAATGATGCCACCCGAAGGTTGCAGGAACAGCAACTCATGTTCTACCTGGGAACCCTGCAGTCCAATGGTATCAATGTGGACTTCACAAGCTTCAAAATCTCCCCTTATCGCACCGCATCCCAAAACCAGCCCAACATGTCCCCGCCTCTCTTACCTGTTCTTCCTCTCACCTATCCCTTCCTCCCACCTCAAGCCGCACCTCCATTTCCTACCTACTAACCTCATCGCACCTCCTTGACCTGTCCGTCTTCCCTGGACTGACCTATCCCCTCCCTACCTCCTCACCTATACTCTCCTCTCCACCTATCTTCTTTTCTCTCCATCTTTGGTCCGCTTCCCCCCTCTCCCTATTTATTCCAGAACCCTCTCCCCATCCCCCTCTCTGATGAAGGGTCTACACCCAAAACGTCAGCTTTTGTGCTCCTGTGATGTTGCTTGGCCTGCTGTGTTCATCCAGCTTCACACTTTGTTACCATAATTTAGTGTCATGTTGTTCTTCAAAATAACTGATATATATTTCCAATCACAATGTGCCGTCACCCTAAATACAATTTCCAGAGCTCAGAACGGAGCCCAGAACGCACCGAGCAAAACAGTGATGTTCAATAACATCATTCATGATATACTGAGAAGATAACCAAGAACATATCAAAAGGAGATGACAGCTGTCCCTGATGATGCCTTCTTTCTTCTGGTGCTGAACATTGTGAGTTTCTCAAAGCACTGGAAATGTCAGTATGACTCTCTGGCTTGAATTGCACTGATACTGACTCTAAGTTTCACGGTGTACAATTGCAGTAAACCTATTTGACCAAGCAGATTGCCTACAGCCCCAGCCTGTCAAAGACAATCATAGAGAACCAGCAGTCCTTGTCCATGTACAGGTCATTTGAAGTTGTCTGGTGGGATTGAAGAGACAGCATAGATTTTCATGGTGACTTTCTGTCTGAATTCTGACAGTACTTTGTTTCTCTTTTCTGATTTGATGCTAGACTTGTTCAGCCTTTCCAGAATCGTTTGTTTTTATATAATCTGTTTTAGATCCCTTCCTGGCTCAAACGTAATCTTAACCAGTGTTATTCAAAGTGTGCTCCCAGTGACAAAGTTGAATTTATTTAGAGTATTTGTTATTTTCTTCTTTTTTTATTGAAGATTTACTGACTTGGATATATCTTTCTATATACCTCACACATCTTGTTTACACAAACTGGAAGTAAACAAAGGCCACTTTAAAAGAGTTACAACCAATTTTTCGAATCAACCTATTCAGACAAATTATTACACACCTCTGGAGCAGATGGGACTGGAACCTATGTCACTTAGTTCAGGGGTAGGGCCCCTAATTTTCTTCAATTTTTTTTACTTAACGTATTTTTCCTAACCAATCTGTTCAGAGATGTTGTTACACCTCTTTTGGGATAGGTGGCATTTTAACCAAGGCTTCATAGGTCAGGGGTAAGGACTTTGTCTTTACGCCACAAGAGAGTCAACTTTCCTCCTTAACATGCAAGGATAAACTCTTATCACCTGCCACATGGTATTGATACATTAAGGTCTAGAATATGTGACACTGATGAATATATCCTGAATAGTTTTGTATTTTCTTCACAGAATCATAGAATCCCTACAGTGCAGATAGAGGCCTCTGTGCTAAGTACAAAATATTTGTAATTTGTTTATTTGACTGGAATGTCTAACCTTTTAACTATGTTATATTTCTAACTTTTACTACGCATCACTGTAAAGTAATGTTCTTTTTTATTCCTCTTTTAATATCTAAGATTTTTACCTAAGATAGCACTATAAATGGTGACATTCTAAACTTTTTGCAGTACTCCTGTACTTCTGTACTTGAGTACATGTGATATTGAAGGATATTCTCATTCTGTTCTAGAGACCATTTGCCCTGTTGAATCTGCACAGCTCCTCTGAAGAGCATCCCATCCGATCCTCATAGACTCCATTTTCCATAGCTAAACCACATAGCTTGCGCATCCCTGGACACTACGGAGCAATTTAGCATGACCAATCCACCCTAACCTCTACCTCTTTGGACTGTGAAAGGACACTGGAGCACTCTGAGGAAACCCACACAGATACAGGGAGAACATGCAAACTTCACACAGACAGCTGCCCAAGGCTTTTTCTGTTTGCTGCTTTAATATCAATATTAACTTGTATTATACCTCAATTCAACTTACATATAAATGGATATTGTGTCAGAGTTGATGATGTCAAAAGTGTTTTTCAAACTATAGATTCTAAATTCCTCTCTTTATACTCTTTAGTTATGTTTGTCTCTTTAGTCTTGACTTCATCAGCCCAAGAGATGTGAATTGTGGATAAAAACAAATCACTAGACACTGGACAGTGGGAGGAATATAATTAGTTTTGCAATCTTCATTGAAAAATATATTCTATTATGATCAAAATGTTATTTTTTTTCAAGTTGTCAATGTTTGAGGTAATTCATGAACACCTGGCAGTGTATATGGTGAAGAATAACTATGTCTATGTAGTCATATTCTGAAAGGATCAGCACACTGGGTGGTCTTAAATCATGTTTTCTTTTAACTCTCTTTTAACCCCTCTCTAAAGAAGGCCATCAATATTGCTGCTTTTCCAAATGAAATCTGTTTCACAACAGTTGTCTTTATTGGAGTTTTAGTCAACCTATGTTAATCTTTAATAAATTGAATTTCACAAGGGCAAAGTGGTACTGTAATTATAGTGTTTGATTGTTCCCACTGTTCACACATCACAATTAGCAGCGAAATGTACATCAGCAATATTCCACATAGGGTAATCCTAATTGGCAATGTACATAACATGACCGTGCCAATCGTTTGAACACTCAGCCTAATTTGACTAAAAGGGCAACTGCTGAAACTGATCTTAGGCCAATCTGAAAGCCTCTAAAATAGGTACCAAGAGCTGGGAATCAGTGCACACTTAAAGGGGCATGAAACACATTGGATTGATTGAACTTTGGTTGTATACTCTGTTCAAATTTAATCACCATTGTCTTCAATGGACAAGGTGTAAAACCAAAATAACATAATTGGACTCGTTACTTTGGTTTCCTCACAAATGAATTAAGATTGACATACCTCCAAACAATCTAAAAATTCAACACTTGTCTGAGGAAATCTGCTACATCACATCGGATGGGCATGAGGTAAAATATGAAGCTTAATTAATAAAGACAGAAGGGATTGAAAATAAGATAGAAGATCGTCAGGCTAACAGGAAATTTAGAGCTGGTGTAAATGGGTCTTTTTCAGGGAGGCAAGATATAACAGATGGGAGACAACAGGGACCTGTGCTGGGATGTCCACTGTTTGAAGTTTATATAATTACTTAGATGAAGGGATAGAGGGTCTTGTGGCACTATGATAGTAAGCCTTGCTCTGAACCAGGAGCCTTGGGCTCAAATGCTACTCACCCCAGCGATGGATCATGTCTGAACAGGTTGATTTAGAAACAACAATAAAGGGCTGGAAGATATGGTTGCTAAATTTACCAACGACACTAAGATAGGTAGGGAAGTAAGCATTGGAGGCAGATCAGAGAAGGTTTACCAGGAACGGATGGATTGTTTGATTAGAGAAATGGGACATGCTAGGCTCATCTGCTGAAATAAGACACAACTTGATTGATTGCTGAGGGGTCTCAATCAGGTAGATGTGGAGAGTTTTTCTTCTTTTGGGAGAATCTAGAATTAGAGATCACTGTTTCTTATCAGGGGTCACTTATTTAAAACAGAGATTGGGATTTTATTTCTCTCAGAAGGTCATGAGTTTTTGGAGCTCTGTTTCTAAAATGGTGGTAGACACAGGGCCGTTGAATTTTCTTAACGCAGAGATGGATGCATTCTTGTGAAGCACATTGTTGAAAGGTCATCAAGGTTAGGCAGGGATATATATTTGGGCTGCAGTCAGATCAGCTATGATATTATTAAATGGCGGAGCAGGTTCAAGGGGTTGACCAGCCTACTCTTTCTTGATGGGCCAAATGGCCTACTTCCATACTATAAGGATTCTATGATTCCCCAACATTTGTATGTGTGATCATCGGGTATGGTCACAACGAGGACGAAGCAAGGATGAGTGAGAGCAAGTTTTGTTGTGCTCAGGATATCAAGCTAGAGTCTGTGGAAGCCATACAGTCTGCAAGGGGCTCTGACTTCAACCCATCAGATCTCTGCATTTCCTAATCATGCCTTACACACACATTATTTCAGCTCTGACCCAGCATTTGTGAGGGACCCCAATGGGTAGAAATCTGGCAATTTTATCAGTAGTCCCATGGTGGAGAAATCAATATTTTCAGGGTGTGCCCACAAGTGTGTGAGTATTAGCAGAGACCTGTGCTCAGTGTTTATAGCATGTGAGAAATCTAACTATATGTAATTGCCTGGGTTTTCAGCATGAGATTTCTGGTGCTCAGAACTGCAAGAAATCAATGACCTTTGAATTTGAATGTCTTAGCGATTGATGCATCTGTTTGAACATAATAATTAAAATTCCTTCTTCAAATATAATACCACGAGACTACAAGATGTAGGAGCAGAAGGTAGGACATTTGGCCCATAAGGTTTGCTCCATCATTCAATGAAATTATGGCTGATCTGATGAACCTCAACTTCATCTTCCTGCCTTTTCCCTATAACTCTTGATTCCCTTATTAATTAAAATCCTGTCTGTCTCAAGCTAGAATACACTTAATCCTAGAATACAAGAGCAAGGATGCACTGCTGAGTCTGTGTAAGGCTCTGGTCAGACTTCATTTGGAATATTGTGAGTGGGTTTAGGCTCATTATCTAAGGAAGAATATGTTGCCATTGGGGTCCGGGGAGGTTCGCAGGAATGATTCTGGGAATGAAGGGCTTGTCACATGAGGAGCTGTTGAGGACTCTTGGTCTGTGCTTGATGGTGTTTAGAGGATGAGAGGGAATCTCATTGAAACTTAGAGAATACTGAGAGGCTGGATAAAGTGGACATGGAGAAGATATTTCCACAAGAAGGAGAGATTAGGAGTTCAGGGCACAGCCTCAGAGGGAAGGTGTGGCTATTTAAGACTGAGATGAAGTGGAATTTCTCCATCCAGAAGGTGATGAATCTGTGAAAATGATTGCCACTGAAGGCTGAGGTGGTCAAGTCATTGAATGTATTTATGACAGATAGATGGGTTCTTGATTAATAAAGGGACCAAGGATTCTCGGGAGAATGTAGATGAATGAATTTGAGAAACATATCAGCCATGATCGAAGGGCAAAGGAGACTCAATGGGCCAAATGACCATTTCTGTTCCTAAATCTTATGCTCTTGTAGTTTTATTGACCCAGCTTTGATAGCCTTCACGCCTCTCTCAGAGAGAGAAAAATCCCCCACATCTCTGTTTAAGTGAGCAAACCTTTACTCTGAGATGGTGCGGTCTGGTCCTATACTCTCCCTGAAGGGGAAGCAATCTCCTAGCGTTTTCCTATTTTGTAATTGGCTTCGTGTATACCTTATTTTCCCTTCCTGCCCAAGAGAAGAGTTGATTCTCCTGAAAATGAGATTGAGATTGGGATTTCACCAAGTAAATGATTCCAGAGCACATTTTGTGGAAGTAAAATGTTGTATCATCCATTTAACACCTTGTAGGATATCTTGTAGCTACATTAGGCAGCAGGATTGTGTTTATTGTGATGGTGACTGAAGCAGCTCTTTGTGCAGAGCCTGATAGACAGTTTGCTAAGGGCATAGGGTATTATTCTGGAAAATAAAAGTTAAACAAAGTGAAGGACTAGTTTCATCCAAACCTCTTCGTGATTGCTAGAAGTAACATTTTTCACTAATTAGAGAGTTACCATAAGCTGCCTGAAAGTGCAGTTTATGTGATAATTTTGCATAGGCTTCTCTAATAAATTAAGGTTTAAAAATAGGGTCAAATATTCATGGAGTAGCAATAGTCTATATTTTACTGTAATCCCAAGTTTCTATAACTGGTAGCAATCCTCCATCTTGGAGGATCAGATTGTGTTGGATTTTGTCGTGAATGATCAAATGATTGGCTGGCTATGGACCTCAAAATAAATTGCTCACAGAGAGGGTTGCAAATGTTGCATTGTAGATATCATATTTCATTCCTGGTCCTGACTCTGAGGAATCTCTGGCATCCAGCAATATGATAGGCTAAAGATCATGCAGGCTAAGGAGCCAATCATATTGAAGAATTTTCACAGTCAGCAAGCTAGAAATCAACAAGCAGGTCCTGTTCTGAGGAAGGGTCACTCGATCCAAAACATTAACTTTGGTTTCTCTCCACAGATGCTGCCAGACCTGTTGAGCTTTTTCAGCAATTTCTGCTTTTGTTTCTTTTTTAAGCAGGTTTTATTAAGGACTTCTTTAATTTTACAGGAAGCAAAATAAGATTGGGACTCATGCGATAAAGGTAAAAGCTGAAATACCATCATCCTGAAAAATGTGAAACATTTTAGAGTTTTATCATGGAATAGAGAAGTTTGACATTTAACAAGCATCTTTTTTTCACTGCCAGGTAGATTGTTCTGCAATAATTGTTACTTAGTCCACAGACAACACAAGACTGGGTAGAACGGTAAGCCGTGAGGAGGATGCAGAGATGCTTCAATGTGATTTGGGCAAATTGAGTTAGTGGGCAAATGCATGGCAGATGCAGCATAATGTTGATAAATGTGAAACTGTCCACTTTGGTAGAAAGGCAGATTATTACCTGAAAGGCTATAAATTGAGAGAAGGAAATATGCAACAAGACCTGAGTATCCTAATCCACCATTCACTAAAGTAAGTGCACAGCTACAGCAGGTATTAAAGAAGGCAAATGGCATGTTGGTTTTCATAGTGAAAGGATCTGAGCAGGGATGTTTTGCTGCAATTATAAGGGGCCTTAGTGAGGCCATACCTGGAGTATTGTGTGTAGGTTTTGGTCTCCTTTTTAGAGAAAGGATGTTGTATAGAGGGAGTGCAGCAAAGGCTTACCAAATTAATTCCTGGCATGGCAGGATTTACATCTGAGGAAATGTTGCACTGGCTAAGATTCCGTTCACTGGAGTTAGAAGAATGAGGGAATCTCATAGAAACCTACAAAATCCTAACATGGCCAGACAGGGTAGATGCAGAAAGGATGCTTCCAATGGCGGAGATGTTCAAAACCTGGGCCCACAGTCTAAATCATTTCGGAGGAATCAGAGTGGTGAGCCAGGGGAAGGTACTGCTACAGAAAGCAGTCAAGATCAAAGCACCATATGATTGCAAAAGGGAGTTGGATATCATTCTTTTGGGCTAAAGGAATTTAAAGATATGGGGAGTAGCTATTGAGTTCGGTGGGCAGCATAACTATAATGAAGAGCTGATTCCCATAATCCTGCTCCTAGTTTCTTTATTTAAACACCCAACAATGGGTCATTTAATAAGATTTAACTTCTTCAAGGGTTTTTTTTAATCAAGAGAGTAAGAACTGCAAGTTTTTATCAGTTCAGTGATTTCTAATTGATTTACATTGAAAGAATTTCAAAAGGAGACAGTGACACTGACAACAACGTCTAGATATCTATTCGCCGAATCATGTAGCCAACCCTTGGTAGTTCCATAGTCACCGCAGTTCGAAGATCCTAGTCGTTTAATCCTAATGTACAGACCTTTACTTGAATGGGTGCATTGCATTGTTTGGGTCCATTTATTAGAGTACATTCATCAATGTTACAGGAGTGCTTCCTCCAGGCCCAACACATCAACCAATAAAGCCCCTGTGTCTCATCCTCCCAGTCATACCCATCCTCCTCATAACCATCCACTTCCTTGACCCACCTGATTTGCCAACACCACTATCCAAATGTCACTTGTTATCCACATTCCTGCTCTCACCTACCTTTGTAGGCTCCGGCCCCGTCAAAAAGAAAGGATGAAGACAAGTAAATGTGTAAATACTGCATCTTGGTCCACCAGTTCTTGCATACCTGAAAATGGGACTCTCGTTCACCCAGTACATTCATTTCTCAATTTTATTGGTTTTACGCTGATTCAACCCTCTTGCCAAAACCTCCAGATAAAGGAGCCTTGCCATTAAATTCTGCAGGATGCTTGGGAAAACAGTTCTCTGAATGTTTCCACTTCACAATAGTTGAGGAAATTGCTACAAAAAAGAGAAAGAAATTTACAGTTAGTTCCAATTCACAGTCATACAGCCAGAGAGATGTACAGCGTGGAAACAGACCCTTCAGTCCAAATTGTCCATGCTGACCAGATATCCTCAGTAAATTTAGCCCCATTTGCCAGTGTTTGGCCCATGTCCCTCTAAACCCTTCCCATTCATATGCCCATTGAGGCTCTTAAATGTTGTAATTGCACCAGCCTCCACCACTTCCTCTGGCAGCTCATTCCATCCAAGCACCACCCTCTGAGTAAAAATGTTGCCCCTCAGGTCCCTTTTAAATCTTTCCCCTCTCACCTTAAACCAATGCCGTCTAGATTTGGACTCCTGCACCCGGGGGATAAAAGCTCAGCCATTCATCTTGTCCATGCCCCTCATGATTATATAAACCTCTGTAAGGTCACTCCTCAGCCTGTGGCACATTGACAATACTTGTGGTTGACATTGGGTGCAGATAACAGCCAGTTCCCTTCACTTTTGTTAATGGCCCCTTGTGTGATCAGTGTACAATTATCCAAAAACAAAAGACAAAGAGTAAGCTCACATCAAAGTGACTGGCCATGTTTTGGGCTGCTTGGTCATCTCTTGTGTATTGATTGATTCCCGATTTTAATGTCATAGTTCCAACTGTGGCTTACTGGAACAGAAAATAAGCCATCGATTGTGAACTACTGTTTCAGGTCTAACTGTGCACTGAAGTCCCTGCCTATAAATAACCTGTTCTGCATTTACTGGAGCTGTAAAATACAACGTACAATTTAAGTATTTTGAAGGAACTGAATGAGCACTCTGTAAAAGCTCCAGGCACTTTCAGTTTCTTTGTACTGATGGTAAAATTGGTCCATTTATACCGCAGAGAAATTTCAATGGATTTACCTGGTAAGTGACTCTTCAGAGGTTTAATCATACCCTTGTATTCTTGGCTGCATCTTGCGCTACTGGTTTGATTTTAATAAATGCCAAGCTCGAATAGGCTTTAGGAGCAAAATGACCTATTCGTGTTTCTACGGTCCTACATAACATGCAAAAATTGCAATTTTTGGTTTTCCAGCGGAACAAGTACCACAAAGTGGTGATAAACTTTAAATTTATTATTTTAAAGCTGTGGTTGTTTTTATGACATGTGAGATTAATGTTCCAGATATGTGAAACATCTTAATGATTATTTATACATGTAAAATGACACTTTTGTTTTTGCATTCACCGTATTTAGTTCAGAAATCCACAGGGGATGTACACCTGTAGAATTATTGGAATCCATCACTAGTGTCAAGCATCCTTTGCTTTTGAGGAAGGTTATTGGAGTCACTTGTGTCTATATGATCCTTGTGGGTTAAATATGTATTCTACTCACATTCATAAAAAACGATTCAGTACACTGCCACTAAACAAAATTCTTGCAGGGTGTGGCAGGATGGATGTAGATCAGCTGTCCCCAAGGCTGGTGAGCCCAGAACGGGGGAACATAACTTTTGGATAAGGGGTAGACTATGAAAGATTGAGGCAAGGAGGAATTTCTTCCCTCAGACAGTGATGGACCTTTGCAATTCTGGAGGGCCATCAATGTTCAACACTAAGAGTGTAGAAGACAGAACTTGTTAGATTTCTGAAAACTCAGAACATCATGAGAAGTAGAGATTGTGCTGATAAGAGCTTTAAGGTAGGAGAATAGCTGTGATTTAAGTCTTTTTTATTCATTCAGAGAATATGAGCTTTACAGGGTGGATCAGCATTTAGGCCTGATAGACTGAATGGCAGACTCCTGTTCCTATGTCGCTAAAACTCCATTTGTTTTAGTTTGTAAGAGTTTGATTTGCACTGCAGCAGATATGACTGTGTCTCATGCCTCACCACTTTGTGAAGTGAGGACCAGATTTGAAGAGAAGAAATAGTTACTTTGTTGTTCACTTCTGCTGACTTTCTCTGAAGGAGGTGCCTCCTGCTCTTTGGTCTCACCAACCCTCTGTGACTGCAAACATTCTTACGAGAGTATCCACAGTCAATCATCAGCTGCTGTGAAGCACTGGTAAGTTTAACCCTGGAGGCTTTGTCCAAGTTCTACTTACTTTAAGGAGGGATAGACTTGCATTGGAAGCAGTTCACGGAAGGTTTAAAATTCCTGCGACATGGGACTTTATATGAAAAGCTCAAGTTCAGAAGAATGAGAGCTGACCTTGTTGGAATGTGCAATTCTCAGAGAGCTGGACAGGCTGGGCTTTGGGAGAGGGTTGTTCCCCTTAAGAGCTATGGACCACAGTTTTCAGAAAGGGATTTATCGTTTAATACAGAGATCAAGCAAATCTCTTCTTTTAGGGTGGTCAGTTGTTTAGAATTCTCTTTCTCACTGAGCAGTGGAGACTGTGCCATTGAAGAAATTCAAGGCTGAGTTATACAGCTTTTTGACTGACACAAGTTTATGGGCAGTCAGGCAGTAAAGTGGAGTTGAAGTCATGATCAGATCGGCTATCATCTTATTGAATGGCAGAGAGGGTTAGAGGGGCTGGATGGCCTATACCTTCTCCTATTTCTAATGATTTGCATGTGGCTAAGTTCTCATGCCACACCTGACTCTGAGCCTTTCGTCAATTCACAGGCTTTGCACAGTTAGAATCATTTGGATGGCAGTCACAAGCACAATTGTCTTGAGCTTTCACACCTGGATCGGGAATGTTGAGGCCACCTCTGCTACAGCAGCATCTTCCTAGCTAAGATTCAGCAACCCAGTACAGATAAAGGATTGTACATTACTCTTGTCCATTGTTTCAGACCAGACAGTCAAAGTAAGATGACTAGCACAGCTCAATGTCAAAATGTTACCTCATTGTTTGTTTGTTTTACTCTGGATATAAAATGGTAAAAGCTCACCATCTACTATTACATTGCTCCAAATTAAGATGGCAGAAGGCTCTGGAATCTGCTTTGTATGCAGTTTTGGAAATCAGAAGCATTATACATCTGGACATGATCAAAAATTGGCTGCAATACCAAATGTATCCGTCTTAGTTACAGTAGGAATTCAGGGTCAGCTGGCAAATGGGAATGTGTTCCACAGTGTAGTTAAGTGTTTCAGCAATAATTGCCAATGATAAGGACATGTCCTTTTGACTGGACAATAGTCCAAATAGGTACAGTAAAGTCCCACAGTCAGTGCTATTCACAAATGGTGAAAGTGGCAGAAAGTGTGAGCACAAAGCTCTCCTCAACTCCAGGAAGCAACTTTTTAAAAACTACCTTTTCCTCTTGAAGTTGCAGATGATCAAAGATTAGACTCGCAATTTGCCAAAAGGCACCTAGTAAGTATTGCGTGGATGAAGAAATTCACAAAGGCAGAAACAGGAACAACAGGACTTCTGTTGTACATCCTGTGTATGTATTGTAGTCTGTTATTTGAATAGGAGATGGCAATTCTGCCTTAATACTTGTGTTCTTGTAAGTTTCATTTTACTTATCACTCGCCTTTGAGATGTGACATGTCTTCTGAAAGCCAGTTTCCTAGCAACGTAGGACAAGTAACCTCAAAATGTCAAACTGCTTTGGGACATAATTGTCAGTCACGAAATAAACCCAACAAAATGTGGTCAGAGATAATGGGAACTGCAGATGCAGGAGAATCCAAGATAATAAAATGTGAGGCTGGATGAACACAGCAGGCCCAGCAGCATCTCAGGAGCACAAAAGCTGACGTTTCGGGCCTGATGAAGGGTCTAGGCCCGAAATGTCAGCTTTTGTGCTCCTGAGATGCTGCTGGGCCTGCTGTGTTCATCCAGCCTCACATTTTATTAACCAACAAAATGTGGTGTTTGATTAAGCAACCAATTTCGGTCGAGGACACAGCCTCCTGTTTGGAGATTAAATAATGTCATAGTGAGTGGTGGGGAAAGATGGTCCTTCCTCGTATCACAACAAAGGGTAAAGCATTTAATGCACTGTGATATGGCTCATGACCTTTTGCCGGAAAACAGATTACAGGAGTTGACTGACCTGGATGTATGTATATAATACTTTGAAGGTGGCAGGACTGGACAAGACAGTATAAGGTATACAGCATCCTGAGCTTTATCAATAGGGGCATGACTGCAAAAGCAAGGAATTAAATTAAAACTGTATAGAACTCTGTTTTAGCCTCAGCTGGTTTAGTTTGGGGCACCATATTTTATGAATGATGTGAAGACATTATAGAGGGTGCAGAAAAGATTAACGAGAATAATTCAGGGATGTAGGAGTTCATTTACCTCATAAGAATTGAGAAGGTGGGATTGTTGGAGAAGAGATGCGTAAGAGGAGACATGGTTGAGGTATTCAAAATCACCATGTCTGAAGAGAGTAGGTAAGGAGAAGGAGCAAGAACCAGATGGGAAAAGTTTAAAGCGATTAACATAAGAAGCACTGGTGAGATGTGAGAAAGTGTCTAGATGCAGGCAGTTTTGAGAATCGGGAAGGCAAAGCTTAGGTCAATTAAGGCTTTCAGTCAGGAATTTGCTCATTAACCAAAGACAAAAAAAAATTGTGAATTTACCATTAAATGTTCAAACTACACACTTGTGATGGAAAGGGCAAGGATGTTACTCAAAGGTTATTTCAATTTAGTGTTGGTTCTGGTGCTGTTCGGGCTTTTCAGAATGCAGGAGGACCCAACTGCCAATGTGAATGAAAGTGCCTTTCTTGACAAGAGAAACTGGGATGTATGACAGGCCATAATTATCTGAAGACATTTAGAACAATGTTTATCCAAGATCAAGTCAGGGGGTGGTATCTGGAACTGGCAGTTACAAAAGAGGTCAGATGGGCTTCTGAAACTTGTGAACAACATTCTTCAGGGTGTCTCAGTTCACACAGTCACTGGAAACAATTTGCCTCAAACATAGACACTTTTGTTTCATTTAATCCATTGGTTGCATTATTCTTCGTGTGTCAACAGTTTTCAGGCCACGCTAATTAAGATTTAGTTGCTTGCAGAATTGTAACCATAGGAACACAAATAGCTGAAGTCAACTCCTTAATCCTGTCCTGCCACGTAATTAGATTGTCGCTGTTGCGTACCTTCCACATTCTATTGTTGGAAATGGACATTGCCTGGGATTTGTGGGACAGGTGTTGTAACTTGCAATTTACGAACCGAAGCCTGAATGTTATCCAGGCCATCCTGTATATGAATACAAACGGTTTCACTATCAGAACATCCAGTACCATGCATTGGCAAATAGCACAAAGTACCAAGAATGGTCCTCTAGTAATATCTCGCTCCCTGTTTGTGTTGCCTGGTTCTCCATGACATTACCTATGAAAATCTATTAATATCAGTTTTGAAAATTTTAACTTTTTACTGTTGGCATAATTGGTTGGTTAACTTTCTTGGCTCAGAGCTGAATTTGACGTAATTGCATTTAGAGCTATAGAGCCCCTACAGAGCGGAAGCAAGCTATTTGGCCCATCAAGTCCACACCAACCCTCTGAAAAGCCTCCCACCCAGATCCACTCCCTCCACCCTATCTCTGCAACCTGGCATTTCCATGGCTAATCCACCTAACCTGCTCATCCCTGGACATTATGGGCAATTTAGCATGGCTAATCCACTCTAATCTTCACATCTTTGAACAGTGGGAGCACCTGGAGGAAAGCCACACAGACATAGGAAGAGTGTGCAGACTTCATACAGACATCAGCCAAGGCTAGAATTGAACTTGGGTCCCTGTCACTGTGAGGGAACAATGCTAACCACTGAACTATCAAGACTTGCAGATTCATAGCGCCTTTCCTAATCTTAGGACATCCCGAAACCTTTTATGACCATGAAATGGGATAACACAGTGTGGAGCTGAAGGAACACAGCAGGCCAGGCAGCATCGAGAAAGCAGGAAAGCTGACGTTTTGGGTCAGGAAGAAGGGTCCTGACACTAAACATCAACCCTCCTGCTCCTCTGATGCTGCCTGGCCTGCTGTGCTCCTCCAGCTTCACATTATACCACCCACTGCGATGTTGGAGTTTGAACCTGGGTCCAAAAAGCATTAATCTGAGCCTCTGGATTAGAAGCACAGTGACTTCAACACTGTGCCACTTCCTCAGCACCTTTCGCATCCCATCTGAAAGACAGTACTCCCTACAGTGCTGCACTGTAATGTTAGGCTGGGTCCTCTGCTTCAGTTTCTCTCGTGGGATTTCAGAAGGTTCAGAGGTAAAGTGTTGACCATTGAGCTGCTGCTAATACGAGGGAGTGTAGTATTGCAGGGAAACTAATTGGGAACCCTCAACTGTAAAGTAATAAATTTACACATCTTGTGCCTGACGCTTTCTGGGTTCAAATTAATATTAGAATATAAGAAATGGCCACAGAATCCATATATCTCATATTTATGTCACTTTGCCCAGGGATGAACTATATCATGAGCTGTTCTCACGCCTCTGATTGCGCTGCCTTGCCTGGTAGGTAATTTGAAACTTTGCTCACCCTTTGAATCAAGAATATTTTCTGTACAGTCTGCTTTGTATTTACATTTTACTAAATTCATGGTCTAAGCTATCGAAGCAATTGTGAAATGATATACTGACAGCACTTTATTCATGATATTTATTATTTTATATTCAGTGCCTGGTCTTTCCTCAATCCCATTTCTAATCTGGGGAAGTATAGTTCTAATTTGACAATCATTGCAAATTTAACAATTTTGATGATCTTCTGTTGAGGTAGAGAATAATTGTTCACAGAGTAGTTGACCTGAGGGTGAGACAATTAAAGACAAGGCTAATAATCACAATTGCTCCTTCTAAAAGATATTCCCAGACAATTCAAGATCAAGAGCCTTGACAAATATCTCTACCCAGGCTAATTCATTCTTCTCCCACCAAGTACAAAGACATAACAACGATAAAAGTAGGTCACAACACAATTCATGTAGTGAAACGCAGATAGATTCTGTTTGTGTAGTATATCAGACTCTCAAGATATCTCACTCCTTACAAACCAGATTATATCTACTCTCGCGCTGTGCTAACCACACAGCCTGAGGGATTTTTGTATGGGGTTCAGCCCCTCTGTGAAATGTGGTGGCAGGTCCACAGACTGGAGCCTTTTCCACTGAGGTTTTGCACTGTCTGCACTGAACTTTGGTGCTTTGGAACATTTGGTGCTTTGCCACACTTAATCAGGGGCTGCTCTTGTACTGGATTTGGATAGTAAAGAGAGTCTTCAAGTTAAGGTTCTGCCGGAGCTATTCAGGTCTGTCTCAGTGCGTCCCACCAGGAACGGTCCACACGTACAATAAGGTTCACGCATAGAAATGTACACATTAGGAAGCAAACACACCACTCAGCCCTTCACCATTCAGTATGATCCATCTACAACCTCATCATCACATTCCCATCAATCCTCAATACCCTTTTCCCCCTTTTGCTTCCGAAAAATCTATTTATCTCTGCTTTAAAAACATTCAAAGGCTTTGCTTCAATCACCTTTGCATGAAAAGAATTAAAAAGATTTACCACCCTCTGAGAGAGAAAATATTTCACATCATCTCTGTCATAAGAGGCTAGAAAAACTTGTGTTGTTATCTCTAGTGCAGCGGAGGCTGGGGGGAGACTTGATAGAAGTCTGTAAAATTGTGGGAGGCATAGATAGGATTGATGGTCAGAATCTTCCTCCCAGAGTTGAAGTGTCTAATACTAGGGGACACGCTTTTGAGATTAGGGGGGAAAACTTCAAAGGAGACGCGAAGGGCAAATGTTTTACAAAGAGAGTGGTAGGAGCCTGGAATGCTCTATCAGGGATGGTTGTGGAGGCAAATATGATAAGGGCATTCAACGGACCATTAGATAAGCACATGAATATGCCAGGAATAGAGGGATATGGAACAAGGGCAAGCAGAAGGGATTAGTTTAATTTGGCGACATGTTCGGCATAACATCGTGGGCCAACTGGCCCGTTCCTGTGCTGTGCTGTTCAATGTTCTTTATAAATGGGTGAGGTGAGCCCTTATTTTTGAGCAGTGACCAGTGTAACAGGGCTGCTCACAGATAAACTTGATTGTTCTAGTTATTCTTTAAAAAGCTCTAGAAGCAGATGGGTGTTGGCCACTTCATTATGACCTTGGCTGATAACTCAACTGCGGTTCAGAGAGCAAATCATCCCTGCACCTTATCGCACAATGCCCAGCAGAATGTTGATGAACAAGATGATGCCACAGTATGTCCTGTTGACCAAATCTAAAGGATGGCAGACCTAGTTTTTCCAGTCCATAGGGCTGCTGTCTTGTTACAGAGAGATGACAGATGGTGGTTTAATCTGAGGGTCATCACACCTCAGGCAAGGAGAAAAGTTGAGCAGGAGATCTATTATAGGAATCTTCACCGGTACAGAAACTGAACCCACAAATTGGCAATTGTCTGCATCTCAAACCAGCTGACCAGCCAACTGAAATAAATCAATCCCCTTTTGAACACATCTATTTGTACAGAACATTCTAATCTCCTAATTTTGAATTAAAGGAAGGAAATCAAGTGATTGTGTCTGTGATGTCAGGCTGTGAGGGTTTAATGTTGCTTATCCCCTGTTTCTGGACAGGAGATGATTTCAGCAATTCTCAGAGTGATCCCTGAAGTTCTGGAATATCTGAGCCCATGTTGATTTAAATAATAAAACGGAGAGGAGTTCCTCTGAGGGCTAAAGAGGTTATTGTTAATCAGTAAAGTATGATCTAATAAAAATTATTAATTTTTTTAAACAAAATCATAACTTCCCTGCATGAGTATTGATGTGGATTGATTGGGTCATTGCAAAAGCTTTTAGTGTATTAGTGTTTCCTTTTAGTCCAATTAACTTGATGGTAAAAATGTGTCAGGGCTGTAAATGAAGATAACAATATCTTTTATGACCTGAGAGAAGATTGTTTAATGTAATGAATGGATCCAGCTAATATTGTGTAAAAGCTAGCCGAATCAGTTTCAACAAGATGTAGAGCTGGATGAACACAGCAGGCCAAGCAGCATCAGAGGAGCAGGAAAGCTGACAATTCGGGCCTAGACCCTTCGTCTAAACCCGAAACATCAGTTTTCCTGCTCCTCTGATGCTGCTTGGCCTGCTGTGTTCATCCAGCTCTACATCTTGTTGTCTCAGATTCTCCAGCATTGGCAGTTTCTACTATCTCTCGAATCAGCTTCAATCAGGTTTGTTTTTTGGCACATGCTTGCGACAAGAATGCATTTGACAAAAGAAACTTTCTGTTAAAACATTATTTTGAGAGGTGACTGTTGAATAAATGAAGTTTAGCATAGTTTGTACAATTGGAGTGGGACTCCACTGAGCATATCATTGCAAAAAAATTTGACACATTGTAATTTTGTCTCACAATGAATCTTGGTTTAAAAAGGAAAGACTTACATTTATGCAACAATTTTCACAATCAGCAGACATCTCAAAATGCATTACAACTAATGAAGTACTTTTGATGTGTAGTTACTGAGAAATGCAAGAAAGACAACAACCAACATTGCAAATAAGAAGTCCCACAACCAGCAGTGTGATACTGACAAAATAATATTATTTTTCATTGCCATTTTCAGTTTTGACCCTCGTCTTTACAGGATGGTCTTGTTTTAAAAAGCCTTCTTTAACCTAGAGAAACAGTGAGAATTCAGGCCTGCCCAGCTCCTAAGCATGCTAGTATGATCTAGTTACCATGGAGGAGAAACTTCAACAGAAAACTACTGAAGTGACAATTTTCACACTTTGATACAGTAACTTTCGGAAGATGATAATTGTTTTTTTGAGACACTGAGAGAGACAATGAGAATCATGGTGCAAAAAGATAAAGCATCTGCTGCTGTGGGAAAACTGAGGGGGACTTTTATTTTGTTGTTAACATGAAGCAACCCTCGAGTTGAATTTGTCTTGCTGACAATCATCACCTCAGTGTCTTTTGGTTCTTCACCCTTCCACCAATGGGAATAATTTCTTTTATCTGCTCTGTTTAGACCGCTCATGATTTTGGAAACTACCATTAAATCCCTTCCTTTGGAGCAGCAACAGCTATTGAGCAAAACCCTGTGATTAGTTAAAGTACCGCAGTGATCAGTTGGATTAACCAAGCATTTGTCTGTGTTTGGCAAGGGTAATATGCCAAAATTGGTGTCATGTAACTGCACAGTCCAATCAGACACACCACACATGATCCTCAAAATCCTCAATGAAGTTGAGTTCTGAGGAAGAGCCACCAACCCGAAACGTTAGATCTGCACAGAGGCTGCCAGACCTGTTGAGCGTTTCTGGCAATTTCTGTTTTTGATCTCAGTGAAGACACTTGCAAAATGAATATGATAGAACAGGGTGAAATCAATCCACTAACTACCAGGCACTTTTCACTTGCCTGTGGGAGGCTGGAATAGTGAACAGTGTCTGTTTGAAAATTGATTTGAGCTATAGCTCTTCATTCATTCACAGGATGAGGGCGTCACTGACCAGGCAGTATTTATTGTCCATTCCTAATTGTCCAGAGGGCAGTTAACAGTCAACCACATTGTTGTGGGTCTGGAGTCACATGTAGACCAGACCAGATAAGGATGGCAGTTTTCTTCCCTAAAGGACATTAGTGAATCAGATGGGTTTTTCCAACAATCGGCAATGGATTCATGTCATCATTAGATTCTTAATTCCAGATATTTATTAAATTCAAATTCCACTAGAATGGCAATATTCAAACCCAGGTCCCCAGAACATTATCTGGGTCTCTGGATTAACAGTCCAGCAATAATACCACTAGGCCTGAAATAATTTCAAGTGCCCTTTGAGAGTCAGACTGGTTGATCCCAGGAACATTCTAGAGCCTACAGGATGTGGAGACAGCTGAGCAAAATGCATTCTCAATGCTCTGGCACTGCATTGAAGTGTTTAAAAAGTATGAAAAACCTTCCAGCACTAATCCTTCAGGCCCTGCACTTACAATATCTTATGCTGCTACACCCTCCCCATAACTCTTTATATCCCTCATGTCAATCACCCTCTTCCCATCCCACAGTACCTCATATCTTCCATGCCAACTTGTGCTCCTATGTCTATTCCATTATTCCTCACAGCTTCCATGCCAACCTACACCATTCCACCCACCCAATAGCAAGCATTGGAATTCATAGTCCTACTTCAAAGAGCCTACAATCTCATGCAGCTGTCAATCAAACTGCGAACCGACAGGCAACCAACTGTTATAATGGATGGTTGTAGAAATGGTCATGTGTCAGTAGTGAAGTAATGGCAAACCTCAGGCTTATGTCAACAGACTGAAATGGCAAGCTGTGTTTTTTGTTTATTTAACACAACAGATGCTTTTTAAAGAAAGATTCATAGGATGGGTCAGGCCTTTTGGCAATGGCTTTTGAGACTTATGAAAGGTTTGTTGATAGCTCCAATGAATGTGACAGTTGAACAGATTCATTTCTACTTTAAAAAAAACACAAAGAGGCATCCCCCATCTCCCAAAGATGTCACACAACCATATTCAAAAGTGTACCTTACTCCTCCAAAATAATATCCTTGCTATCGAAATGGACCCACAAACTCCAGACCTGCAGCATCAGGTCCAGTCTGTGCACCTTTTAGCTCACGCCACTGAGTCACCAAACTCAGACACACGTGGAGGTGGGTGCTGATCTTTACCAGCAGCTGCAAAATGCATTTCCATGAAACGTGATCCACCCTCAGTCCCACTGGTCTGAAAGTAAATGTTCAGAGGTAGTAAGAACTGCCGATGCTGGAGAATCCGAGATAACAAGGTGCAGAGCTGGATGAACACAACAGGCCAAGCAGCATCAGAGGAGCAGAAAGGCTGACATTTCAGGCCTAGACTGAAACATCAGCCTTCCTGCTCCTCTGATGCTGCTTGGCCTGCTGAGTTCATCCAGCTCTGCACCTTGTGATCTATGTTCAGAGGTAGGTTTTGTTTTGCTTCCTCTGTAATTTTTTTTGAAAATCCATGCCCATGTGAGCCATTTTTAAGACAATGTGTGGCTATATTCAGGAGAAATAACACAGCGCATGGTTTTTGGGACAACTAGAAATCAATGTTTACTTGGTTGATCAAATCTAGGTAGAAGGACAAGGACAACACTGGAGTTGTGAAAGATCAGAGCGATATGAGTTAAAGCCAACTAATGTGATTAGCTGATACCAGGCATGGGTTTTAAAAACCTGTAGATTGCAATAGAAAGAATGGGGGAGGTGGTGGTAACCTGGTAATGTCATTTAACCTAATAATCCTGAATTCCAGGTTAATGCTCTAGGGACCTGGGTTCAAATCCCACACATGGTAGATCCTGAAATTTGAATTCAGGCAGGGAAGGACTCAGGAAAGATTGAAATCCATGGATCTAAGACCCTGGGAAAGAATTAGTTTGACAAGAGATAGTGAGATGGGTCCAGATTCAAATACCTTATCAACACAAGGAGGATGAGAGTGTAGGATGGGAATTGCTGACAGAATAATGTCTATTTAGATCATCTTCTGCCAACCTGGTAACCAGATGGTGCAATGCAAATGAAGTTGTTGTCTAATCTTCGAAACTGACCTCTTCACACGTCTATAAGTTACTCCCCTAATCTTGGAGTGCTTCAGGACGAAAATAATAACTTCTAGAAATGAAAAATTCGGGCATCTCAAAGACAAATCTTTCCCCTACAACACCCACATCCTTATCCAGAAATGCCCACTTCGGCCAACATATTTTTTGTGCATTTTGGCTCTGATGTCCTTTGTAACAGGTGGTGGAATATGAGGTAGAGTTTCAGATGTTAAGTAAGGGTTTGCCAACAAAGACAGGGTTGAGGAAGAAACTTTTTCTCAGAGAGTAGTGAATCTATGGAATTCTTCATTGCAGAGGGATATCAAGGCTGGGTCATTAAGCTTATTCAAGGCAGAGACAGATGGATTTTTAATGAGGAACAGAATGGAGGGTTATGGGGAAAAGAGAGGAAAGTGGAGTTGAGGATAATCAGATCAGCCACGATCTCATTGTGTGTCAGAACAAACTCACTGGGTCCTATGGACTATTTCTGTTCTTGTGCTCCTATGGTGTTATAACAAGCTGCACTTTTCATGGTCCTAAATATTTAATTGGTCATCGGACCAAACATTTTTAAAGCGGTTGGCCAGCTTTAACTGATATTTAATGCTGACACGTCTGAGGGATCCTTCATCTGTAAAACTATTTGTGATTTCTAATCCAGTGAATTTCGTTTTTTAAATGTATGTATATAATCAGTGAATGCAAAGTCCCCTTAATCCATTCATTGCCAATGTACAGAGACATGAAGACTGAGCTGACGTCTTTGAACAGACATTCCAATTAACTTTCTACCTCTTCAATTTTCTTCTCAAAGAGTAATATTCATTGGGAATGGTTTCAAATCAGTTCACCGTCCCCTGTGCTATGAAAGTTGCTCAGCTACACACAATCCCCACATGCCCAAACCCATGCACATTTGATTTTAGAATCTGAAACCGTAAAAGCTGCAAATTACATTTTGTTAAGGTCTACATGAGCAGTGAGTATCAAAGTTAGGAGCTCAAGCTATTATCTCTTTCTTCACCTTATTTATTTTTAAAAATTTATGCTGGAACTAAGTCATAACAAAGAATATCTGATTTGTGATATTAATATGAAAAGATGAAAAACCTTTCTGTCCAATCTAGCTGTAAACGAACAGGTTTAATGTGATTTCTTTCAAAATTAGTTTTTTGGTGCTTTCATGCTCATAAAAGTGATGGATAACAGGGCAGTTAATACAATTATATTCCTCTTTTCAATGGGTGATGATATTAAGTAAGCATCTTTAGGTCAGAAACAGTTAATTCACTTAGCGCTGGCTTTGACGAATCCGTAAATATATTTCCAAAGCACTTGTACAGATCGGTATAGCCAACATATAGAATGAAATAAAAGTAGAATACTGAAACAGAAAAATGGAAACTGCTGGAGAAACTCAGCAGGTCTGGTGGCATTTGCGGACAGAGAAATGGATTTAACATTTTGAGACCAGTATGACACTTCACATCTTGAGTTCAATTCTCCAGTCTGGCCAAGTCTCTTAGGCATTTTTTGTTTTGGTCACCTAGAATGAAATGTTCCAGGCAGTGTAATATAGAGCCTTCCCTTATAAGTACCTGGACAATCCATCAGTCTGACATGACTCTTTCGCACTTTTGCTTGAAGTTTCTCTGAGCAGGAATACTTAACATCAGTTCAGAGACTTATGTTCCAGTACAATTTGTAGAGTCAGAGAATCATACAGCACAGAAGCAGACCCTTTCATCCAATGTCTCCATGCTGACCATGTTTCCCTAACTAAACTAGCTGTGATTGGCCTACAGCCCTCTAAAATTTTCCTTTTCATCTATCTATCCAAACATCTTTGAAATGTTGTAATTTTATCTGCCATTTCCTTTGGCCGTTCATTCCACTTATAAACTACCCTCTGGGTGAAAACATTGCCCCTCGGGTCCCTTTAAATATTTCTTATCTCACCTTAAATCTATGCCCTCTAGTTTTGAACTCCCCCACCCTAGGATAAAGTCCTTGGCCATTCACCTTATCTCTACCCCTCATGATTTTATAAACTCTATAAGATCACCTCTCAAGATCCTGCTGTGGGGAAAAAAGACGCAGCCTATCCAGCCTCTCCTTATAAGTCAAACCCTCCAATCCCAATAACACTCCTGTAAATCTTTTCTGCACGCTTCTGAATTCAATAATATCCTTCCTACAGCAGGGCAACTGCAACCGTACACAGTAGTCCACCGTACAGCAATAGCACTGTCATCTATTCGATAATGTGGAAATTTTCCCAGGTATATCCTGTGCACAAAAGCAGGATCAATCCATTCTGGCCAGTTATCAACCCATCGGTCTACTCTCAATCATCAGTAAAGTTATGGGCGAGGTCATTGCTAGTGATATCGTGCAACATTTACTCAGCTCCTTACCTCATTTCAGCTTTGGCCTAAATATGGGCAAAAAGGCTGAACTCAAGATGTGAAGTAAGACTGACTGCTCTTGGCATTTGGCCAGGTAAGGCATCAAGGTACCCTGACAAAACTGGAATCAATGGGAATTGGAGAGGACAGTCTCTGCTGATTGGATGCATAAGTAGAACGAACATTGGAGACCAACCACCTCAGTCCTGGAATAATTCCTCGGATGCTGGCAAATGGTACTAGATAAATGGTAAGTAACATTCATGCCACACCAGGCACTGTCAGGCAATGATACCATCCAACAAGAGAGAATCTGACCAAAGACAGTAGGAACTGCAGATGCCGGAGAATCTGAGATAACAAGGCATAGGGCTGGATGAACACAGCAGGCCAAGCAGCATCAGAGGAGCAGGAAGGCTAATCTGACCATCTCCCCAAGACATTCAAAGGTGTTACCAACACAGAACACCCACTATCAGCTGCCTGATGGTTGGTTATCATTGACTCAAAACTAAACTGAACTAAGCATATAAATGCCATCAAAGCAGGCCAGAGGATAGAAATACTGCAAGTAACTCCACACCTGTGTCTCCAGAACCTGCCTCCATCTACAGGGCACAAGCCAGGAGTATGATGTAATACCCTGCACTTGCCTGAATGGGTGCAGCTTCAACAACACTCAAGGAGTTCGATAACGTTCAGAATGACCTGTTCACCACCTTTCACATACTGCCCCGCCACAATCTACAAGGTGTACTTCACCAACTCGCCAAATATCCTTCAACAGGGCCTTGCAACAGACCCGTGGCCTCTATCCCCTGGGAGGATAAGGTAAGCAGATGCACAAAAGCACCACCATCCTGACTCAGAGCAATATCACTGTGCCTTCAGTGTTGCTGTTCGAAAAGCCTAGAACTCCCTCCCTAACAGCACTGTGCATGTAGCCCCAGTACGTGGATTGCAGTGGTTCGAGAAGGTAGCTCACCACCATTTTCTCAAAGGGTAAGTAACAGATACTGGGCTGGGCAGTAACAGGCACAGCTCAAGAAGGAGTAAACAGAATAACTTGCCTGCCAATTGGATGCCGCTTACCCTCCTGATTAAGCCTAAGTAGGTTGTGAGTTCTTCTGCACTGTTCACTTGGTGAAGTTAAACAGCCACTGTTTACGTTTGACAATGTAATGAGATAGCGATAATGTATTTTTCTACAAGCTGCTGTGGGAAATTGAAGACAGGCCAGTCGATTGAAGGTGCTGGCCTGTGACCTTCATTCTTCAGTTTCTTGGTACTGCACATATGCAGTAATTAGTCCCAATTAGCACAGAAATTGGAATGCAGTTCGTGTAGTTGTTTGTTCACTCGTAGCCAGAGAGAGATTCCTTGTGGATTGTGACAGATCCGGGTCAGACTCATCCTGTATCTGACCTCTATTTAACTGCTGTAATCTGCCTGAATGAGCTCAAAGTAAGTACTAACACGTACCAGACAATTCAAAAGCAAGATCTCTTCACCGTGGGTTCCCAGCCAATGTAAGCCCAGTGTGGAGACATAACCTCCCCCAGAGACGATGAGTGCAAATAGGCAAGAGGCAGATAGCAGCAAGGCTGTGAAGAAGATCAAATGAGTTGAGAAATGTGAAGAATTCAGGGACATAGAGCCAACCAGCACGAAAACAGACACTTCGGTCCAACTGAACACTGACCATGTTCCCAAACTAAACAAGTCCCACCTGCCTGTGCTTGGCCCATATCCCTGCAAACCTTTCCTATTCATGAACTTATCCAAATGTCTTTTAAATCTTGTAACCGTGCTTGCATCCCTCACTTTCTCTGGCAGTTCATTCCACACACAAAGCACTCTGTGTGTAAAAAGTTGCCCCATGCATACTTTTTGCATCTTTCTCACCTCACCTTAAAAATACAGCCTGTAATTTTGAGCTCCCCCACCCTAGGGAAATGACCCTTGTCATTCACCTTATCTATGCCCGTCATGATTTTGTAAACTTCAATAAGATCACCACTCAACCTCCTATGCTCCAGTAAAAAATGTCCCAGTCTAAAAATGGATAGAAAGGGTGACTGGGGCAACCTTTAAAGTTGATGGTAATTGTAGTGATTATAATGAGGCCTGCCAGGTGGAATATGAGTTCCCTGGTCAGGGCTGTTAATCTGGTCCAATCAGGGAGCCCGAGCTGACAGATATAAACAGGAGTGTCAGAGATTCTGTTCACTCTGAGAGTTGGCTCTGAGGGAGCTGGATCAGTGTCAAGGAATCTCCACATGTAAATAAAGGGTGACTTGGTGATGGGATACCAGCCCCTGTGGAGTTATGTCAATGGTAATGAATTCTGGCAACATGCTGTTATTTGGGAAGCTTGACTCATTTGCTCCTGCCATCAAAGGCAGGGCCCAGAGTGTACGTTATTTGTTTCTAGGCAAATAACATTGGGGCAGATGAGAAGCAACAAGTAATTCTCCTGACAGCTTGTGGACCTGCAGCTTTTTTAGTTCATAGAAGCCTAACATTTCCTGAGGCACCGGATACTAAAACCTTTCAAGAATTGATAGATTTTAGTTAAGGAAAATTATGACCCCAAGCCTCCTGTAATTCTGGGAAGCTATCAGTTTTACCTGGTAATTTGAGAACCAAGGAAATCCATATCAGGATCTTTGATGAGGTTAAGGTAACAAGCAAAGGGATGTGACTTTGCGTTTAATCCTTAATGAGATGCTGAGAAACTATTTGATATTTGGGATTAATGATGTAAATATGTAAAAAGGACCTGGTAACTGAGGCACAACTGGACTTCAAACAGGCACTAAAACTGGCTTTATCATTGGAAAATGTGGTAATTGGAGCATGTATTACAGGGTATTCCGATGGAAGTGGATACCCTCGCCAGTCTGACTGAGCTTGGGTACACCACTTGAGTGAAGACAATTGCATAGCGTCTCACAGGACACATCCTGAACAGAGGGACTCTTGGTCAGCTCACAGCAAAACCCCAAAACAAAGCCATGCTTCAGCGAAGCTGTTAAAATACTCTACAGCATCCAGGCTGGAAAGCCATTCTTGTTGCTGCGAGTATGCGGTGTCCAGACAGCAGAAGGGTCCCACGAGACCTGAATGGAGTAAGAAAATTCATAGGCTGGTATCCAGGAGAGTGCATGGCCTGAAAAGTCCACCTACATTTTGTTTGGAACAGTTAAATTGCTTAACAACATCCAAATTAGAATAAGTTAAAACAAACATCTGATTAAATGGTCACAGGGATAGTCGGAACTGCCGATGCTGGAGAATCTGAGATAACACGGTGTGAAGCTGGATGAATACAGCAGGCTAAGCAGCATCAGAGGAACAGGAAAATTTGACGTTTTGGGTCGGGACCCTTCTTCAGAAATTCTGAAAACTTTCCTGCTCCTCTGATGCTACTTGGCCTGCTGTGTTCATCTAGCTTCATACCGTGTTATCTCTGATTAAATGGTCGCCTGGTTCCAACGGAGGTCGATGCTGGCTCAGACATTTCAGTGATGGTTGAACCAGTTTTTAACAAAGTTTGCTCTGGACTCCAGCCCTTAACTTTGTGCAAGACCTTGGCTACAGAACCTATACCGCGGAACCTTGACAGATGAAGAGTACAACTTTGGCTCCCATCTCTTATGAGAAACAGCTGGTTCCGTCACTGGTGATTGTAGTAAAAAGTTCAGATCCAAGCTTGGTGGCATATTACTGGTTTGGAAAGATTCACCTTGATTGGTTTAACATTTTTCAGTTAGAAAAGAGCTGCCTGAGTGAAGTCCTAAATAAATAACCTAGAAATTTCCAGGCAAGTATAGGGACTATCAGAGGAACCAAGACCACCTTGCATATTGATCCGGAAGCAATCGCGTGATTCAGTAAGACCCACCCAGCACCATTTGCCTTCTGGGCCAAAATAGAGGCAGAAATCAGGAGGCTGGGAAGTGCCGGAAACATTAAACCACTGCAGTTAGGGGAATGGGCAGCACCGGTTGTAGTCATTGTGAAGAGCAATGGGTCAGTTCATCTTTGTGGAGATTTTAAACAAATGGTAAACCACTTTTTGGAGCTGGACAGATCCCCAGTCTCCCATGTAGAGGATTTCTGCAAAGCTGGCAAGGGTTAGGGGTGGGCGGTGGGGTCCTTCACAAAGCTGGACATGAGCCATGTGTACCTGCAATTGAGGTGAGATGAGGATTCCCAGAAATATGCTACAATTCATACTCGTTAGGGTTTGTACCAAATCACAAGTCTGCCACTTGGGGTATCATCAGCCTGCACCCTTTTCCAGCAGATGATGGAAAGCATTGTTCAAGGTCTACCCCAGGTTGCTATTTGTCTGGATAACATGTTAATAACAGCGAAGATCAGTAAGGAGCACTTAGAGAACTTGGACATAGTGCTTAAACATTTCTCCCAGGCAGGTGTACACCTTAGAAGGGAAGAAAATGTGTTCTAGGCACCCCAAGTGACCTACTTTGGCTACAGAGTTGACAGGACTGGGTTACACCCTTTGGAAAATATAGTGAACACCATCAAAAGTGCTCTGACTTCCATGTATGTACCAGAGCTCAGGTCTTTCCTTGGGCTGGTGAATTATAACGGAAGGTTCATACGTTACCCAGCCTCCATTCTAGCATCTTTGCATCAACTCTTAATAAAGGGTCAGCCTTGGAAATGGTTGCGTAGCCAAGCCAAAGCTTTCAAGGAAGTGAAGGAACAGTTATCATCCTCGAAGGTATTGGCATAGAATGATCCCAAGCAGGATCTGATGTTAACGTGCAATGCCTCCCCGTATTAGCTCATAGATGGGCCCAATGGAGACGAACACCCAATAGTGCATACATCCAGTGTTTTGGCTAATGCAACTCATAAATACACCCAGATAGAGAAGAAAACATTGGGGGTCATATTTGAAACCAGGAAGTTCCACTATTACATTTATGGACGTAAGATTGTAATAACAAAGGACAACAAAACAGAACCTGCCAGCTGTACTTAAGGAAGTCAAGGCAGTGCCACCAGAGCTTCAGGCCGAATTTGACGGTGGTCTCTCACACTAAGTTTATATAGTTGCAAGTTGGGACACTATCAAGAAGGCCAAGCAGTGACTGAGGATACATTGAGCCACCTCCCATCACCAGTGGCACTGCCTCTGGGCATGTCCGTAGCAGTTCTAAATTTTTTGAACACACTTCCAGTGACAGCTGACAATATCAGACTTTGAATGCAGGAAGATCCAATCCTGGCAAAAGTGAAACAGTTGGTGGTGATGGGAAAAACGAAACGGCCATCACAACCAGGACTGAAACCTTTTTGGACCCGCGGAGACCAGATCAGAGAGGACAGCATATTGTTATGGGGAGCCAGGTAATTGCCCCGAGCAAAGGTCACCACCAGATGCAGGCTGAACTCCACCAGGCTCATCAAGGGGTTTCCAAAACGAAGAAGTTGGCGAGAAGTAAAATCTGGTGACCGGGGTTGGATGGAGACACAGCCTCGTTTGTGGGACAGTGCCCGCAGAGCCAAAAACGATCACCAGCAGCTCCCCCACATTCATGCGAATTGCTGGATAACCCCTGGACTCAGTTATACGTCAACTGTGCAGGTCCTTCCATGGGCTGAATATTCTTAGTCATTGTGAGAGCCCACTTAAAGTAGCTGAATGTGCATAGAGTTCATTTGTCAAGCTCAGGGGTGATGATAGAAAAACTGCATGAGTCTTTTTGCAATATGTGAACTCCTGGAAAAGTTGGTCACAGGCAACAGGCCATCGTTTACCAGCAGGAAATTTGAGTATGTCCTAAAGTCAAATGCCATTGGAGATATAAGGACTGTAGCTAGTGGAATATCCCTTTTACATATAGTACCAGTTCTTTTAGGACACTAAGCAATATTGGCCAACTGACTGGCTCACATATCCATCTGGGTTGATTCAATTTGACACTGAATGCTGCAAGCTTCCTGGCTTAATGTAAGATAACAAGGAGCTGGATGAACACCACAGGCCAAGCAGCATCTTAGGAGCAGGAAAGCTGACATTTCGGGCCTAGACCCTTGTTATCTCGGATTCTCCAGCATCTGCAGGTCCTATTATCTCCTGGTTTAATGCCTCAGCTCCACTGTACACCTACTCAGTATAATCAATCAAGGTAATTGGTTTGCACTGACCCAATTCTTAACATGCTGTTCATTTGGCTAGTTTTCCCAGCATACCATTCAGTTGGACAATATTGCTTTCAGTGTCCCAAAGACCTGTTATTTGCTGCGGAAGAAGCATTCCACTAATTACATTTTGCCCCTTTTGAACCATGAGTTTTTACAAATTTGGTTCACAATTTTGTTGGCTGGTGGCATGAGGTGTAAACACTGGAGATGTTGAACCCAGTTTCATTTTTGAAAAATTATAGAAAGACGCTGTTACATCAAAAGTTTTCATAAAAGTTACATAAATAACACGTTACGTCAGAAGACCAAATCCACGACCTGCGTGATATATTGAATAGGTGTTAATGAGACAGTGGAACTGGGATATTAAGCCAGGAAGCTTTCAGAATTCACTGATTGAATCATTTATTGTCACATGTATTCAATGTAAAAATACAGTGAAAAGTGTGTACCTTCGCTATGCATGGTGCTATTCGCATTAACTTAGAACAAGATAAGGAAAAGGGAGATAACTTAAGAGAGTCCAGCTTTCCTTTCCACTGCCACAGTCCTGCTCCAAGCATTGCAGCCCTTTCTATGCCTCCGCCAGAGTCCCATTCTGAGCTTTCCAGCCTTCTCCATGTGTAAGCCACTCACCTTAATTGACTATTGGATGGTTAATGATGAGACAGTGCTGCAAGGTTTTGAGTGAAACAATAGATCTGAGTTGCAGCGCACCTGTCCGTCCTTCCTCCCACCTATCCACTCCTCCTACCTCAAGCCCCACCCCGACCTCCGACCTACCAGCCTCATCCCGCCTGCTTGACCTGTCCATCCTCCCCGGACTGACCTATCCCCACCCTAACTCCCCACCTACACTCACCTTTACAGGTACCATTCCTGCCTCCTTGACCTGTCTGTCCTCTGTCCACCTATCTTCTCCTCTATCCATCTTCCATCCGCCTCCCCCTCTCCCCCTATTTATTTCAGAATGCCTGTCCCCTCCCCCATTTCTGAAGAAGGATCCAAACTCGAAACGTGAGCTTTCCTGCTCCTCTGATGCTGCGTGGTCTGCTGCGTTCATCCAGCTCTACACCTTGTTACCTGAGTTTCAGTAAGACTGTTTTTGAGACAGCTCAGTTCCTCGGGTCAGCTCAGCAATGGGGCAAATTATAATACTGTCTTTTGCAACACCCTTCCTGAGATAAGAAACTCAGTTAAAATTACGCTAACTACATTGTTAGATAAAACTACTGCTAAACCACTGTGCTCAGATGCCCTGGATTACTAGTTAAAAGTAGCTACTCAAATCAGAGGGGCCTCACACAAACACACACTCCAGAAGACATCAGGAACAGGAAGCAGGAACCTTGGGAGCAGGGAAGTATACTCTTCCTATACATTCCCACAGCAGATTTTAAACTAGTGTGTGGACATAGACATTTAAGAACTATAAGGTTACTTGGGATATTAAAGGAAAAGATGGGGTTCATAATGTTGTGTGGACATATATTTCATAACTATTTTGTGTTTCAATGATATTAAACCATGTCTCACGATAAACCATGTCACATTATTAATGAAAAACAACTCCCACTAGGGAGCAAGTAAGTCAGATCGTACGTAAATAAAGCTTATAGGACAACTCCATACCATCCATCATCCAACGGTCTGGCAGAAAGAGCAGTTTAATATTTGAAGACAGACTGAAAGAAACAGCCTACAACTTCACCAGATACCAAATTGTCCAGTTTGCTGCATTATTACAGGATCACCCCTTATGTAAGTACAGGTATCACCCCAGCAGAGTTGCTGATGGGGAGAAGACTCCACACCAGATTAAATCCGATCTTCCTGGACCTTGGGTGGGGAGATTGTGAAACAGCATCAGAAATGTTCTGGACACAAGAATTGGTAAGTGAGAGAGACGGTTTACTTGTGGGATGGTTTTTAGTGTAAGAAAGATGGGAACGGCCTTGCATGATCGACGCGAGGTCAGATAGACAATGGACAATAGACAATAGGTGCTGGAGTAGGCCATTCGGCCCTTCGAGCCAGCACCACCATTCATTATGATCATGGCTGATCATCCACAATCAGTATCCTGTTCTTGCCTTATCCCCATAACCCTTGATTCCACTATCTTTAAGAGCTCTGTCTATCTCTTTCTTGAAAGCATCCAGAGAGTTGGCCTCCACTGCCTTCTGGGGCAGAGCATTCCATATATCCACCACTCTCTGGGTGAAGAAGTTTATCCTCAACTCTGTTCTAAATGGCCTACCCCTTATTTTTAAACTGTGTCCTCTGGTCCTGGACTCACCCATCAGCGGAAACATGCTTCCTGCCTCCACAGTGTCCAATCCCTTAATAATCTTATATGCCTCAATCAGATCCCCGCTCATCCTTCTAAACTCAGGGGTATACAAGCCCAGGTCACTCCAATCTTTCAACATATGATGTCCCGCCATTCCGGGAATTGACCTTGTGAACCTACGCTGCACTCCCTCAATAGCAAGAATGTCCTTCCTCAAATTTGGAGACCAAAACTGCACACAATACTCCAGGTGTGGTCTCACCAGGGCCCTGTACAGCTGCAGAAGGACCTCTTTGCTCCTATACTCAATTCCTCTTGTGATGAAGGCCAGCATGCTATTAGCTTTCTTCACTACCTGCTGTACCTGCATGCTTGCTTTCATTGACTGATGTACAAGAACACATAGATCTTGTTGTGCTTCCCCTTTACCTAACTTGACTCCATTGAGGTGGTAATCTGCCTTCCTGTTCTTGCCACCAAAGTGTATAACCACACATTTATCCACATTAAACTGCATCTGCCATGCATCCGTCCACTCACCTAGCCTGTCCAAGTCACCCTGTATTCTAATAACATCCTCCTTACATTTCACACTGCCACGCAACTTTGTGTCATCAGCAGATTTGCTAATATTACTTCTAATGCCTTCGTCTATATCATTAATATATATCGTAAACAGCTGTGGTCCCAGCACCGAACCTTGTGGTACCCCACTGGTCACTGCCTGCCATTCTGAAAGGGACCCATTTATCACTACTCTTTGCTTTCTGTCAGCCAGCCAATTTTCAATCCAAGTCAGTATTTTGCCCCCAGTACCATGTGCCCGAATTTTTTTCACCAATCTCCTATGCGGGACTTTATCAAAGGCTTTCTGAAAGTCCAGGTACACCACATCCACTGGCTCTCCCTTATCCATCTCCATAGATACATCCTCAAAAAATTCCAGAGATTAGTTAAGCACGATTTCCCATTCGTAAATCCATGCTGACTCTGACCTATCCTGTTACTTCTATCCAAATGAGTCATAATTTCATCTTTTATAATTGACTCCAGCATCTTTCCCACCACTGACGTCAGGCTAACCGGTCTGTAATTTCCTGTTTTCTCTCTCCCTCCTTTCTTGAAAAGTGGGACAACATTTGCCACCCTCCAACCCGCAGGAACTGATCCTGAATCTGTAGAACCTTGGAAAATAATTACCAACGCGTCCACAATTTCTAGAGCCACCTCCTTAAGTACCCTGGGATGCAGACCATCAAGTCCCGGGGACCTATCAGCCTTCAGACCTAACAGTCTATCCAACACCATTTCCTGCCTAATATAAACACCCTTCAGTTCATCCATTACCCTCGGTCCTTCAGCCACTATTGCATCTGGGAAATTGCTTGTGTCTTCCCTAGTGAAGACAGATCCAAAGTACCTATTCAACTCTTCTGCGATTTCCTTGTTCCCCATAATAAATTCACCCGTTTCAGTCTTCAAGGGCCCAATTTTAGTCTTAACCATTTTTCTTCTTTTCACATACCTAAAAAAGCTTTTACTATCCTCCTTTATATTTTCAGCCAGTTTTCCTTCATAGCTCATTTTTTCTCTGTGTATTGCCTTTTTAGTTATCCGCTGTTGCTCTTTAAAAGCTTCCCAGTCATCTTTGCTATGTTATACTTCTTCTCTTTTATCTTTATACAGTCCTTAACTTCCCTCGTCTTTTGCCCCCAGTACCATGTGCCCGAATTTTTTTCACCAATCTCCTATGCGGGACTTTATCAAAGGCTTTCTGAAAGTCCAGGTACACCACATCCACTGGCTCTCCCTTATCCATCTCCATAGATACATCTTCCCACTCATCTTTGCTATGTTATACTTCTTCTCTTTTATCTTTATACAGTCCTTAACTTCCCTCGTCAGCCACGGCTGCCCCTGCCTCCCCTTAGGATCTTTCTTCCTCTTTGGAATGAACTGATCCTGCACCTTCTGCATTATATCCAGAAATACCTGCCATTGTTGTTCCACTGCCATCCCTGCTAGGGGTATTGTACCACTGAACTTTGGCCAGATCCTCCCTCATAGCTCCATAGTTCCCTTTATTCAACTGCAATACTGACACATCCGATTCTCCCTTCTCCCTCTCAAACTGCAGATTAAAACTTATCATATTATGGTCACTACCTCCTAATGGCTCCTTTACTTTGAGGTCCCTGATCAAATCCGGTTCATTGCACAACACCAGATCCAGAATTGCCTCCTCCCTGGTAGGCTCCAGTACAAGCTGTTCTAAAAATCCATCTCGGAGGCACTCTACAAACTCTCTTTCTTGGGGTTCAGTACCATCCTGATTCTCCCAGTCTACCCGCATGTTGAAATCTCCCATAATAACTGTAGTGATACCTATGTGACAGGCCAATTTCAACTCTTGATTCAACCTGCACCCTACCTCCTGACTACTGTTTGGGGGGCCTGTAGATAATTCCCCTTAAGGTCTTTCTACCCTTAGAATTTCTCAGCTCTATCCATACTGACTCTACATCTCCTGACTCTATGTCCCCCCTCACAAGGGACCGAATATCATTCCTCACCAACAGGGCTGCCCCACCCCCTCTGCCCACCAGTCTGTCCTTTCGATAGCATGTATAGCCTTGAATATTCATTTCCCAGGCCCTGTCCACTTGAACCCACGTCTCAGTTATCCCCACAACATCATACTTGCCAACTTCCAACTGAGCCTCAAGCTCATCCACCTTCTTTCTTATGCTTCGTGCATTCATATATAATATTTTTAATTTGTTTCTCCCCTCACCCTTCCTATCAATCCCTATTTCACTTGGCATTACTGTACGATACCTTCTTGAGTTTTCTGCTTTGTTGATTCTGTTATCCTTCTTAACCTCTCTTATTCTCACTTTCCCTTTAACTTCATTCTTAAATTTCCAGTTTGTCCCCTCCCCCCCCATTACTTAGTTTAAACACTCCTGTGTTGCAGTGGCAAACCTGCCTGCCAGAAAGCTGGTCCCCCGATTATTAAGATGCAAACCGTCCCTCCTGTACAATTTATTCTTACCCCAAAACATACCCCAGTGACCCAAGAATTTAAATCCTTGCTTCCGACACCAGTCCCTCAACCACACGTTCAGGTCCATTATCTCGCTGTTCCTGCCCTCTCCAGCCCGAGGAACTGGAAGCAAACCAGAGATAACCACCCTGGAAGTCCTGCTTTTCAGCCTTCTTCCGAGTTCTCTGAAGTCCCGCTGTAGAATGCTCCTCCTTTTCTTCCCGACGTCATTAGTGCTGACATGCACCACCACCTCTGGGTCTTCACCTTCACCCTCGAGGATTCTCTGCACTCTATCAGTGACGTCCTGGATCCTGGCACCAGGAAGGCAACACACCATCCTCAAATCTCGCCTGTTGCTGCAGATCCCATGATGTATAAAGTTCGAATAGGTGCATTGGTCCTGAGTAAGCACATGGATCATATTATAACTGTAAACTTGTGAATGGGATGGGGGCAAAATGTCCCCAGCTCCTCAGAACAGTTGGATAGGCTGTTGAAAGCCATGCATTCTCTCCCTTCATCAAGCATTGAAGAGATCTCAGAATCTGAGATGGTCGCAGTGGATGTTGCTGCCTCAATGACTTGGTTGCCTGAAGAGTAGAATGAATTTTTTCCAAGACATTCTGGGCTCAGGAAGCAAACTAACAAATTGCTGTTATCTGAGGCAGAATCAATGGAAGCTGAGCCGTTGCTAAAGTGCCCCAGGAGGAGCTACAAAAAAAATCTGGCTTATGTTCTTAGACTCAGAGAGGAGAGGGATGTAGTGATTGTATTGAGGTCAGTAGGTGGACTTCATAGAATCAATTCTCCGATTGGGGCTGTTAACCTGCTCCAATCAGGGAGCCCTGGCTGACAGATGAAAAGAGAAGTGTCAGAGGTTCTGTTCACTCTGAAATGTGTGAGGGAACTGTATCAGTGTCAAGGACTTGCCATGTGTAAGTGAAGGGTGGCTTGGTGATTGGATGCCAGCCTCTGGAGTTAGCTCAATAATACTTGAAAGTTATATCCCTAGGCTTTGAAAATTCCATTAAAATGAACTGTGCATCATTTAGACTAAAGTAAGCAGAAAGGATTTGAACACTTTACAAAATGGTGTTTCATTCTATTTGGATTCTGTATGCCATTACTGTACAACAGTGCGCTAATCTTGGTCGGCTAATCCACTCACACTATCTGCTAATGACACTATTGTTGGTAAATGGACATTCAAATACAAGAGGTGGTACTGAGGGCACTGATTGGCTTTGGATGTTACTAGCCTTCACTTTTCTGTAATACTTTGCCTAAAACTAGAGAGAACTGAAATCGTTTCTGACATCACCTGAAATGCTCTTCTCCGTCAACGTTGGAAATGTTAGTGGCTGAAGTGACAGCCTGAATATCAAAGCATCCATCTTTATCCTTACCCTTACACTCAGTGAAAGTCCCACAGTGTTGGTCTTGTAGGATTTAGGGCAAGTTACTGGTATCAGGAAGTATTGAGTGTCATATAGTGTGATTGGCAGAATGGTGTCAAAGAGATGGGAGCTGGTGAGTTACTCACAACTGTAGTACAAAGGCCTGTTACACAGGCTGACCACACTTGAGGTTATTATCTGACAATGTCCAGGCTATGTATATTCCATTTAGACTTAGCGAACGCAGATTCTCAGTCAGCAGGGTAATCAAGGGTTATGGGGATAGGGCAGGAAAGTGGATGTAAAGAATGTCAGATCAGCCATGATCCTATTGAATAGCAGAGTAGGCTTTCCTGTTCCTACTTCTTATGGTCTTATAATAGCCATGGAAAGAATCTGCATTTAAGTAATGCTTCCATGGCCTGGATATCTAATATATTTTACAGGCAATGAAATAGCTTTGAGGTATAGTAATGCTATTGTTTGCAATTGGTGAAGAATTGGAAGACATGGTAGGCAGTTTGTTGACAAATGGGGACAGTGTTAATCACAACAGCAGTGACCATTGCAGCATTGCATTACATAAAGCACATCAACAAAAGAGCCCATGGAAATTCCTGAGGCCATATAAATGGGCATGCTCAAGAGTTGGCCTCCAGCAATGACTTGGATGCAGATGTACAAATAACTTTTATTCAATGGAGATGTCAGTAGGAGCACTGTACCAGCCCCAAGCCCTGTTGGAAAATAAGCTTTCCTTTAAATATAGGGGTATCTGAAACTCAGGAAACTCTTTGCACTGATGAAGCAAGAGTAAACCTGAGAGCACCTTGAATCTGAAGAATAAACAATGTATACTTTTGGTGATAGAAAGAACTGCCAATGCTGGAGTCAGAGATAACACTGTGTGGAGCTGGAGGAGCACAGCAGGCCAGGCAGCATCCCAGAGGAGCTTTTGGTTCCTCACTTGAGGTATACATTGATTATGGCCACAAGCACCATATATCAAAACAAAGAACATATCTTTTGAATCAGGGTAACCAAGCCGGGTAAACTAATGTGCAGCAATCTCCGATGTAGGTAAGATCAATATGTACTTACAGAATAACTACATTGAAAATGCATTCTGGCACTCAATGCTCAGAAATGCTTAACCAGAAACACACAATTTTCAACAGAAGCTAGAATCTCATTTTATTGAAAAAAAAGTGAATCATACATAATAATTTCCAACAGCACATGAAAGCTTTTAGGGCAAGGCAAACAATGAAACTTACCTTCTGATGCATGTGAGAAAAGATCAGGCCATTCTGATGTTTTCAAACCTTTACTTGCCACCCCCATAGGACCTCCTGCTGGAGTCTTTCACTTTTTCTGTAACCTTCTGTAATCTGTTGCAATGACAATGTTATGTAATATATTGTAAACGGTGTGTCCTGCCGACATTTGATCACTCTCCTGTCACACTACTGGTGGTAAGCCAGCATCATCATTATTTGAATTGAGCATAAATGATTTGTAACTTGACTTTAAAAGTAGAAAATATTTCTTCTGAAAGATGTCTTTAAAATTGTAAAATTAGGTTTTATTCAATGTCAGTAAAAATACCAAAATAAAATCATATAAGCTTGCATTAGAGTTATGTTTTGGAGACGAACACTTTAGTCAGGCTTGGCTTTGGCTCAGATAATATTTTAAAATGGGTTGAAATACTGTCTTCTTGCTATCACAGACTTGCCAAATCAAAGACACTTCTCATCGACCCCAGCCCCAAAAGTAATGCAACAGGAGCCAATATTTTTTGGAATTAATTTTTTATCTATGAAATAATAATCTTAATGAATATGTTCATCTGTGTTGATTAAATTCATCAAATGTATCAAAGCCATCAAAATTAAAAGCCTCTGTACAATAACAACAGGAATTGCTGGGAAAGCTCAACAGGTTTAGAAGCATTTGTCGAGAGAGAGACAGTTAACATTTCAAATCCAGTGCAATTTTTCTTTAAAACTGAGGAGAGGAGGTGAAAATTCATGGGCTTCATGACGCTCCAAATTACAGTCTGTAACTTAGGTTATAAAATTATAAATAAGGCATAACGTAAGAATCAGCATAGAATGGATTGTTTTTAAGTGGGTTTATCTGGTATGTCCAAATATTTTCCACCCTGTGATAATGCCTCCAACGAAGACTGCATTTAGTTTTGATCAATTAATGTTACACGTGGAGATGCATTACTGCAGTAAGACTCGAAGCTTGGGCTACCTGAATATGCTGTACTGTACTTCATGTACTGCATGTTTTGACACTGCATGTGGGAGTTGCTTCTGACACTGTGAGCCAGTTTTGACAACGGAGACCATGATTAACATTAGGGGCCATGCACAAGAGCAGGGATAGGTCAGAAATGACAGTGTCAATTATCTGCGTCTCATTGAAAACAGCCACTTTGTTTCTGATGTGTGTTCCATGCAGACTATTTGAGCTCTTTTCAAAAAGCGGAGACGGATTTCATTCCCTGTGTGGCAAGTTCCAAATATTTTTGTCAAACTGATTTTTAAAGGTATGTATATAGACATTGATAAACAAGTCCTGAACAAGTCTTCACATGTCTTATTGCTGGTTATTTAAATACCAACAAATTTATGCAAGATAAAATCCCTTATTGCTACTATAGTCTTCAGAAAATTTATGAAATCCATCAGCTATCTTCAAGTTTATGCGGGTAGCTTTCAGCAAGGATTCCTTTACAAACCCTCAGTTATAACACTGACTTCAGTGTAAACAAACATTTGGGATTTTAACGAAGTTACTTGTAAGGAGACTGCCTCATTCTGGTTTGAGGATTACATATTCTTAAACTTACAAAGTTGTAAAAAAACATCAGTGGTTCACCCATGGGTTCTGAGGAAGGGTCACTGGACCCGAAACGTTAGCTCTGACTTCTGTCCACAGATGCTGCCAGACCTGCTGATATTTTCCAGGAATTTCTGTTTTTGTCACCCATATGTGTGTGGTTTTATATTTTTAGCTAGTGTGACATATACCACAGAAAGTTGGATTTTTATTGGGTTAGGTATCTGAAAATTTATTAACAACTAACTCTGTACACTGATATGACATTTCAGATTTATGTATACAGTCGGAGTGATATGTTTTCCTAGATTACTTTTACATGAGCATAGTTGACTAACTGTCTAACAGAACGTTGGTAAGTTGTCTTTCTGCTGACAAACTGACTAAATAACAGTATAAAACGTAAAATCTAGGCCTCTTATGCAAGACCATTGCATGCTTGATGTTATCTAGCTATCTTAAAGGGATAGTGATTTCAGAGATCTGTCCAATAATACATTCACTGTTATGAATTCCTTTAACAAAACAATTGACCCAAGTTTTACTGTATAAGCTAATTTTCTGTCTAAGCATAGATCATTATAGAATGGTTAAGGCAAGTTAAGGTAGTGTCCAACAATTCAATAGCATTGAGATGAATAAAAGAGTTGTGATCTGGTTGGCTTACAACCTACATGATAACAAGGAGTACAATGCCATGTTTCTTATGTTCCGTGAATTGCATGTTATTGGGGCTGGAGGTAAGCACTCCAGAGAAAAAATTCTCTCAGCAGTGGTTTCCAGAAAATTCCTAGCACATCGGATTTGGAAACAGAAGCTGTTCCCAGAACTGGATGTTCCTGCAAAAATTCCCAAAACAAGCAGTGAATCCAACTGAATTTCATTCCATTTTCTCCTCGTCTATTTAAATAAAAAGGTCTTGTTTCAGAAGAGTTGTATTTTTGTGTGGAGTTCATTGCTGCTATAATCAAGTGTTCCCTTGATAGATTGGTGTGTAAAGCACGAGAGAGAGGTGCATAGAAGATACTCTGTCTGGAAAGGACTAGTTCAGGAAAAATATTTCTCTTGGGTTATTATAAACATGCTGGAGGATTCCACATGGGATATGTTACCCAAGGTATTTTTAGATGGCAAATACTGTCCATTTAATCATATTATGAAACGGAGCTATCAGAAGTAGGTAATTTAGCTAATACCTGAAGCTTTAATTCTTGCCCATAGAAGCACAACAATCTGCATGACATGTTAGCTTCTAACATTAATCTGCCTGGTAGGGCAGGTTGTGGAAGCTTAAAGTAGGGGAAACTGCTGAAGGAACTTGAACTAATGCCTCTTTCACATGTTTGAAAGATGAAAAACATCATTTAGTCCACGTATTCAGAAGAAAACCACTTTAGTTCTGCTTCCTCCTCTTCAGCGCACAGCAACCAACTGTTATAAGGATTTGCAGCATAACTGGCAGAAATACTTGGCAGAGTTGAGTTTCTGATGGAAAAAAAGTGGCTCTAACACTGCTGCTAATAATTTTATAAAAGTATTGCCCTGAAATCTTTAAAAACCAAAAGAACTGCGGATGCTGTAAATCAAGAACAAAAACAAAGTTGCTGGAAAAGCTCAGCAGGTCTGACGGCATCTGAGATTGAGTAAACAGAGAAAACATTGCAGGTCTGTTGACCCTTCCTCAGAACTGCAGAGCTGCAACTTTGTTTTTGGCCCTGAAATCTTTGTTCTTTGCTGGAGATCCAGCAAACTTGATTTAAATATGCGAACATAACAGAAGTACAATGGGATTCTTTACAGAAAAACAGTGCAGTGTTCTGATTGCACAACACACTGATGCATTTAGCTGAATTATTGAGCTATTCAAACAATGTTGCATTTCAAAGCAAAGATGTGTCTGTTTATTTATAAGAAAGTGAAATTTCTACCTATTAATAACTGATAAAAATGGTCATTGCTCAGCATAATGCTTTACATTTTCTTTGCGGTGGGTCAGGATATTTTTTGGCCATCCTTTAAAATGTTTGCTTAATTATATGTGACTTTGAGCTCAGAAAATTCAAAGCAATAAATAGACTGAAACTGAGCTTGTCTGGGAAAAAAATGACTGAAATTGAAGCATATACAATCACTGTTATTTAAACAATTATTACTGTAATTTAAGAAGTATTACAGGAAAAAAAATTTAGCTTAAATTAGACTTGACAGGAAGTTTATTCTTTTGACTTCTCATTTCAAGCCTATTTTTTTGACAAACTGAATTTTCAGATTTGAGGCACTTGGGAAACAGGGACAGGAAGCAGGAAGATGGGAATGAATCTGTGACAGAAAATTAAAAGCAAGACTTTCACACCTGAATAGGGCACAATGACATTGAGATCATAGATAAATCATAGAATCATAGAATCCCTGCCAAATAGAAGTAGGCCTTTCAGCCCATCAAGTACACAATCGATCTTCCTAAGAGCAGATCCACCCCGCAACCCTTTCCCTGTAACCCTGCCATGTCTCCCATTGCTAATCTGGTTGCAATCCCCTGCAATTAGATAAGGTGTAACACTTGCTCGTTCACTTCCTCTCTCCCCAGTATCCGAGATGCAAATAGATCTGCACTTCAGTCAATCTAGTCTACTGCATTTGCTGCTCACAATGTGGTCTTCTCTACACTAGAGAAAATGAGGCGTGGTCTCAGTGACTCTTTGCAGGGCACTTATGTGCTGTTTGCAAAAAAGACCCTGAGCCTCCAGTTGCCTGTCATTTCAATGCACTACCTTGTTCCTTGACCAACATCCTGATCTCAGGCTTGCTGCAGTGTTCCAGCAAAACATAACACAAGCTGAAGCACAGCACTTTATTTTCTACCTGGGAACTCGACAGCCTTCTAGACTCAATATTGAGTTCAACAATTTTAGGCCTTGAGTACCTTTCGCTTATGCTTTCCTCCACTCTAACAGACCAGGCCTTGTCATCACACTACCCACGTCAGTCAGTAATGGTCCTCATTAGCAGCTATTCATTCTATCACCACCTATCCTTCGTTCTTTCCCCCTTACTCCACCACGTCTTCATCCTTTTCCTAACTCCCGTCAGTTCCAAAGAAGGGTCACTGGGACCGAAATGTTAATACTGCTTTCTCTTCACAAATGCTGCCAGACCTGCCGAGATTTTCCAGCAATTTCTGTTCTTGTTTCAGATTTCCGGCTTCCGCAGTTCTTTCTTCATTCTATCTAACAAGTTTTGGATATTTTCTGCCTCTGAGTGGCACCAATGAAAATCAATAACTTGAATTTGGAAACAGAGGAAGGACTACATAAAAATGTCCGTGTTCTGTCCAAGGCAAGACAGGTTAAGGATGAACATGATTAATATACCACACTCATAGGCATTTGTTAGGGTCATTTTGATACTGGAGAGATTCATAGATGGAGATAAGAGGAAGGTGATCTTGGGTTCAAGAGGCAACAACAGACTCAAGGGGTTTGGAAATGAGGCTGATCATCTGTATGGACTGTCGAGGTGGTAATTAGAGAACTGAAGATTAATGAAATAAACCATCCGAAGAAAGGTCACTGGATTCAAAAGCTGCATTTACTCTGCTTTCTCTCCACCGATGCTACCAAAACCTGTTGAGTCACCCCAGCAATTTCTGTTTGTGTTACAGAATGTAAACTTACCTGCAAAGAGAATTAATGTTAAAGTCATCTTGGCCATTCCAGTATCAGTGGCCTCATTTTTATAATGGCATGAGGCATGTTTCTGTGTGAATTAAAGCACAGAAAAGAAAAACTAAGGCCAAAATGCTATCTGTACTGAGGGATCAGGCACAGTCAGAAGGTCTGAGGGAGTGGGTACAGTCAGAGGGTCAGTACTGAGGGAACGGGCACAATCAGAATGTCAGGACAGACTGAGTGGGTACAGTCAGATGGTCAGTACTGAGGGAGCGGGTACAGTCAGAGGGTGAGTACTGAGGGAGCGGGTACAGTCAGAGGGTTAGTACTGAGGGAGCGGGCACAGTCAGAGGGTCAGTACTGGGGGAGCGGGTACAGTCAGAGGGTGAGTACTGAGGGAGCGGATACAGTCAGAGGGTTAGTACTGAGGGAGCGGGCACAGTCAGAGGGTCAGTACTGAGGGAGTGGGCACAGTCAGAAGGTCAGTATTGGGGGAACGGGTACAGTCAGAGGGTCAGTACTGGGGAGAGGGCATAGTCAGAGGGTCAATACTGAGGGAGCGGGTACAGTCAGAGGGTCAGTGCTGGGAGAGTGGGCATAGTCAGAGGTTCAGTGCTAGGGGTGTGGGTACAGTCAGAGGGCCAGTACTGGGGAGGGTGGGTACAGTCAGAGGGCCAGTACTGGGGAGGGTGGGTACAGTCAGAGGGTCAGTACTGGGGGAGCGGGCACAGTCAGAGGGTCAGTACTGGGGGAGCGGACACAGTCAGAGGGTCAGTACTGGGGGAGCGGGCGCAGTCAGAGGGTCAGTACTGGGGGAGTGGATACAGTCAGAGGGTCAGTACTGGGAGAGCAGATACACAGAGGGTCAGTACTGGGGGAGTGGGTACAGTCAGAGGGTCAGTACTGAGGGAGCGGGCACAATCAGAGGGTCAGTACTGGGGGAGCAGGTACAGTCAGAGGGCCAGTACTGGAGTAGTGGGTACAGCCAGAGGGTTAGTACTGAGGGAGCGGGCACAGTCAGAGGGTCAGTACTGGGGAAGTGGGTACAGTCAGAAGGTCAGTACTCGGGGAGTGGGTACAGTCAGAAGGTCAGAACTGAGGAAGCGGGTACAGTCAGAGGGTCAGTACTGGGGGAGCGGGTACAGTCAGAGGGTCAGTACTCGGGGAGTGGGTACAGTCAGAGGGTTAGTACTGGGGGAACAGGTACAGTCAGAGGGACAGTACTGGGGGAGTGGATACAGTCAGAAGGTCAGAACTGAGGAAGCGGGTACAGTCAGAGGGTTAGTACTGAGGGAGCGGGTACAGTCAGAGGGTCAGTACTGGGGGAGTGGGTACAGTCAGAGGGTCAGTACTGAGGGAGTGGGCACAGTCAGAGGGTCAGTACTAGGGGAGCAGGTACAGTCAGAGGGACAGTACTGAGGGAGTGGGCATGGCCAGAGGGACAGTACCAAGGGAGCAGTATTGGATTTCCAAACAAAGGGAGTGCAGTTTCATTTAATTTTATACGCGTGCACACTGCTGTTATATCTGATAAAACAAATCCCCTGAGTGCGTTAGCTTCAGAACGCTTCATGTCAAGTTGTATGGGATCCAGATGTCACCAGGTACCACAAAAGCACAGACAATGGGAGGACATTGACGCACGCAATATTAATGTTGGTTTGCTGCTCTCTGTCAAACTGTAAAAGCCTATCAGCAAGATCTTTCCACCTACTGTACGTACAAGAGTCGAAGTTGAGTGTTGTCAATGATAACATATTTTTGCTACTGGCTAGGAGCTGTCACCAGCAGAGCTCATCAGTGTCAAAAGTGGGAGCCGGGAATTATGAGATGCTGAGACTGTGAGGCATGACCTTTGCCAGTGAAACTTTACATGCGAGTGTTTAGAAAGCTATTGATTATTACTGAGAAACCCGCTAATGTGTTTTAAACTACGCGTCCGCTGTTGTGTGTCAGCCCTGGGCAGCAGTTTTAGTCTGTCCCTGCCCCAGTGTTACTCACTGAGCTCTGCCCAATGGTAAACTTTTCCCAACGCCAACAAATTCTCATATCACCCCAGGTATATTCACAATCTGTCTGGGGAAAAAGATCCAGGGTTTTGACCCAGCGAAGGTGAAGGATTGGCCAGGCAGTACCTGGTGCATGGTATGTGGATTGAATAGGAACTTGCAGGTGGTGGGGTTTCCAGGAACCTGATGGACATGTCCTTAGTGGTCATAGGCTTGGAAAATACCAGGTAAGGAGCCCTGGTGAAATTGTGCGTAGTGGTGATGTCTGTTTAATGCTATGGATTTGATTGTATTGGACAAATTTCCATGCGAAATCTCATGCATTACGTGAACAAGGGACTGATAATACAGAAAACCTGTTCCTCCTGTGTCTTTTTAACTTAATCAAATCATCTGTACCACCATTGATATATTGGTTTGCAAGCATGTTTCACAAGATCGTTGTAAAATTTTAGTTCTGTTTTCCCAGGGAGAAGTTAAGTGACAATACTTACATTACTGTTGAGAGAATGAGTATACATGCTTCCCACTACCCAGCTCTTGTAATTGTTGCATTAAAATTACCTCCTCAATATTGTTAAGCATTAATGATTCAACTGAATTAAACTGGCAGCAGCAGTGGACAGAGGAACAGAACAAACATTTCTGGTTTTTGGTCTTTCATCAGAACTGGAGAAATTAAGTTGGAGATGAATTAGAAAAGAAAAGCTGATTATTTGTAGCACTGTCTGTTTTTAGATCAGCTTCCCAGCATCTACAGTATATATGGTTGTGAACTGAGCCAGGTCCTGAAATGAGATGTTGTGGTCAAAGAGGCGATTTTGTGGTTTGAAGTCAATGTGGTCAGTGATATTTTTGTGTTAAATAGCCAGACCCCGTGACAGCAACCACAGGAGCTCTCTGACAGCTTTTGTACTGAATTCTTTTCTCCTCTTCCTGAGGAAGGGTCACCCGACCCAATACGTTAACTCTCATTTTTCCTTCACAGATGCTGCCAGACTTGCTGGGCTTTTTCAGCAACTTCTGTTTTTGATCCTGATTCACAGCATCTGCAGTTCTTTCAGTTTTTACCTTTTCCTTCTTGGGCTGCAATGATTTGAAAATCTCGCCCCCACCATCGGTAGTTAAGTTGGTTTACCTGATGGAGTGACTGGCCAATTGCAGCACTTCCTAAACCTTCTCTCCTTGCTTGAAACTTGAAAATAATCACTGCTCCTCAGTCAGAATTGAGGAGGCAACAGGATGGCTGTGCAATTGGTCTGAGCTCCTCTCACCGTTGTTACCTCTGAGTTCATAACCCTGAAAGTTTAACTTGTGACTCTGCGGGAGATCCTAACTCTCTCACTTTGGGAAACACTCACCGAGTGCCTTTTGCTCTGTAACTGAATTCTCCGAGAGGTTTCTCTAATGCAGTAGTTATTCAGTTTGGGCAACATCAGATCATCTAGATATTTGGCTATATTGGCCTAATAAGTACGCAGTAACATTTCTCTTTCCCCAAAAGGGAATGTGCTTGTGAAAGGTTCCTTTATGTCAGCAGAACAGTATGTTAAGAGCCAAACAGAAATGAACATAAGAGAAAGTTATCAGCTGACGTCACAGTTATCACACCCACCAGAGGACATAGCTGCCTCCTGAATATTTTTCCATCGTTCCACGTGGCTGGAAATTAGGCCAGGCTGAAACATTTGAAACTCCTGACTTTAAATCCAAAGAGAATTTTCAAATCACCAGGTTTCTTCAGCAATGTCCTTCCTCTGCTGCTAGCCTGTTAGGAACACAGTGAACAGCGGTTTTGTGTGATTGGCGGCAAGCATACGAAATCAATATGAAACTGCAATAATATTCACAGGCACAGATTGTATTTTACTCCTGGTGAAAGGTCTTGACAGTATAATCAGCCATCCAAATTTAATTAGTTTTTGCATGATTAGCTCCAGAGTGACCCTTTCACAGGTGGGTATCCTAATTCTTTTGTTTTATTACAGATAAATTGCTGTATCTTTGTGGCAACATTATTACATAGAGATAGGAAAGCAGGAGTAGGGAAAGATAAGGGTGTGCTATCACAGTGAACTATGCAATCTCAGTCTTCTATATAAGGCTACCTCTATGGACTACATTATACACAGTTGTTCGCCATTTTATTTTGTTAATATTCTCACTCGATGTATTTGATCAGATTGACATTGCACGAGGACGTTCATACTGAATGCATTCTGTTACAGTGCATGATGGAATGAAGGATTATCAATTTTCTCTCAAAACCATGTGTTTGGTCTCCAGCGCTCGCTGCCTGGATTACTCGTTTCAGGGGTAGCAATAGATGTATGCCAGTGGAAGTCAATGTTACATGCGTGCACCCTTCTTTCACTTGCTCTCGCGAGAATGGAAGGATTAGAGCAGAAAATGGATAAGCCTGAGAGTGAATTATCCGCTCAGATGCGGAATTGTGAACGCTCAAAAGAGTCAAGGAGAAAAGAAAGGAAATGGAAAGCAATTGGATTCCTTAAGTAAGTTCATTAAGACACAAGCATGGAGGAAAAGTTCAGAGCCTTAAAGCCTCTTCCATAATGTATGGTTCTATGTTTTTATGATAAGGTCATGACCAATCTTCAAACTAAATTTAATTTATCTGCTTTATCCCCATGCCCCTTAATTCACTTAGTGTCCAGTGATCTCTACTTTGAACGCACTCATTCTGTGATCATTCAAAACTCCTTCTTGCAAGAATTCCAATGATTTGCAGCCTTTTGAAAGAGTACCTTTCTCCTTATCTGTGTAATAAACAGCATATCCTGAAACATCAGTCCCTTTGTTCTATATTCTCCAGCCCATAACACCAAAAGAAGCAGGCCATTCAGCCTACTGAGTCTGCTCTGCCAATGATTGAAATCATGGCTGATCTAATAATCCTCAACTCCACTTTCCTGCTTTTTTATCCATAACCCTTACTCCTCTTACTGATTTTTTAAAAAAACTGTCTATCTTGGTTTTGAATGTACTTAATGACTCAGCATCAACATCCCTTTGTGGTAAAGAATTCTACAAATTCAATACACTCTGAGGGAACAAATTCCTCCTCATCTCTTTTTAAATGTGTCATTCCTAACCCTGAGATTACGTCCTCTGATCTTAGACTCTCCAACAAGGGGAAACAATCTTTCCATATCTCCCCTGCCAAGTCCCCTCTCCTCAGAAAGCAATCCCTCAAACCTGGCACCAGGCAAGTGATCAGAGATCATGGGAACTGCAGATGCTGGGGAATCCAAGATAACAAAGTGTGGAGCTGGATGAACACAGCAGGCCAAGCAGCATCTTAGGAGCACAAAAGCAATCTGCCTACCCCTCTCTCCCTATTTATTTCAGAACCCTCTCCCCTTCCCCCTTTACTGATAAAGGGTCTAGGCCCGAAACGTCAGCTTTTGTGCTCCTAAGATGCTGCTTGGCCTGCTGTGTTATCCAGCTCCACACTTTGTTAACCAGGCAAGTGAACCCTGTCTGCCCCGTTTCAAAGCCATGCGATTGTAATGGAGAAGCAGAAAATGCGATGAATAAGCAAGGCCAAAATGGGAAAAAAACAAGCTAATTGCTCTCTAACCCCGTTATGCAACCATAACCTGTGGAGGGGATCGCCTGCAAGACCAAGGAGATCCCTGATCTCGACAGAGAGCTTCCAGACCTTGCGGGAAGGAACTTGATGAATCAGTGTTATTTGCAAAATTATTCAACAACTAATAATTCTCCAGAATTCCCTCAGAGCTACCGAAGTTGATCTTGATGGGTAGATATATGTTGCTGAGGCTTTTTGACTTGCATTTATCAGTAGAAGTGCAAGAATGCCAAGTTCCAGATGACCGTTAGAAATTTAGCATTCTCGCATTCTTTCTGATGAGTGTAAGACAAAAAATGTCAACAACTTACCTCTCTTTTCAGCAATAATGATTCTTCTGTAAAAGCCACATATTTCTCCTTTTTGGAACTATAAGCTGCAATGGAAGTTGGAATGCTATAAAGTAAATGCCGGCAGAGTGCTGTACATCTTCAGAGCTGTACAATATAATGGTACTCTTTGAAACAGTGAAGGGGAAGAAATCCAGACTGAGAGGTACCAAGATTCATTCGGGTCGGGGTTAGGGTTAGAGTTGGAGTTAATTCATGTTCGTGATCATTGGATTTACAAAAGTGCACCTGGTTCAGCTTTGTAAAGTAACTCAAAATGACAAACAATGAAAGATTCTGATAGCAGCCTTCTGATTGGCTGAGCAATAGTGTTAAAAATGTATAAATGCCAGGGTAGCAGAAAAGAAAAAGTCCTTTGGAGCTCGCAGCAGAAAGCACACATCTCCCTTTCTCTCTCTATCTCTCTCACTCTCTCTCTCTCTACATGTGGGAGAAAATACATAAAAACCAAGAAAGCTTAAAAGAAAGAATTTTAAAACAACAAACATCTAGCTCCACCTGATTAATCAATGAACCGAAAAATGACAGTCATTCTACGGATAACAGTGTCTCATTGTTGCTAAGATCAAAAGGACTGTGCAAAAATAATTTTCTGTTTTGTGATCTGGACTTTTACCTTTGGTTTGGTTACCCTGTCTACAATCTTTCTCCATCCATAGTATCTATGTTAAACCATTTGTTTTTTGACTGTCTTAACTATGAGTGTGTGGGAGTGTTGAAGGAGTACAGTTTAAGTAGCGTAGTAATAGATTAGATACTTTCTTTTCTCTGCTTCCTTGCTAAAGTTAATAGTTAATTTTCTGTCACTGACTAAACCTGGCTTGTATTGTCTAGGATTGCCGTTCGTTTGGAAAATTGATCATTTTTGGCACTGTATCGGGATTCTATAAATTTACACATTATACGCTGGCTTGTGGAACAGTGGACATGAATATCTGCTCGCTCTTCTTTGTTAAGTGATGGCATTCCATATCCTCATATCATCAAAATAAAGAGTTAAGGATCTGAGTCTACATTTTGAACTTATATTCATTTTTTGTTTGTTAATTATTGAAATGGAAATTATTTATTCTTAAGGTGCCACCTTTTGGCTCAGTGGATAGATCACTGTTGAGTTAGGTTCCGGGACGCAGTTCTGTCACATGACTTGCGTAGCAGTGTGAGGTCCCATCTGTCATAAGCTGGTAAAATGTCTCTCTGGCACAACTAAACCTCTTCTGTATCTTAGTTAATATTTTTATCCCTCAACTAGGTTCACTATAAACATCATTTACCTATTGCACAAGCTTGTTATGTGCAATTTGGTAGCAATACTTCCTACATTACCCTCGTGCCTAAATGTTAGCGTAGTGCTTTGTTGGCTGCAGAAAGCATAAGATGTATGGAGATTATGCAAGGTCTTTCTTTCTTTAGTTCTTGTCAATCTCCATATTCTTGAACATCAACACTTATGCCCATAAGCCCAAGAGCAATTTTCATTGTATTCTGTAGCATGTGTCATCCTGACAATTTGGACCCTTTCTGATCTCAGCATGACAGCAAAACATATTCAACCTGAGCCGAATGCAGCTGAATAAAAGAAAACTGTAGGTGCCTCCACCAGCTAAAAGTGCAGCCATTGACTTTGTGCCAGCTTAACATTTCTTCCACATGGCCATAAAAAATAGAACATCTGAAATCTGGAGCAATCATTTAGGTTTACTTTTTCTTCAGCATGATCATCTTGCCTGCTTCTTCTGCACAGTTTAAGTTCAGCTTGTAACTTCCATGTCACTGGACGTGGAAACTGTTTCATAATGTTTTCATATCCATTGTAGGCCCCTATACCTAGAGAGTAGAAATCGTACATCTCAGAATGAAACCATTCAGCCCATTAGTGCTAGTCAATGAAAAGCTATCCAACATAGCCTCACCATCCTCTACTAGCCCTGCAGCTGGCATATTTTCATGTCTGCAAAACGTTAAACTACTCAGGAGTCTGAGTTGTAAGATTTTCTTTTTAAATCAATACTTTGGGGCTAATGCTGAGGCAAAGAAAGGTGAAACTCTTAACTATGTTTGTTTTCTCTTTATTGTTTTCCTTCTTTCGTCTTACTTCCAGTCCTTAACTCTTGAGTGAATCCATCACAGACTCTCAGCCCCATCATGGACTCCCAGTCCCATCACAGACTCTCAGCCCCATAGCACTCCCAGTCCCATTGTGGACTGTCAGCCCCATCATGGACTCCCATCCTGAGCACTGACTCCCAGCCTCAGTGTGGACTCCCATCCTCAGTGCAGGCTTCCAGTCTCAGCATGGATTCCCAACCTCAGCACAGACTCCTGGCTTCAGAGCACACTCCCATCTCAACGCAAACTCCAGGTCTCAACGTAAACTCCCGGTCTCAACGTTAACTCCCAGTCTCAGTGCAAACTCCTGGGTCTCAACATAAACTCCCGGTCTCAGCGCACGCTCCCGGTCTCATTGCACATTCCTGGTCTCAACGCAAACTCCCGCTCTCAGTGCACACTCCCGGTCTCATTGCATGTTCCTGGTCTCAGCATGGACTCTGAGGCTTGGCGCAGACTCCTGTCCTTGAGGGGAATATAGAGCAGACTCCCAGCACTCCTGGCCTCGAGGTGATGCCTTTGGTGGAGGCGAGGCCTGACATGGCCAGGGAGCTAGGTGCTGGCATGGACTGGTTTGGAAGGACAGTTATTCTGAACTTTTTATTTCTTTATTTTTCTAATTTATTCCTATGATTTTGTACTTTTGTACCTAAGGTTGCACAATAGTCTGTAATGCTGGAAGCGTCATTTCTTATGTTTTCTATTTTCTTCCTAAGAAGTTGTATACAAGAATTTGTACCTAGGTATCTTTGTATCTGTAAGTTGAGGCTTGCAAACTTTTCAGTCTCCTCATGTGAGTACACATGATAATAAAGCTAATTCTAATTCTAGTTAATAAAGTCAGCGACCGATTGTACCAGCACTGATCCAGGCAGTGTCTGTGAGTCACCTGAGCAATTGGACTGGATGTCTCCCTGAGACAGTAGGAACTGCAGATGCTGGAGAATCCAAGATAACAAGGTGTGGAGCTGGATGAACACAGCAGGCCCAGCAGCGTCATAGGAGCAGGAAAGCTCCCGTTTTGGGCCAAGAACCTTCTTCAGAAATGCTGAAGAAGGGTCTAGACCCGAAAGGTCAGCTTTCCTGCTCCTAAGTTGCTGCTTGGCCGGCTGTGTTCATCCAGCTCCACACCTTGTTATCTTGGATGTCTCCCTGCTGAGCGTGTTTTCTCTTGTGGGGGTGTGGATGGGGTGTACAGGCACATCCCAGATCGAGAATGGGCTCCAGTTTGGAGTCTTTTCACAAGCTGATTTGTACTCAAGTCAAAACACAATATGAAATATGTTTGTAAATACCAGTGGAAATGTTTGCGTATTGAATCTTTAAAATTAATAATATTACACCACCCTACAGGGTCTTGCTTGGGAGCATTCATAAGTTGGATATTTATAAATTGGAGACGGCCCATATCATCCAGGTCAGGTGGCTAGCCTGGTGTGTTCTTAGCCGTCTATAAGTAGTCTGCCTGCCACGTGTGAATAAATAATTAAGGATTGATTGAGCCTGGAATTGAGTTTGTTAAAATGAAGAATGTATTATCCATGCCAAAATGCAGTTGACTTGGGGCAGCTGGGAGAATGGTCAGGGCATTTTTTTTACAGAAGCTTAGGAAATGATTGGAACCCAGAGGGATATAACAGTAAGAGAAAGTTGTACTGGAGCACCACTCCGAGCTACACAGGGCAAGTCAGAACAGAATGTGTCACATGAGCTTGTGCTCAATATCACCGGAGATTACTCTTATGAATTACCAACAGCTCCATGATCATTGTGTTTTGCATCTACTCAGTGGCTTAATGAATGTTGGCTTCTGGGATCTGGAAACTCTTGTGTTTCTAAGTAGTTGATGACATAGAACATAGAACATTACAGCATAGCACAGGCCCTTCAGCCCTCGATGTTGTGCCGACCTGTCATACTGATCTGAAGCCCATCTAACCTACACTATTCCATGTATGTCCATATGCTTGTCCAATGATGACTTAAATGTACTTAAAGTTGGCGAATCTACTACCGTTGCAGGCAAAGCATTCCATTCCCTTACTACTCTCTGAGTAAAAAAACTACCTCTGACATCTGTCCTATATCTTTCACCCCTCAGTTTAAAGCTATGACCCTCGTGCTCGCCGTCACCATCCTAGGAAAAAGGGTCTCCCTGTCCACCCTACCTAACCCTCTGATTATTTTATATGTCTCAATTAAGTCACCTCTCACCCTTCTTCTCTCTAATGAAAACAGCCTCGAGTCCCTCAGCTTTTCCTCGTAAGACCTTCCCTCCATATCAGGTGACATCCTAGTAAATCTCCTCTGCACCCTTTCCAAAGCTTCCACATCCTTCTTATAATGCGGTGACCAGAACTGTACACAATACTCCAAGTGCGGCCGCACCAGAGTTTTGTACAGCTTCACCATAACCTCTTGGTTCCGGAACTTGATCCCTCTATTAATAAAAGCTAAAACATTGTATGCCTTCTTAACAGCCCTGTCAACCTGGGTGGCAACTTTCAAGGATCTGTGTACATGGACACCGAGATCTCTCTGCTCATCTACACTACCAAGAATCTTACCATTAGCCCTGTACTTTGCCTTCCGGTTACTCCTACCAAAGTGCATCACCTCACACTTGTCTGCATTAAACTCCATTTGCCACCTCTCAGCCCAGCTCTGCAGCTTATCTATGTCTCCCTGTAACCTACAGCATCCTTTGTCACTATCCACAACTCCACCGACCTCAGTGTCATCTGCAAATTTACTAACCCATCCTTCTACGCCCTCATCCAGGTCATTTATAAAAATGACAAACAGCAGTGGACCCAACACCGACCCTTGTGGTACCCACTAGTAACTGGTCTCCACGATGAACATTTCCCATCAACTATCCCGCTCTGTCTTCTTTCAGCAAGCCGATTTCTGATCCAAACTATTATATCTCCCACAATCCCGTTCCTCCGCATTTTGTACAATAGCCTACTGTGGGGAACCTTATCGAACGCTTTGCTAAAATCCATATACACCACATCAACTGGTTTACTCTCATCTACCTGTTTCGTCACCTTCTCAAAGAATTCAATAAGGTTTGTGAGGAATGGCCTACCCTTCACAAAACTGACTATCCCTAATCAATTTATTCTTTTCTAGATGATTATAAATCCTATCTCTTATAACCTTTTCCAACACTTTACCAACAACTGAGGTAAGGCTCAGTTGTCTATAATTACCAGGGTTGTCTCTACTCCCCTTCTTGAACAGGAGAACCACATTTGCTATCCTCCAGTCATCTGGCACTATTCCTGTAGACAATGACGAGTTAAAGATCAATGCCAAAGGCTCGGCAATCTCTTCTCTGGCTTCCCAGAGGATGCTAGGATAAATCCCATCCTGCCCAGGGGACTTATCTATCTTCACACTCTGTAGGATTTCTAATGCCTCTTCCTTGTGAACCTCAATCCCACCTAGTCTAGTAGCCTGTATCTCAGTATTCTCCTCGACAACATTGTCGTTTTCTAGAGTGAATACTGTCGAAAAATATTCATTTAGTGCTTCCCCCATCTCTGCTGACTCCACACACAACTTCCCTCTACCATCCTTGATTGGCCCTAATCTTACTTCTGTCATTCTTTTATTCCTTAAATACCTATAGAAAGCCTTAGGGTTTACCCTGATCTTATCCGCCAACAACTTCTCATGTCTCCTCCTGGCTCTTCTGAGCTCTCTGTATAGGTCTTTTCTGGCTACCTTGTAACACTCAAGTGCCCTAACTGAGCCTTCACATCTCATCCTAACATAAGCCTTCTTCTTCCTCTTGACCAGAGATTCCACCTCCTTCGTAAACTACGGCTCCTGCGCTCTACAGCTTCCTCTCTGCCTGACAGGTACATACTTATCTAGGACACACAAGAGCTTTTCCTTGAATAAGCTCCAGATTTCTAATGTGCCCATCCCCTGCAGTTTCCTTCCCCATCCTATGCTCCCTAAATCTTGCCTAATCTCATCGTAATTGCCTTTCCCCCAGCTATAACTCTTGCCCAGTGGTATACACCTATCCCTTTCCATCTCTAAAGTAAACATAACAGAATTGTGATCGCTATCACCAAAGTGCTCACCTACTTCCAAATCTAACACCTGGCCAGGCTCATTACCCAGTGCCAAATCTAATGTGGCTTCGCCCTTTGTTGGCTTATCTACATACTGTGTCAGGAAGCCCTCCTGCACACACTGGACAAAAACTGACCCATCTATAGTACTAGAACTATAGTGTTCCCAGTCAATATTTGGAAAGTTGAAGTCCCCCATGACAACTACCCTGTCTCTCTCAATCCTATCGAGAATCATCTTTGCTATCCTTTCCTCTACATATCTGGAACTATTCGGAGGCGTATAGAAAACTCCCAACAGGGTGACCTCTCCTTTCCTGTTTCTAACCTCAGCCCATACTACCTCAGTTGACGAGTCCCCAAACATCCTTTCTGCAACTGTAATACTGTCCTTGACCAACAATGCCACACCTCCCCCCCTTTTACCATCTTCTCTGTTCTTACTGAAACATCTAAATCCCGGAACCCGCAACAACCATTTCTGTCCCTGCTCTATCCGTGTCTGCGAAATGGCCACATCGAAGTCCCTCTCTGAAATGGCCACAACATCGAAGGCCACAACATGCAATAGAATTGTAGAAACCCTACAGTGGAAAGTGGCCATTTAGCCTATTGAGTCAGCACTGACCCTCTGAACAGCATCCCACCCAGACACAGCCCTCCAACCTATCCTCATACACATTCCTGGAGAATGCTGGGCAACCTTCCAAGACAAGTCCATGTAACCTGCACATCTTTGGACTGTGGGAGGAAACTGGAGCACCCATCAAAAACCCATGTAGTCACGTAGAGGACATACAACCTTCAGACAGAATTCACCCAAGGCTGGAATCATACTCAGGTCACTGCCATTGTGAGGCAGCAGTCTGAACACTGAGTCACTAAGCTGCTCCAAAATGCTGTCCCACTTCTTCATGTTTCCTGCCAGATATGCCCCATTCTGTGTGGCATATTTTGAAATGCTAGCATGCTCACGGGAAGGGAGATAAGCGTGCAACTGGCAATGAGGTTTCATTTTATACCAACCATGGGCACAGAAAGCTTAATGTCAGCCAGCGTTCACTGCAACCTAATGACTGAAATATTCAGATGATGCCAGGGCGGTGGGCAAGCTGGCAAAGCCTGATGTTAAACACAATGATTAATTTTTAATTCACCTTGCCCCGCTCACTCTGTGGCAGATATCTTTATCTGGATTATGTATCCCCTTACAATAGTGTGTTGATGTTTTACGTCAATGTTATCAAGATTGGTGTTATTGAACCATGGTTCCTGACATGTCTTAACATCCATTTCCTTTCCTTTTACCTCCCAGGCTATGGGAAATCAATAACAGCTTAAATCTAGAGAATGGAAGATTCCGTGATGTTACATACAGCTTCGTGCTGTCCATGGGGTGCATGTGTACATTCAGAAAGACTCAGTAAAAAGAAATGAGAAGTTCTAAAACAGTGCTTGTCCAAGCTAGGTATATCTCTTCAGTTATTGCTGCTGTTTTTATTTCAGGGACTTCTCACTGATGGCGCACTGCCATAATGTTGAAGCAAGATTCAACCTGAAGAAGAATATTCAACCTGACAGTAACAAAATGATGGAAAGAACAACTTGTATCTGTTCTGAAGAAGAGTCACTGGACCTGAAACGTTATCTCTGATTTTTTTCCTTCACAGATGCTGAGCTTCTCTTTTTGTTGCTTTCATTATAGCACCTTTCAGGACAATAGACAATAGACAATAGGTGCTGGAGTAGGCCATTCGGCCCTTCGAGCCAGCACCACCATTCATTATGATCATGGCTGATCATCCACAATCAGTATCCTGTTCCTGCCTTATCCCCATAACCCTTGATTCCACTATCTTTAAGAGCTCTATCTATCTCTTTCTTGAAAGTATCCAGAGAGTTGGCCTTCACTGCCTTCTGGGGCAGAGCATTCCATATATCCACCACTCTCTGGGTGAAGAAGTTTTTCCTCAGACCAGAGTTAGGGTCATAGAATTAGTGTGGAAACAGGCCCTTCGGCCCAACAAGTCCACACCGACCCTCAGAGCATCGCACCCAGACCTATACCCCTGTAAACCATACAGACTACACATCCCTGAACACAACAATCCACCTAACCTGCACACCTTTGGACTGTGGGAGGAAACCAGAGCATCCGGAGGAAATCCACACCGACACGTGGAGAATGTGCAAGCTCCACACAGACAGTCGCCTGAGGGTGGAATTGAACATGGGTCCCTGGTGCTGTGAGGCAGCAGTGCTAAGCACTGAGCCATCCAGTTGTCCCAAAGGGCTTTGCACCTGCTCTTGAAGGCTAATTACCGTTGCAGTGTCATCAGAAAGTGGCAGTTTATCTGTACACACCAATCTCCCGTGGACAACAATGTGATAACAAGCTGATAATCGGTTTTCGCAAGGATTGGTCAGGATCTTAGCAGGATAGTGTAGCATTTCACTCACAATGTATGCCTTCATAAAGAAATAGTTTCAATTTTGGGTGAAGGTTACAGCCTAATCATTTGAAATCTTTACAGTATTCTTTGCTGAAGTGTGATGTAATCCCAGGGGGAACAAAGCACTGGGAGAATGTGAGGATAAGGGGATGGGGGCACAGTAATCCCCTCCTGAAGTTTACCCTTGAGTCCCACCTGTGAAAAATGACATCTAACGGCAAACTATTTAGAATTAGTTACATTTTAAAGTCCGATCATAATTCTGTAATTTATTGCTCCTGACCTGAATCTCAAAATTTCCAAACATTATTCAATTTGCATGCCCTTATCAATAATCTTAAAAAGTTTTGTTAACTTAGCAACAAGTAAACTGTGTCCCCCCAAAGTAATGGAATTACACCTCAACAACAGAATAGCATGAGGTAGCCCTCCCCTGCCTTTATTAAATAATGTATCACTGTGTTATTCTAAGGTATCCAATATGAATTAGGTAGAGATGATGCCCGAGTGGCATTGTTGCTAGTAATTCAGAAACCCAGCTAGATGGCAGAATCTGAATTTAGCAAAAAAAAATCTGCAATTGGAAAGCTTAATAGTGACTGTAAAACCATAATCAAAAGCCGATCTGGTTCACTAATAATCTTTAGGCCAGGAAACTGCTGTCCTTACATGAGGCTCCAGATGTTCAGCCTGGATGTGACTCCTGACCCACAAAAAAGTACTTGACTCTTAGCTGCCTTCTGAAATGGCTCAGCAAATTACTCCATTGTATCCAAAGACAAGTAGGAATGAGCAATAAATACTGGCCCAGCCAGTAACACCCACAAGAGCAAATTAAAAAGAATGTTTGTAAAGCAATGGGAAACTTGAATGGTATAATTAAATTTGCAGTGATAATGAGAATGTGAATACTGCTTGAAGTAAATAACTTTGTTGTTTTCTAAAGGAAATTGGACTCCCGCTCTGTTGGCAAGTTATCACATTGCTTTTCAACAGCTAGTACTGGATAAGCTGAAATTTCTCCAACTAAATATTTGTAAGATGGAAACAACTAGCGTCAGTTCCTGCTATAGATTCGGTTTCCTAGTTACTGATTCCATCCATTTTCCTGAGGTTGCTTGTAACTTTTGCACCATGCATGAATGTCAGACAATGATCATGTCCAATAAGAGAGAATCTAACCATTGCTCCTTGACTTCCAATTGGATTAATTTCACTGAATGCCCCGTATCAACAGCTTGGGAGTTGCTATTGACCCAACATTGAACTGTACCAGCTATTTAAATATTGTGGCTAAAAAAGCAGATAAGTGGAATTCTGTGGTGATTTACATATTTCCCGACTCCCTAAATCCTGACCACCAGATACAAGGCACAAGTCAGGACTGTGTTAGAATAGTGTCCACTTGCCTGGATGAGTGCAGCCCCAACAATACTTAGGAAACTTGATCCAGAACAATGCAGTCCACTTGATTGGCATCTCAGCCAGCACTTTCAAATTTCCCTCCCTTCACCACTGATCCTACCTACAAGATGCGCTGCAGCAACTCACCCACTCTTCTTTGACAGCACCTTCCAAACCCATGACCTCTGCCTTGTGGAAGGGTAAGAGAACAGATACATGGGAACAACATTCCTGGAAGTTCCCCTTCGAGTCACACATGATGCAGCCTTGGAAATATATCGTCATTCCTTCACTGTCACAAAGTCAAAATCCTGGAACTCCCTTTCTGACAACACAACGAGTGGGCTTACTTGTCAAGAATTTTACCCTTTCAAGAACACAGCTACCCCGACCTTCTCAAAGTGAATTAGGGATGGGCAACACAAAACTGGCCCCGCCAGCAACACATACATCCCATGAACAAATAATTTTTAAAAAATCTTGTTCTCGCATTTGACCGCAAGTTAGCTTCAGATGACATATTCATACCATCACTATGACAGCCTAATTCTACGTCCATAACATCATCCCAACATCACCTCTCTTGCACCTTTGTCATCTCTAAACTTGACCACTCCAATGCAATCCAAACCAGTCTTCTGTTTTGCATCCACAGTAAACTTGAAGTGTTTCAAAACTCTGCTGACCTGTTTTAATTTGCGATAAGCCTCTTTTCCCCATCACCGACTATGTCAATACAGGTAATTGTTGTTAAGTGCATGAGAGAAAGAAGAAAGAAAGAAATGGGAGCATACGTAAGCCATTCATTCCTTTGAGCTTGCATCAACATTCAATGAGATCATTGCTGACCCTCAAATTCAAAATCATTTTCCTGCACTGGCCTTGTATCCCTTGATGATCTTAATATATAGAAATCAAATGATCTCTGGCATGAATGCACTCAATGACTGAATCTCCCCAGCCTCTGGAGTAGAGAACTCCCCAACCTCGAGTGAATTATGAGGGCCACAGAGAAAATGAATAGGGTGGAGGATTTCAAGACTAGGGGCCTTATTTTTAAGGTGAGAGGAGAAAGTTTTAAAAAAGACATGAGGGGAAATTATCTTACACAGAAAACGGTTCATGAGTGGAATGAACAGCCAGAGGAAGTGGTGGATGTGGGTACAGTTATAACGTGTAGAAGACATTTGGATAAGAAATATTTGGAGGGATATGGGGCCAAACACAGGCAAGTGGGACTAGTTTAGTTTGGGATTATGTTTGGCATGGATTGGTTGGAACAGATGGTCTGTTTACATGCTGGATGGCTCTGCGAGTCTGACTATGAATCTATCTTAATCCTGAATGGTTTGCCCCTTATTCTAAAGCCCCAGTCAGGGAAAATATCCTTCCTGCAGCTACCCTGTAAGAATTTTGAATATTTGAAGGAGATCACCTCTTATCCTTCTATAACAAGAGAATATAATCCAAGTTTGTTTAGTCTTTCCTCATAAAACAAACCCTCCATCGTGTGAATGAGTTCAGTGATGGGGTTGAGTTAAAGATAGAGTAGGATGAGATTCATATGAAGAATAAATACTGCTTCAGACCAGTATGTTGAACAGTTTCTGTGCAGTATATTCTATGTAATTCTGTGAGTTATTCTGCGTTTAGTTTTCTTAACCTTTCGAATAAATCTTTGAAATTTTCCACATTTTTTATTATAGAGCTCTTAAAGCTGTACCTGGAAATATTTTGGCATGAAGTAACCTATTGATTTTGCTGAAGAAATTTCATTCAGTATACCTTGAAGTAATTAAGAAAATAATGTTTATTACATGGAAATATAAATGAAGCAGTTTTAAAAGTGCATCGATATTGTTTTCATAAAATTAGTGTTACGTGGTGTAGTTCCTTCCTTAGCCTAGTGCTGATGGTGCACAATGTGATATTACCCTATTAATAGAATGAAAAAGAGCATGACTGTAATTTAAAATTGTAACTAATTTCAATTTTAAACCCCTTTTGAAATGATAACAAATATAATACATTGATCTAAATTTTATAGAGAGAGACAGAGGAGGTGGGACTATCGCCAAAATATTGCTGGAATTTATATTTATGTAGAGGAAAGGTAACAGGTGAGCTAAGCTCTTTTTAAGTTCCCAACTGCCAAAATTGATAACTTGTATGAGGGAGCATTCCAAGAATGAGAATCAGAAATGTTAGACCTTACTTCTAGACCTAATTGAGGAGAGAGTTATTGGTGTTATACACAGATAGTGACTAACTGCACAGCGCTGAAAGTTGACAATAAACAGAGTCTGAATGTTATTAAAAATGATTGCAATAAACTCTTTGTCCTTCTCAACCTTGAAAAGTAGCTCCAGTTCTATTTGTGCAAGCTCCAGTGTGTATTTCTGCAGTTTGTGAATCAATAGTTTTGTAATTGTCTTGTAGCCTTAATAGAAAAGCATGAATTGTGTCCTTTTTACAAGGTGCTAAAGTCTTATCTCATTGCATTTGTTCCTGCTGCTGAGGTTTGGAGAATTGTGCTTTATAACTGCAATGTATTAAAGTTTTTTTTCCCTGAACTTGACGATTGATGCATTTCATTGACAGCCCAGCTGCCAGTATATCATGATGAATTATTGAAACCCAACTGAACAACACAATGGGATGGCTACTTATTGTTGAGAGGAAGAGAGGAATTCAGAGCCTTTGAAGAAACTGCCATATTGATTTAGGTGTTGTCCAGACCAACTGACTCATTCTGCTATCTGTGTTTCAGTTTATTGTTTTTCAGGACGTACTTTTTCGATTTATAACACTTATATGGGGAGAATAGGATAGAGTTTGCTCTTGTAATAATGTTGAGGCTGTCAGCACAGACTGTCATTCAAGTGTAAATCAGGCAGAAACTGTTAGTGACTGCAGTGCCCTCTTTCTCTAGAAGCTGAATTATACTGGTAAACGCCTAAAAGATACAGCGTTGAAACATAGGGAACAGTGCGAGGTTGAAGTACTTGGGTGGTTTATAAACACACTAGAGTCAACAGAAAAGAATTAGAATGTGACAACGAGAGGGTAAACATATTTTTAACAGTGCTCTATCTCCTAAAAACTGTGAAACCATCTCTCTGTTAATGAAAATATAGTTGTACAAGTACAGTCTCATTCTGTTAGATTTTACTTTTTGCCTCTAAGTGGCCATTTGGTACAAGATGTGCGGAACTTTCCTCCAACTAAAACATCAGAAGGCCAAAGCCATGGTTTATGTCCCATTACAAACACTAATCATCAATTCCATTCCGCTCCCTGGCATCTGTCAAAGGTTAAAGCAGACTATCTGTAACCTTGATGTTGTATCTGAGCTTAAAATGAATTTTAGACCAAATATTTATGCAATTACTAAGGCTTCCATCTCCCATTTTCATAATATTGTCGAGTACTAATCCAGCCTCAGCTCATCTGGCAAATGTTTCATCTTTTATTTATAGCTTTGTTAGCTCTCAATTTGCTTATTCCAACCTGGTCAACCTCCTACCTTCCTCCATAAAATCAAATGCATTCAACACAGTTGCCTATACCCTAACTTTAACCAAGCCCTGTTTACCCATCACCTCCGCTCACTAGCTCACACAGGCTCTTGGTTTAACATCACATTGATTTTAAAATTCTTAGCCTTATTTTTAAATCCCATCATGGTCCCACTCCTCCCTGACTCTGTAACTTTCCGCCCTCCAAGATATCTGTACTCACCCAATTCTAGTCCCTTGCACATTCTTGATTTTGGTCATTGCCCTGTTGGCAGTGAGGGCTTCAGATGTATAGGCATGAATCTTCAGCAATTTCACTGACAAAACATTTTTGCCTCTTCACATTCTTCTTTAAGACACCCTTTCTTACTTAACATTCTTTGGATCAGTTGCCCCAATGTATGTGTGGCTCAGTGTCAAGTCCTTTCTGATAATGCTCCTATGAAGCAACCTATAGTACTATATTATTGTTTTCCAGTGGTGGGGAATGTTTAGTTCAGACAAATGAAAACCAGGGATTCTACACAAAATGAGACTTGGTTGGTAACAGGTGGCTGATTGGTCTGGGGAATGGTGACTAGTCGTTGTTGCCAAAGACCTTCTACCTGCCAACAGCTATGTGATTGGCTCTCAGGTAGCTGAACAAGTTGTGGGTGAATGTTTCAACAGAAGCTGTTGGACATCTAGAAAGGAAGGTGCAGTTCTTCTCTCCGCAGTAAAAAAAATCACCCCAAGCCTGGAAAAAGCCTGTTTCTTTCCCATCATTAGTTGCTGTGACTCTTAACCAAAATGTCAACCTGGGTCTGAAATTTAGCGAAATTGGGGAATTTTGCACACTTTGATAAAATCTTTAATTTTTGTGATGAATCTGACAGTACTAGGGCTTGATTTCCAGCTGTTACCCAGTGAGGTGCAACAGAATCATCTTGTGAAGTTTCACTGCCACATAAATGTAAGTGGTTGAGTGGCACATATTCTCATTTAAAGGGCTTCATTATCTCATTATCATGCTATATATGTCAGCTGTTGTATTTATCTAACTTGAGCAGAAAGTAAGGGCTCATGGTGTAGGGTGTAACATATTAACATGGTCAGATAATCATTGGCAGGTTGGCAGAAAACAGAAGGTATGCAATAAGTGGGTCCTTTACTGATTGTCCAGAGTTGACAAAGAAAGTTCTGCAGGGCTATGTGCTGGAATCTCAGCTTTTTACAATTTGCATCACTGAACTGGATGAGGGGATAAAATGTGGTAGATGGTACAAAAATAAGTGAAATAACTCCACAGAAGCTGGTATTGTGTCACCAAGGCACCCTTTATTTACACATGTAGAGCTTAACACCCGTCCAGCTTCCCCAGAGCCAGCCCTCAGAGAGAAAAGAACCTCTGACAACCCCGTTTATATCTGTCAGCCAGGGCTCCCTGATTTGACCAGATTAATAGCCCCAATCTGGGAACCCATATTCTATGATATCCAGCTGGTTGACCTTATTACAATCATTACATCCCTCCCCCGCTAGTCCTGTTCTTTTCCTTGTAGCCTCTCTTGGGGTGTTTTCACACTCGGCCCAATATCTGTACCAGGCTCTTATGCTCGAAATAAATTCATCCCCTTCTTCAGGCAGTAAAGGCATGGAGTTTGTGACATCCACCATGTCTGTCTCAGAGTCCAAGGTTTCTTCTTTGCTCAGCGGAGGGGCCAAGGGTTCCAACAGGTTTTCTGGGTGTTCTTGGGAGCTGGGTATGTTTTGCTCCTGCCCAGTTCACGAGTTTGCAGCTTTTGTATGATCCGTGTGCTTGTTCAGAGCCACCTCTCCTACAGAAACTTTGTACATCACAGGACCTGACCTCGCATCAACCACGCCTCTTACCCATTCCATTCCCATGTCTCTTACCCACTTCATGTCCACGCCTCTTACCCATTCCATTCCCACACCTCTTACCCATTCCATTCCCACATCTCTTACCCGTTCCATTCCCACGTCTCTTACCCATTCCATTCCCATGTCTCTTACCCACTTCATGTCCACGTCTCTTACCCATTCCATTCCCACATCTCTTACCCGTTCCATTCCCACGTCTCTTACCCATTCCATTCCCATGTCTCTTACCCACTTCATGTCCACGTCTCTTGCCCATTCCATTCCCACGCCTCTTACCCATTCCATTTCCTATGCCTCTTACCCATTCCATTCCCACGTCTCGTACCCATTCCATTCCCACGTCTCTTACCCATTCCATTCCCATGCCTCTTACCCATTCCATTCCCATGTCTCTTACCCATTTCATGTCCACGCCTCTTACCCATTCCATTCCCATGTGTCTTACCCACTTCATGTCCACGCCTCTTACCCATTCCATTCCCACGCCGCTTAACCATTCCATTCCCACGCCTCTTACCCATTCCATTTCCCACGCCTCTTACCCATTCCATTTCCCACGCCTCTTACCCATTCCATTCCCACGCCTCTTAACCATTCCATTTTCACGCCTCTTACCCATTCCATTCCCATGCCTCTTACCCATTCCATTCCCACGCCTCTTACCCATTTCCATTTCCATGCCTCTTACCCATTCCATGTCCACACCTCTTACCCGTTCCATTTCCATGTCTCTTACCCATTCCATTTCCCACGTCTCTTACCCATTCCATTCCCACGTCTCTTACCCATTCCATTCCCACACCTCTTACCCATTCCATTCCCACGCCTCTTACCCGTTCCATTCCCATGTCTCTTACCCATTTGATTTCCATGTCTCTTACCCATTCCATTTCCATGCCTCTTACCCATTCCATGTCCACACCTCTTACCCGTTCCATTTCCATGTCTCTTACCCATTCCATTTCCCACGTCTCTTACCCATTCCATTCCCATGTCTCTTACCCATTCCATTCCCACACCTCTTACCCATTCCATTCCCACACCTCTTACCCATTCCATTTCCATGCCTCTTACCCATTCCATGTCCACACCTCTTACCCGTTCCATTTCCATGTCTCTTACCCATTCCATTTCCCACATCTCTTACCCATTCCATTCCCACATCTCTTACCCATTCCATTCCCACACCTCTTACCCATTCCATTCCCATGCCTCTTACCCGTTCCATTCCCATGTCTCTTACCCATTTGATTTCCATGTCTCTTACCCATTCCATTTCCATGTCTCTTACCCATTCCATTCCCACATCTCTTACCCACTCTGTTTCCATGGTTTTGGCACCAAACATCTTCTCCTGAAGCAAACTGCCTCTCGCTTAGTGGAGTTTGTGCCTGGCGTAGGTGTTCCTGATATTGTTTCACTCTTACCCCCACCCAATTCTGAGAAGGTCATAATTAACATTACATGGAGTCTTCTCCCCATTAGCAACTCTGCTGGAGCTATCCCTGTAGGCGCATGAGGGGTGGTCCAATAATCAAATAGGAACTGGGACAGTTTGCTATCTAGCAAAGCTGTAGGCTGTTCCTTCATGCCTGTCTTCAACGTTTGAACTGCTCTTTCTGCCAGACTGTTGGATGATGGATGGTATCGAGCAGTCCTTATATGTTGAATACCTTTCAACTCCATGAAATACTCAAATTCCCTGCTGCTAAATGATGGACCGTTGCCTGTGACCAATGCTTCCGGGAGCCCATGTATTATAAAAGATGCGCGCGGCTTTTCTATTCTCATGCCCATGTTTGACAAATGAACTCTATGCATGTCCAGCCACTTTGAATGGGCATCCACAATAACTAAGGACATTGAGCCCATGAAAGGACCTGCATAATCAATGTGTTAGCAAGCCCAGGGTTTGCCAGCCATTCCCACAAATGTGGGAAAACTGCTGGTGGTAATTTTTGCCCTTGTTGGCACTCTGGGCATTGCCCCACCAATGTGGCTGTGCCCGTATCCAATCAATCCTGACCACCTGTATAACATCTCAACAACGTCTTCATTTTGGACACCCCTAGTTGACTCTGATGGAGTTCAGCCAGTGTCTGACGACGACCCTTGCTCAGGACAATCACTGTTATTCCCCATAATAACATGCCGTCCCTGTGCAGTGGTCTGGTCTCACTGGGTGCAGAAAGATGACCCTTTGGTTTCCCCTACCATCGCCAGTGGCTGTTTTAGTTTCGCCAGCTCTGGATCTTTTTGTGCTGACAGTTTGATACTGTCAATGGTGACCAGAAGATTATCCAGAAAGTTTAAAACCAGAACAGACTCTTTCAGTGGTATCTACCAGCAGGAAGCAGCTCAGAGCATCCACGTTTGCTACTTGGCCTCATGAAAGATGTTCCAGTGAGTAATTGTGCACATTTTGAATGTGAGCCCACTGTTAAATTCAGCCTGAAGCTATGAGTAACACAGCCTTGTCCTCTTTGATAAACCCTAGCACCAGTTTGTAGTCTGTTACAATCACAAATTTACATCCACAAAGGTATTGATGGAACTTGATTGAAGTACACAAGTCCCTGAAGAGTCTTGACAAGGTTGGTAAGGAAACGATGTTTCCCCTTGTGAGTGAGACCAGGACTCAGGGGCACAATTTAAAATTCAGGTGCCACTCTTTTAGGACAGAGATGAGGGGAGTTTCTTTCCTTGTGCAACTTTGGAACTCTTAAAGTGGAGGCGAATAGATTCTTGTTAGGCAGGGAAGCAAAGGTTTTGGGGGTGGGGGGTTAGATTGGATTGTGGACGTTGAAACACACCTGCATTCATGATCCCACTGAACAGAACAGCAGGCTTGAGAGGCCATATGGCCTACTTCAACTCCAAGTTTGTAAAACAGCCATCATATGAGCTCTCCACGCCAGATGTTGGGCCCTCTCCCAGGCTATTTTGATTTGAAAGGATGTTTTTGCTTGAAGTTAGATTCAAGCTCCTTTTGGTATGTGCTGAGCTGAGAATTTGCAAAAGGAACAGGGGATTAATGGGGGGAGAAATAAGCCATATTTGCATTTGATGAGATAGTTCACTTTCATTTTGTTTACAGAAACAGAATAGTAGTCAGCCAATGTGAATCCAAATGTAGCTTAATTTCACATTTCGGGTCATTGTGAAGGTGGATTTGAAGCAGTCGGTTAGTACTATTACAAAAATCTGATTGTTATCACGATCACTAAGTTTTGTATTTTAGGAAGGTTGATTACTAGACACCCCACTGGACCATCACAGATTAGCTGAATACACCATGACTGTAGGATTGCATGTTTCTGCTATTAGCTTTGGCCACGCTCTCAGCCAGAATCTTGATGTCTATCAGATTGTCGATCACGTACTTATAAAATAAGTACATTGCTCTGGCTGCAGTCACACAAACAGTTACTCACATATCATCACTGCAGGAAATCTCATGTCAGGATATGCACAGAAGCAGCCTGTCTGTGTGGAAAAAAATAAGCTACCTCTCTGTCAGTCTTTTGAACCATTTATCTGAAAATAGCCATGATTAAACACGGTTGATAAATAAACCGGAAATTCTTCCCTTCAGCTTATTTTTTAAAGATATGTAGGAGTCTCTCTATCATTAATTATAAAATCTGTTAATGAAATGTTCCTTATATCAGCCATCACAAAACTCAACGAGGACAGATCGACACGCTCTTGATATTCTCCATTCTCAGCACTGACTGAGATCTTCAGAGATCAACATGCAATGGTTCAAATATTGGATCTCAATTAGCTGAAAGCACCTGTTCTTAAAGACAGGTATTTTCCTTAATGTAGATCTTTCATAAAACTTATAATATGTTCCAAGATAGTAAAAGGTGCTATTTGAATACCAGTTATTCCTCCTTATCCTATTATTCCCCACCCCCACCCCATGCTCATCCCTTGTTTAATCATTTTAGTCCCAATTAAGCCTCAGGCAGAACTTGAGTCTTGTTGCATCTTAAACACCACAAGCTGCAAGTTCCCCTCCAAGCCACTTACCATCCCGACGTATAAATAAATCACTGTTCTTTCAGTGTTGTTAGGTGAAAATCTTGGATTTCTGTCTCGAACAGGTCAACCTACAGCACATGTATTGCAATGGTTCAGGAAGGCAGCTCACCACCACCTTCTCAAGGGGGCAACTAGGGACAAGTAGTAACCACTGGCCAGTCAGTGATGCCCATGTCCCACAAGTGAATAAAAAAAAGCAGTGAAACATGATGCCAAAACTTGCACCTCACCAGGTCAAATTCAAGAATACCAACGCCAACCAACCAGTAAACCTTTCTCCAATGGTATAAATTGTTGAGATTGTTTGAAATTTGGCATTTATTTCCAATGAGTGCTAGACATTAAATTTCAACCCTATGTCTCTCTTTCCAACCATTTCAATATTGTGGTTCTTGACTTTTCAATGTTTTTCTTTGCTCAGTGTGAACTAAATTGGGTTATAACATTTATACATTCAGGATAAAATCAGTTTAAAAACCGACCAAATCCACTGAAATTGATGATGATAGAAACCTTAAGGCAGCAGTCCCTTTGTCAGAGATAGTAAGGTGTAGAGCTGGATCAACACAGCAGGCCAAGCAGCATCAGAGGAGCAGGAAAGCTGATGTTTTGAGTCTGGGCCCTTCTTCAGAAATTCCTGCTCCTCTCATGTTGCTTGGCCTGCTGTGTCCATCCAGCTCTACACTTTGTTATCTCAGATTCTCCAGCATTGGCAGTTCCTACTATCCCTAGTTCCTTTGTCAGAGCTGGTAACCCAAAGTCAACCCAAAATTGAACCTCAGGCCTTATTTACATGCTGGGTAGCCCTGGGACATCATTAGTGAAGAGGATGTAAATTATGGACCCCAGACATAATAGCAGCAGCTCTGGTACAGCAAGATTGCATCTTTTTAAGGGGTTGGATGAGGTGAGAGTGATCAGTTTGGAAGGGGTAATAAGGTTAAAGAGCAGGGGAGATGTGTTTGTGAACAGGAAGGAGATAGCTGAGGACTGCCAATGGTCCTCGGCACTGGATGCACCTGAGAAGTGTACTCCCACCCTCCTTTGCTTCATAGCCAGGTTTTTTTTTCCTTCATTCAATCTCGGGATGAGGGAGTCACTCACCAGGCAGCATTTATTGCTGATTCCTAATTGCCCAGAGGGCAGTTAAGAGTTAACCACAATGCTGTGGGTCTGGGGTCACATGTAGGCCAGATCAGGTAAGGATGGCAGTTTCATTCCCTAAAGGACATTAGCGAACCAGGTGGGTTTTTCCAACAATCGATAATGGATTCAGAGCCATCATTAAATTCTTAATTCCAGATACTTTATTGAATTCAAATTCCACCATCTGCCCTGGTGGGATTCGAACCAGTGTTGCCAGAATGTTATCCGGCTCTCTGGATTAACAGTCCAGTGATGATACCACTAGGCCACTCCCTCCCCTTATTTGCCTTATCAGGTAAGCGCCCTTATTCCCAAATTGAGCCAGGCTCCAGGGGCTTCAGTTATATTGCATCTGGCCCAGTTTCAGCCGCACCCCATCTTTCATAGCTAGCTTCAAACTGGCATTACAGCTTTTGCCAATGTGGGTGGTGGGCAGGTGGAGAGAGGGTTATTTGTTTGGGTCTAAACCCTGAATGCTTCTTTTTTCTGAATTTACTAACATTGTGGGTGGTGGACATTTGGTAATTTGTTTTATTCATTCACAGAGTGTGGGCATCACGGCATACCAGCATTCATTACCCATCCATAATTGCATTAAGTGTCAACCACAATGCTGTGGGTCTGGAGTTCACAAATAGGCCAGAACAGGTAAAGATGGCAGTTTCTTTCCCTGAGGAGCATTAATGAACCAGATGTTTTTTATTCCAACATGAACACCATTAAACTCCTAATTCCAGGCATTTATTGAATTCAAATTCCACCGTCTGCTGTAGTGAGATGTGAACCTGGGTCCCCAGAACTTTACTTGGGTCTCTCTAGATTAATAGTCCAGCGATAGTACTACTAGGCCATTACTTCCTCCGCATAACAAGGGCATATATCCTTCCTGCCATATAGAAGCTTTAAGCCTGTGTTTTGATCCTGATAAAGGGTGTGGCACAGTCGAACCTCCAGTCCTGAATCTCTAAAACCAGGTAAAAGAAGTATTTATGCACCACGGCCATGGAACTAAATAAGGAGAGGGCTTGGTTCAGATATTTTGACTTCTCAAATAACTTTCATCTCTCCCAAAGATGACTGATTTGCAAATTTCTCGGAGGGGTCAGTCTGCCTTGATTGCTCTCCAGTACCTCAACAATGAATGTTCATAGGCTACTTGATGAGATTCTAGCACCTCAGGGTGGAGGGATAGCATAACTGATATACTCCCTGTTGCTGTGCATCTTCAGCTGGATAGGAACCTCTAACACTAATCCTTGCTGATTTTCCCTTTATAACCCAGAGGACCAGGGCTAACTGGGATGCCTTCCTTATTGTCAGGCCAGGAACTGTCTGAGGAGGTAAACGTCGAGTTTCTTCTGTTTCACAGGACTCAACTTCCCACAGGGTTACTTCACAGATTCATCAGAACCCACTCAATTCAGATTTCAAACCTATTTCCAGAACTGACTGAGGCCACAGTAGCAGGATACAAAGGGTAAAAAGGTAGAGGAAAGGGAAGCTGTATGCTTGGCAGGTTGTAACACAGCAGCTGCTTCGACAGATTGATCAAAGTAACAGAATGACAAACGTTCCGACACCTCGCGATCATCATCTGAACTTAGACACCCATGCAGCATAGAGATCATCACCCCATGGCTTTTTTGGTTGGGGGGGGGTTGGTTGGTAGGGTTAGGTGGGCATAGCTAAAACCACCGAGTGGCTGCTTCCTGACTCGCTTTGATAGCAATGCAGCTTCGATAATGCTCCCGTTTGTAAAGATTGAGGCAACTGTTCAGATTAGCATTCCTGACTTTTAGTCATGTGTTAGTGCACATTCAATCTGCAAGGTGCACCAGCTTGCCTGCAAGGAAAAACTCCATTTAATCAGTTCCCTGACTATGCATTTAGAAGAGGCCTCTGGTGTACACTGCATTGATTTTGCCAGGCTGCTTTGGAGTCTCTGTTCATTACTGATTACTCCACATGGCTGAGAGCACAGCTGTATCGCTTACACATGCATCATCATTCAGTGAGAACTCCAATAGATTTAGGCAAATAGACTGAAGAGTCTGCATTATTATAGATTCAGTGCAATTCATTCGTTAGGATTAAGGCTGTGCTAACAGGTGGGAGAATGTGTTCTGTTGGCTGGTGGGACAGAAGATAAACTTCTTTTTGGTGGGTTTCTATCCATCTTTAATTACTGAAGCTCTGCAGGGTGTTCTCACAACCTTATAAATGCCGGAGAGCTGACTGTAGCAGTGCAGTTATAGGAGGGTAGGAGTGCTCCGTCCTTCATCAGGATTTCTATAATGTAAACAGGGAATTATTTTGGGGTGCTAATGAAGTGGGGCCCAGCTCAGTCCCGAACACTTTGGAACAATCTTATGAGGAACCTTCCTAATTTGATTAGGCTGCAATAACATTTAATCACTTTTGACGAAATATTGACAAATCTGAGACTCGGAGGCAGTGGTTACTCTGGTTATAAATGTGAAAAGATTTACAATCAAGGAACATGGGCAAAGTTTCACTTCCAATCAGGCCATATGAATGTATTCTTTACAAAGTATATAAATTTAATTGGGAGAGTAAAGACGAGACTTTCGCTCAGGTAAAGTGATTATTCAATTAGAGTTAGTGATGGATAAAAGCTGTGACTGGGCGATTGGGTAGAGTGAGGGAGATCAGTGACAAAATGGGTAGTACAGATGGGTTGGTTATTATTGGGTAGAACAGCAGGTGAGTGAGGGGGCAGGTGGGTAGAATGCAAGGATGGCCACATGATTGGAAAGCAATGTGAACGTCAAGGCTACAAAGATTGTGCACATGGCAGGATGTGGAAGGGATGAGTCAGTTGTGGAGTTTGCACTCATCATATAGAAGTGGCAGGCTTTTAACCTGATAAGGGCCCAATAGGTAAAGAGGCAATGTCAAGATCTCAAACAAACATCTTATCGCTGACACTTTTTTTTCACAGATCACTACTTACATGGCAGATGTTTGTCCAGCTTAACCCAGTGTTGCTGAAGTTTAGGAGGAGGAGAAGGAATCCTTGCGTCTGCAGAACCAGAAACACAAGGCTCAGGGGCTGCAGCTGTTGAGGAGCAACTCAAGTGTTCAGTGCAGTATACTAACAGTCTACCATAGGAATCGCATTACCTGCAACTGATCAAAAGGCAGTTCCAGAGGTGTCTTTGCAATAACTAGGGACATTTTCAGCTACATTTCCACCTCCTGCAGGCAGATCCACAGCTGTGACTTGGGAACTGGTACTATGCCTGGCATGCAGAAGATCACAGCGACAGCAAACTCCCTACGACCAACAGATAGTAGGAACTGCCACTGCTGAAGGCTGAGATAACAAGGTGTGGAGCTGGAGGAACACAGCAGGCCAGGCAGGTGAGGAGGGTGGGGTGGGGGGGGGGGCAGGGGCAGGTGTAGCGCCTCCTGCTGTTGCAGGGAAATGTGCCGGAATTGGTGGTTTTAATGGGGAGTGTGGAGCAGACGACGGAGTTGCGGAGACAGCAGTTCCTATGGAAGGCAGATAAAGGTGGGGAGAGGGAAATATAACCTTGGTGGTGGGGTCAGATTGCAGATGGCCGAAGTGGAGGAGAATGATGCATTGAACCCAGAGGTTAGTGGGGTGATACGTGAGGAAAGGGCGAATTCTATCTTTGTTTTTGTTGTGTGTTGGTCATAGGGTATGCGGGGTTACAGGGATAGGACAGGGAGATGGGTCTGGTGGGATGCTCTTTGGTGGGCAGGTGTGAACTTGTTGGGCTGAATGACCTGCTTTCACACTGTAGGAAGTCTATGAGTACTGTCAACTCACGACTTTCTTTCTCCAATACTTCCCTTATCTCCACTTCTTCCACCAGTGGGAATTCATCCTTTATCACAACCTCTTCTGAAAAGTTGTGGTCAATACAAATTTACATGAAATAAGTGATAAATTTCTCCCAACCTGTTTGGTACTTGGGAGAATACTTAAACCCTCCACCCTGGATCAAGCTAGCAAGGAAGCCAACTCTTCACCCCCAAAACCTGCATCTTCTGAAAGGCACAAGTCAAGGATATGATGGCATATTCTCCACTTACCTGGATGGGTGCAGCTCCAACAGGCTAATGGCATCAGATAAAGAAGCTGGCTTGATCAACACCCCAAACATAATCTTAAATATATACACCTGCCACCACTGGCGCACAATGGCAGCAGTGTTTACCATCCACAAAATGCAGTGTTAAGCTCCTCCAACGGCACATTCCAATCTTGTAACACTTGTAACACTTGTGGCTTTCACATCCTATGGTTTGGTGAAATGCCCCTCTGCAAAATCCTGAAGCCTTTTATGTTTGCCAACCTTAATTCGTCAAATTTTAGAGATTTGCAATTGGAATTTACAGACTTTGAGGTGTTCATTTTCATGTTTGAAGCTTGAATCTCGATTAATTGATTCGTTGTCACTGACAGCTTTATTAATGTAAGATGTTTTGATGGGACAGCTAAAGAATTACATAGAACAGGTGACCTTCATTGCATTCCTTAGAGGCTAAAGATCATTTAGTTGTCATATTAAGCAGTGACAATCTTTGTGAAATAGAGGATTAAGAGCCGTTTATATCATTTTAAAAATCCAGTAAACCTGAGATCCTGTCAATGTTATTAGAGGTAATTCATTAGCTATGGATGGAGAGCTCAATTTTTGTGTTCAATTATATCAGTCTAGTAACTGGTTTACGCTCACGGTGCTTAATTGGTTAACCCTGAATGTGGATTTTGAGCAAAGTAAACAGACACCTCAGAAAGTACAAGAAGCTCAGCTGGAACACTCAATGCAGAAATTTTGTGATTGCAGAGATATTTTAAAATTTGTGTCTAACCCTGTTATACACTTACTCTCATCTGCGCATTGCTCTGTGATACAAAAAAAAGACAAATCACGCTTTCCCACAAATTGTTCAGTATTCTCAGACAATGTCTTCTCGATCATAATAAATAGTTGCATTTAAAAATTCTCACCCTCTTTCCTCAGGTCAATTTGCCAATTCTCCAAAAACTCAATCATTTGATCACTGTCTCTCCTGCCACTGCCCCCCACTATTTACACAATCAACATTCTTTATGATTTTGAAAACCTTTTTTAAATCTCCTCTTAACTGGGTCTACTTCAAGGCAAACAATTCTATTCCCTATACTCTCCAGGCAAACAAATAATTAGAACTGAATGATATTTTTAAAATACATGCTTATAGCGTCATACAGAAGTGAAACAGACTCTTCGGTCCAACCAGTTCATGCTGACATAATCCCAAACTAAACTAGCCATCCCTGCCTGCTCCTGGCCCTATCCCTCCTAACCTTTCCTATTCATATAGCCACCCAAATGTTTTAAATGTTGTAATTGTACCCACATCCAACACTTCCTCAGGAAGTTCATTCTACACGTGAACCACCCTTTGTATAAAAAATTTGTCCCTCATGTGCTTTTTAAATTTCTGTCCTCTCAGCTTAAAAATATGCCCTGAGTGTTGAAGACCCCCATCCGAGGGAAAAGGCAACTGCCATTAAATTGATCTATACCTCTCATCATTTCATAAACTTCTATCAGGTTGCCTCTCAACCTCTTACACTCCAGTGAAAAAAAAATCCCAGCCTATCCAATGTTTCTTTACAACTGAAACCGTCCTTACTCAGCAGCATCCTGGTAAATCTCTTCTGAACCCTCTCCAGCTTAATAATATCCATCTTATAACTGGGTGACCAGAACTGGATGCAGTATTCCAGAAGAGACCTCGCCAATGTCCTGCACAACCTGAACATGACTTCCCAATTGTATACTCAAACGACAGAGCAATGAAGGCAAATGTGCTAACTGCCTTTTTAACCACCCAGCCCACATGTGCGCAAGCTTCAAAGAAACCTTGCAATATATATCTTAAAGTATGCCAGCTGAATTTCTTGCATGCTTGGTTTCGGATGAAAAGATTGTAAGCTTAAGGGATTATGTAATATTGAAGTGTGAAGCATTGTCACCCTTCAAATGAAACATCACAGTCTATTTCGCAGGTGGGCATTAAAGATCCTAAGGCATAATTTGGTGGTCTTCTCCTGGTTTTCTGTCCAACATTCTTTGTTCAATTGTCAACTTAAAAAAACAGCCCCTAGAGAAACCAAGATAATAAAGTGTGGAGCTGGATGAACACAGCAGGCCCAGCAGCATCTCAGGAGCACAAAAGCTGACGTTTCGGGCCTAGACCCTTCATCAGAGAGGTGGATGGGGTGAGGGTTCTGGAATAAATAGGGAGAGACGGGGAGGCGGACTGAAGATGGAGAGAAAAGAAGATAGGTGGAGAGGAGAGTATAGGTGGGGAGGTAGGGAGGGGATAGGTCAGTCCAGGGAAGACGGACAGGTCAAGGAGGTTGGATGAGGTTAGTAGGTAGGAAATGGAGGTGCAGCTTGGGGTGGGAGGAAGGGATGAGTGAGAGGAAGAACAGGTTAGGGAGGCAGAGACAGGCTGGGTTGGTTTTGGGATGCAGCGGGGGGAGGGGATGAGCTGGGCTGGTTGTGTGATGCAGTGGGGGGAGGGGACGAACTGGGCTAGTTTTGGGATGCGGTGGGGGAAGGGGAGATTTTGCAGCCCGGTTCGTCCCCTCCCCCCACTGCATCACACAACCAGCCCAGCCTGTCTCTGCCTCCCTAACCTGTTCTTCCTCTCACCCATCCCTTCCTCCCACCCCAAGCTGCACCTCCATTTCCTACCTACTAACCTCATCCTACCTCCTTGACCTGTCCGTCTTCCCTGGACTGACCTATCCCCTCCCTACCTCCCCACCTATATTCTCCTCTGCACCTATCTTCTTTTCTCTCCATCTTCAGTCCGCCTCCCCCTCTCTCCCTATTTATTCCAGAACCCTCACCCCATCCCCCTCTCTGATGAAGGGTCTAGGCCCGAAACGTCAGCTTTTGTGCTCCAGAGATGCTGCTGGGCCTGCTGTGTTCATCCAGCTTCACACTTTATTATCTTGGATTCTCCAGCATCTGCAGTTCCCATTATCCCTAGAGAAACCAGTCTCTCATGACTGAATGCAGGCTTTTGCTAATGCTAAATGTTTTTTAATGTGTGCCTGTAGTGGAATAAGAATGCACTTTAATGATACAGTGATATAACATTGACATCCGCAGTCACATGTTATTGAGACTGAGAGAATTAAGTAACTGCAGAGAGCTTTAATGTAGACATCTGTGTTCTGTATCAGGATTTGTAAATAAAACAGATCATTGGAACTTCAGAGATTCAAGACAATAGCCACTGTCAGATAAAGCAGAGGCAGAGATGAGTTATTTCAGAGTAAGGACAGTACAGTCAAAGCCAGGAGCCTCTATCGTGCGGGACCCAAACCTGATGCTGAGCAGAATCCATGAGGGCTGATCAGCTGATGACTGTATCCATGGAAGCAAATAAAGCCACCAGGTCAACTCAAACAAGTTACAACATCACAGGTCACTCCTGCTGTAATTTTAATTATGTGGAGGGCTCGAAACTGTTGGACTGCAATAGGGGATTCTGTTAACGAGGTACCTTCAGCCTACAAGTCATTGCCAGTGATATTTGATAATCAAATTCAATGACAAATCCTTTCTTCTTGAAACATTAACCCATTGATTATTGGTTAGTGCCTCTGTTATAATAGCAGGTGAAAGAATTTTATCTGACTACATTAAGTACTCATACACTAATATTTCCAATGCTAAATCATAAAGCTATTATTGTTACAAATAAAGAGCTTTCATTTAGTGACTGCCGTGAATTTGATGTTTGGAGTTACTGTTACTGCACTTGAAATAGTGCCAGAGGTAGAACTTTCTCCAATGATTTTGTTCACATATTTTTTCCAGAGGTCAGTGAGGTTAGTGAGGTGGGAGGGAAATTCCTGAATGATGCGTCTGTATAATAATTCCCTCGATCCTATCTGAATAACAGATAACACAGGTGCTTTATATCCTATTAATAAATCAGCAAAACTGAGGTTTCTGCCTCCGGGAATGTTAAGCAGCCTGCAGCTAGTAGCTGTGTTGTTGTAAAGTGAAGGTTATTAGCACTGAAGGCTCCTGAAGAATAAAATCTTAAATATAAAACATTCACCGTCTTGAAACCATTTTTATTTATCCACACACTACTGTTGAGAGAATCAAACACAAAAGGATTATGTTGTATTCTAATTTTTAGAATGCCTACTAAGGAACTGTATGGGTTTTTGGGCATTGCGTTCCCCAACTCCCCTCCTTTATTTTATTCTCTTCCAGGTTTTCCTCAAGTTCGCATTCCTCACTCTTCCTCAACTGGAGGCACAGACTCCACTGCTAGTTTCCAGTTTCTACTGGGACAAGATCCAAGTGTCTGCTCATGAACCGAAAGCCTGGAGAGTGGGGATCCAAATGGGAACACTGTTGAGCTGAGTTTTTAATTAACTGAATAGCAGTAATGCCAACTTATGTTTGTGTACCCACCTTTAACATCCCCAGCTGCTCCACAGGAGCATTATATATAAAGAAAATGTGGCTGCAGCCACCCTGTCAGCACCAAATGTTGGAGATAAGCAGCCTGCACATGAAGAGGGGAACCTGAAGGCAAAGTTGATAGGATTTCTGTTGACCGCAGCCTGTGGATGCTGGCTAGTGGGAAGGAGGCTGCAAGAGGACAGGAGCAAAATGATGGGGGTAAGGAGAAGGCTGCAAAGGTGTTTACAAGAGAGTGAGGAAGAAGTGACAGGGGAGAAAGAAGGAGGTTGCAAGGGGTAGGAGAAGGAGGAGGCTGTAGGTAGAGGCTACAAAGTGCACAGCGGGGAGTGGTGTGAATGAAAGAAGCTGCAGAGGGATCAGTGGAGAGGGGACTGCAACCTGTCACCAACTACCTGGGAACCAGGAAAACTTGAAATTACAAAGGTAGTGAATTCTTTGAAAATGAATGTGGAATCTCTAGCTTAAGGTTGCATAAGAGCAGAAGCTATGATTTGGGGAAAATTACATTGGCTGCTATTGCAATGAGCAACATTGTTAAATTTAAACTTGTAAGTAAGATCTGAGATGTAGTAAACAAAATAGCAACTGCCTGGTTATAATGGCCCTGTATTGCATTTATACAATTGAATTGCATAAGCTCAACAGCTTGCAAGATGGTGTGTTTAGAATGATGACATTTTCATGTGGAAGTCTCTGTCTGTTATTTTGCAAAATACCTCGTTACTAATTTATGCACATTGTTTTGTGTCAATTTAGATATTACAGTATCAGGGAAATTAATGCTTTCCCTGTGAGCTGTGCCTTTAAGCTTAAAGGAGAGTTGATAATTGAATATTGATGAATTCCTCTAAATCCACTTCCAAATGAATCAAAAAACACTACACAACAACTTAAATATAGACGGCATTTTCAGTACATACCAGCACCTAATGAAAGAGTTATAGAGAATAATAAGGAACCCTCAGCAAAAAAAGGTAGCCCCAAAGTACTATAACATAGACCTTCAGCAAATCTTAAGAGGAGCCCTTAAAGGAAAACATTTTGGCATTGGAACAGGTTCAAAGAAACAGAGCTGGTTGCATAATATGAACGGCCAAATTGTGTGCAATTGTCTGACAAATCTTTGGTTGCAAAGTATATCATAGTCAAACTTGAGCATTCAAAGGGCTTTATAAACAGAGACATTTAGAGTACAAAAGCAAAGAAGTTTTGCTAAAGCTTTATAAGATAATTTGGCTCCACTGTGACTATGGTTTCCAATTCTGAACACTAAAAGAGTGTGAAGGCTTAGTAGAGGCTTCAGAAGAGATTTTACTGGAATGACACCAGGGATAAGAGATTACAGAGCAGCCATGATTACCCTTCTAAGAGCAAGAAGCCTCAGGGCGTTTGATGAAGGTGTATAAAATTCTGAAGCACGATGATGGAATAAATAGAAACTATTTCCAGTGGCGAGGGATTGCTAATCAGATAGGCCAGATATACCTTCACTGAAATTGATTGACAACAAACAAAAGGCAACATGATGAAATACGTTTCAATAACAAGTGATGAGGATTTGGAATTCCAACCCTGCACGATATCGAGGTAGACACAGATTCAGATCAGTGTTCAAAAGGCAATTTAATAAATATTTGGAGAAATATATCAGGAAAGAATGGTTGAAGGTTGATGGCAGCAGTATGACTGACTGGAGTTCACTTCATTAAAAGGTCAGGGCACACACAATAGGCTGAAGGTCTCCTTCTTTGTTGCCCTGTTGTATCCTAAAGGACCAAAACTCCATGTGAAGGGTTGGTTGGTCGGGAAAGAACAGGCAAACTATGTGCTCAGAAATGAGAGGAGTATCAGAGCCTACGCCTCCTCACCCTGGCTATAGTCAAGGCTACTCGATGTGTGACCGCTAATGATGGTGTAATTAAAATCAGGGAACCTCAAAGGACCTTTATTAAAAGAAAGGTAAATATCCGTCCAAAGACCCTAACTGAGAGTTCCAAGTGTAGATGAACTGAGGGTGGGGTAAAGATGCCACAGATGGAGAAGTAGACAACTCTAGTAATGACATAAACATATGGTTGGAAGCTTATCTTGAGGCAAAAATTGTGAACAGCCTGGTTTAACCTCAGAATACGGCCTGGGAGGAAGAATGAATTTGGTAGCTAGGGAGCAGAGCTGAATGGTTTTAATCTCACCAACATATAAGAGAAGAATTTTGTTCCCCGTTTCTGATAATCAGGCCAATTTTTGTGCCCACCTTGCCTGACAACAGCACAACATACAGTCAAGAATTTGGATCTTCCTGTTCTGCATTGTTCAATAATGTGAAGATGCCCAAATCTCTGAGAACACTTTTACATGTTACAAAAATGTTATTAATTAACCTGACCTGTTGTGTTCCTCCAGCTCCACATTATATTCTCTGCTTCCTTAGCAGTCAATCCAGCAACTTAACTATTCTGTCCCTCCACCATTATGTGCATTAGCAGCAAGGTGCATGAAAGAAACTCACCAAAATTCTTTTGGCAGCGCTTCCTAAACCTGGAACTACTGTCACCTAGAAGGACAAGGGCAGCAGATACATGAAAACACAACCTGTAAGTCCCCCTCCAAGCTGCTGTCTATCCTTTCTTGCAAATACATCGCCATTCCTTCACTGTCATTCAAAACTCCCTTCCCGGCATCTACATACACCCCACAGCTACAGAGGACGGAGCTCACCTCCACCATCTTAAGGGTACTTAGGGATGGGTAATAAACGTAGCCTTCACTAGCGATGCTCACATCCCATGATAAATTATAAAAGGGCTTCTTGTTGTGCTGTAAACTCTAATTAATTCTGTGTAGTAAGTAGGGCAGATTCTGACAATATGACCGAGTCAGCCAGCAATTGCTTCAATCCTCTTACTCCTGATTGTGAAGGCTGAGTAGTGGCTTGCAGTCGCTCAGCTATGCCAAGAAAATTCATTTATAAGAGATGACTAGTAGCTGGAAAATGTGATTTTTTCATTGTTTGCCTGATACTTCTGACAGACCTATTAATTCATAGTGGGGTATCTTGTGAGTTGGTGGCATCTCGGCATTTCTCTAAAATATTGAGGCATTTGGCTTCGTTCCTCATTCATTTTTGCAAACAGGTTTTGTGGAGACAGAATCAACACTGCATATCTATTAAAGTCTTTTGTGTGATCAATTGCTAGGGCCACTGACCAGACAACCGACATCTCATACACCATTTACTGACAATGATAAAGAACATACAGTCTGGAGTCCAGGCCAATAACCCTGTTTTCTACAGATTTCTTGTCATATCAGAAGCACAAAGTACTTACATCCAGCCTGAAATGTTTATTCATTTTCTGGATATCGTGTTAGAATGATGTTTAGGCCCTACATGGTAGAACTTGTCAATGAAGTTGAATTTGCTCCTCATCTTCCACCACCCAATCCTTAGCTACCCTCCTCTCACCTCAAGCTGCATCCCCATTTCCTCCCTACAAACCTCAATCCACCCCCTTGACCTGTCCGTCCTCCCTGGACTGACCTATCCCCTCACTACCTCCCCACCTACACTCAGCTCTACAGGCTCCATTCCCGCCTCTTTAACTTGTCTGTCTCCTCTCCACCTATCTTCTCCTCTATCCATCTTCAATCCACCTCCCCCTCTCTCCCTATTTATTTAAGAATTCTCTCCCCATCCCCCTTTTCTGATGAAGGGCCTAGGCCCGAAAGGTCAGCTTTTGTGCTCCTATGATGCTGCTGGGCCTGCTGTGTTCATCCAGCTCCATACTTTGTTATCTCAGATTCTCCAGCATCTGCAGTTCCCATTAACTCTGATACAATTCCTCAGAGGGAGCTGCTCCAGCCATATTTTGAGGTCAAGACTCAGTTCCGTACACTGCCACATACAAATACTCTCTCCATCAGCAGCACCTCACATTATCTACCCCAGGTCTCAGTTCCATCTGCCTCTTAGTCAACACTTTATCAAGAAACATTTAGTCTCCCTTTCAGGAACACAAGCCCCGACAAAAGTGGTTATGGACAGCCTGTTGGCTCAGTGGTTAGCACTGTTGCCTCACAGACCCAGCGACCTGAGTTTGATTCCACCCGCGGGTGACTGTCTGTGTGGAGTTTGCACACTCTCCCCGTGTCTGCATGTGTTTCCTCTGGGTGCTCCTCCCACAAGATGTGCAGGTTGGGAGGATTCGCCATGCTAACTTGCCTCATAGTGATTAGGGATATGTGGGTTAGACATGGTAAATTTGGGGTTATGGGGATAGTGTAGAGGCCAGGTCTGGGTCAGATGCTGTTCAGAGGGTCAGTGCAGACTTGATGGACCAAATGGCCTATGGGTTCTGAAGAAGAGTCATGCTGAACTCAAAGTATTAACTGCTTCTCTCTACAGATACTGCCAGACCTGCTAATTTTCTCCAGCGCTTTCTAATTGGAATAATTGCTGCTTCTCATTTCTCCATCTTTTCATTCATTACATTTGCCTTTGTCATCGCAATATCCACCCCCCACCCCCAATGTCTCCCCAGTGCCATCCCTCCTATATGCCTCCTCATTGACATCTGGGAAATAGATGTAGCATTCTTCACCTTCATCATTTCCTTGTGTTAATGAGAAATGTTCTTCCAGTCTTAATATCCCTGTGCAAATAACTGCAGATGTGCATTGCTCTGTCATTTACCTTCCATGGTTCTAACATCAATGCAGGTGTTCTGAAAATAACACCTTTGCAATTTGCATTGAATAAATTCCCCAGCCATTTTGAAGATTGAATTGTGCTCGCTGTTAAACCTCACCCAATAGATTCAGTTTTCTAATCCTTTTTGTTAACGCTAAGTTTTAATACTGTGGCTGTGTGGAATGTAACACTTGCCTATTGAAAATGAAGTGAAATATATCATTTGGACAGTGAGTCAATGCACAGGATTTACTGTGGATGTGAACCAAATCCTCACTAGCCAGTGGCGTGTTGATTCACACTAGGGGAAAGTAAAACTAATACACATCTGCCAATTATCACTTAGCAGTTGGCAAGTCAAAAACATTATTTCTCTAATGACATCGACCTTAGAAAGGATGTTAGGAGCTGTGGGATCACTCACTGTTGTGGAGTATAACAGTATTTCACAAATGACTGTAAGTTTGAGCTATTCTTTCAACCCTATGCTAAGTCATCAATGTCAGTGAATGTTACCTGGAATGAGTTAATGGGCAAGCTCTCCACATGTTGGAGTTTTTGACTGCTGGCCAAAGAACCTTTTTATTTGGAAACTGAGGGATTGTGGACATTGGATGAAAACAGAATGTGTTTTGAAAAGACCTCGAAAATTGATAACCGGCCATGTTTGTGTTTGGCTCCAAATGTGTAGAGAAAGCCGAATTCCTAATGAGGCCAGTACTACTAAGATATGGATAATGATTATTTTCCTTGTATTAAAAAAAACCTTCTTTTTTATAGGGTAATTGTCTATATTCTCTGTCCTTGTGTTTGGTTTATTTTTAACAATATTTCCTTCTATCTGTCACTTCCCGATCATAATTACTCATTCCAAATAGGTTCCTTCATCCAACTGAGTGCGAAAGGTTCCTTTATAACCTCTGACACCAATACCCTCAGCTGACAGAACGACTGATTGCCACAGAGTAAGATAAAAAGTGACTGTTATCTCCAGTTATGATATTGTGCCCCACAGGATATCGCATGTAGCAGCCTACCGGAAAGTGCAACAAAGTCTGTCACATGCGGGTGGCCTTTGTGCTGTTTGCCTGTTATATTCAGTTATCAAGTTTTAGCTAAAGTGCAACTGATTTTGTTAGTTTTATTGATATTTATGTCAACATTCTCTCACTGCAATGCATTAATCAGAACGAAGATCATTGGTGACACGTTCTCTTTCTTTTAAAAAAAAGGACGCATTAGCAGGAATAATGAGGTATATTTTAAATGTATAGTTTTGCAGAAGCTCTGTTTAAAACATCTTGTGGGTCTCTTAATGGACAAATTAGATCAAGCTCCAACAATCTAACAGGGCTCTCCCAATCACTTTGGGTTCAGCTAGAAGCTGCTATTGAAGGAGGGCCCAGCAATGCTGGTCTGTAACTTGCTGGAATAGAATATCCTGAGTTAGTTAGATTACTTCCTCTGCTGTTCAGCTCAGACGTTGTCACAGTGTAACTGCTGCAAGTTGAAACTTACAATGACTTGGTGAAAGCAATGGGGCACCTCGAGCCTCAGTGACTGTTGGGGTTTACAGTCCATCCCCTTAACCATTGAAATTTAGGATAGAGAAAGGTAGAGGAGGAGAATGAATTGGAATAAAGTCAGCTACAGAAATTGAAATAAACAGAGGGAAAGAAAGATTGGATTAAATAAGAGTGAAAAAGGAGACAGAAAAGTTTGCTAGCCTTTATTTGCTGGGAAGATCTGCTCCTACGTGAATGATCACTGTCAGAAACTCATCTCTCCTCAATCCTAGTGGAGTTGTTAATGAGTTTAAAATGAATGGGTTCTTTAGTGCTCTGGAACGGAGGGAAAATTCCCATCAATACAAAATCGAATACAAATTCCAGGTGAAGCTGTATTTTCTGAAGCAGTATTTCCTCCAGTCTGGTCTGTTGCACCCGCTGCACCCAATGTGGCCGACTCTACATTGGAGGAACCAAATGCAGACTGGGTGGCTGCTTTGCAGAATACCTCTAGTCCATGCTCAAGCAGGACCTCGACCTTCCCATTGCCAGTCATTTTAACACTGCGCCCTGATCGCATGCCCACTTGTCTGTCCTCGGCAGTCTTCAGTTCTCCAACGAATCAGAATGCAAACTGGAGGAACAACATCTCATTTTCAGACTAGGCACTTTACAACCTACTGGACTTAATATTGAGTTCAAGACTTTCAGGTTGTGAAGTCACTCCCATATCTTCCCTTTCTTTTAGCTTCAAATGTTGCATTCTCTGTCACCATGTCCTCTTACCCCTCACCCCTCAGCTCCAGTAGGGCCATCTTTCAAGTCTGGCAGTTAGGCACAGCATTGTGCTGCCATTTCCACATTCCAATCACTTAACCTGAATTGTCAACATCCTTTCTCCCACAGCACACCACCCACACCATTACATAAATGCTGCAGCCCCACACTTCTACTCTGATGAAGAGTCATCCAGATGCAAAATGTTAGCTCGCTCTCACTCCACGGATGCTGCCTGACCCATTGTGATTTCCAGCAATTTTTGTTTTGAGAACAAATGATGTGCTGACTAGATTAGATTAGATTCCCTACGGTGTGGAAACAGGCCCTTTGGCCCAACCAGTCCACACTGTCCTTGAAGCATCCCACCCAGACCCATTCCCCAATAACCCATACACCCCTGAACACTACAGACAATTTAGCACGGCCGATCCACCTAGCCTGCACATCTTTGGACTGTGAGAGGAAACCGGGGCACCCGGAGGAAACCCATGCAGGCAAGGCGAGAATGTGCAAACTCCACACCGACAGCCGCCGAGGGCTGGAATTGAACCGGGGTCCCTGGCACTGTGAGGCTACAGTGCTAACCACTGAGCCACTGTGCCACCCCCCCTCCTCCTGCTACTATTCATAATCGATAAAGTACCTCCCGTTGTTGATAGCTGAGTAAAGGCAGAGTGAACACAACCTCACTGTGTGAATCATTCTACGAGTGGTTGCAGTGGCATTACAATGGTTTTCCTGTGTTTAGGCTGAATGGAGGAAGAAACAGCCTGATTTTGGACCGTTCTATGACACCAGGTTGTAGTCCAACAGGGTTATTTGAAATCACAAGATTTTATAGCGCTGCTCCTTCATCAGGTGAAGTGAAGAGAGCATCCAGTCACGGGCTTTATATTCAGAGAGATCAAAAGATTATATGAATGGTGTGAGTGGAGTTATGACAGTCCAAATGATAAGTCTCTGCTGGTGATCAAGAGTATCAGATGGTGTGAGTAAAGTGTCAACCGTTGGGTAACAAGTGAAGGGATGAATGATAATCCAATTGATTGAAGCAGAAAAATAATTACAAAAAGATTTAAAACAAGGAGACAAGCCAAGTGACTGAAATAACAACCAATCTCTCCGTGACTCGCTTGTTCGCTCCACACTGCCCTCCAACCCCACCACACCCGGCACCTTCCCCTGCAACCGCAGGAAATGCTACACTTGCCCCCACACCTCCCCCCTCACCCCTATCCCAGGCCCCAAGATGACATTCCACATTAAGCAGAGGTTCACCTGCACATCTGCCAATGTGGTATACTGCATCCACTGTACCCGGTGCGGCTTCCTCTACATTGGGGAAACCAAGCGGAGGCTTGGGGACCGCTTTGCAGAACACCTCCGCTCAGTTCGCAACAAACAACTGCACCTCCCAGTCGCAAACCATTTCCACTCCCCCTCCCATTCTCTAGATGACATGTCCATCATGGGCCTCCTGCACTGCCACAATGATGCCACCCGAAGGTTGCAGGAACAGCAACTCATATTCCGCCTGGGAACCCTGCAGCCATATGGTATCAATGTGGACTTCACCAGTTTCAAAATCTCCCCTTCCCCTACTGCATCCCTAAACCAGCCTAGTTCGTCCCCTCCCCCCACTGCACCACACAACCAGCCCAGCTCTTCCCCCCCACCCACTGCATCCCAAAACCAGTCCAACCTGTCTCTGCCTCCCTAACCGGTTCTTCCTCTCACCCATCCCTTCCTCCCACCCCAAGCCGCACCCCCAGCTACCTACTAACCTCATCCCACCTCCTTGACCTGTCCGTCTTCCCTGGACTGACCTATCCCCTCCTACCTCCCCACCTATACTCTCTCCACCTATCTTCTTTACTCTCCATCTTCGGTCCGCCTCCCCCTCTCTCCCTATTTATTCCAGTTCCCCCTCCCATCCCCCTCTCTGATGAAGGGTCTAGGCCCGAAACGTCAGCTTTTGTGCTCCTGAGATGCTGCTTGGCCTGCTGTGTTCATCCAGCCTCACATTTTATTATCTTGACTGAAATAACGTACGTGGTATAAAACAGTTGCAATGCTTAGGGCCTAGCCAAGTAATAGGTAATCCAAGGAGGATTTTATAGATACAGAATAGTCAGGTGGGGTCACATGTAATACAACATGAACCCAAGATCACAGTTGAGGCTGTCTTCATGGGTACAGAACCTGACCATCCGTTACTGGTCAGCAATTCTGTGTTGTTGTGTATCTCATAAGTTGTCTTAAAGGACACCTACCTAAAGATGGGAGGCTGAAAGCCCTTGTCTACTGAAGTGTTCCCCGAATGGGAGGGAACATTCCTTCCTGGTGACTGTTCCACAGTGTCCATCTATCCATTGTCTTACTGTCTGCATGGTCTTGCCAATATACCAAGCCTATTATTTGGCCTGATGACACCCCACTCACAACATTTGTATGATCTTTTGATCTCTCTGAATATAAAGTCTGCCCCTGGGTGCTCTCTTCACTTCACCTGACAAAGCAACAAAAACCATGCAATTCCAAATAAACCTGTTGGACTATAACCTGATGTCAAGTGACTTTTGACTTTGTCCATCCGGTTCAACATGGGAACCTCCACACCCTGTCTGTTCTATGCAGTGATTGCCCTCCTGTGAAGTGTGGATGAACCAATAAAGGTGGAAGATAGTTTGTATCTGGCAAACAACTTACCAAACCTCATTCTCCAAACTCGAAGGATTGCCAAATGGCATGAAAATAGATGTCAGTGGTTAGAGTTTTCAGCAGATGAGGAAGAGAGAAAAGGAGTTATCGTGGCTAAAAAGATCAAAGTTGACATCCTTGCAATGCCAAATGATCAAACAAGTTCAATGGATTCACACCTAACTTAGAAGTCTTTAAAATAATTTTTCAGTTTAGGATCATACCCTATATAGTTACATAGAAATAAAAAACAAATCCATATTCAATTCATTGGAAGAAAAGGGATGTTTAACTGTTTGAATGGCATCGTTAATCTATAATCACTATTGATTCTATCATACACTGAAGAAACAGAGAAAGATAAGGGTCATCAGGTGAGATTAGGCCCACGTTGGGGATGTTCATTACTTCAAACTGAAGGGAACATTTTAAAATACAGGTTGATTTGGAAGTGCAATCTTTTGGGAATATATGTATTGCAACAGAATGAGATTTCGGATAACTGACATAGATTGATAAGGGGAGGATAATTGGAAATGAACGAGTCATCTTTTAAGATTGAATCAATTGAACAGGTGAGAAATGTCATTTGAACACTAACTTTATAAAACCCAGGACAATCTGTCAAAACGTAGGTCAAGGTTCTGGTGAATGGATAGCATTCTATAATGGATACTTGGGGCTGACTTTCCCATTTTCTGGAAAAGCATTATATTGATTGAAGTTCACGGTGCCTCGACTGTCATAATGCATAGGAACTTTTCTCACATAATGTTCCATTCTTCACTTCGCCAATGATGAATCCGGACTGTCCAACACCCATCTCATACAATTGGCTGGCAGGAGAGTTGGAAGTGCTAGCTGCTACCAGGAACCTGTGGTGTCCATGCCATATTTAAGCCCTGGCTGCACAGCTCTTCAGGCACCGCAAGCCAGGAATTGGCCTTCACTCCGTGGTCCTGCATTGTAATCCCTAAGGAAATGGCCCAGAAAGGCAAGTCAGCATTTTATTTTTCCAGCAGGAACTTTTCCATGCTGGTGGATGTGGTGGTGAAAAGGAGGTCAGTGTTAAATCCTAAGATAATAAAATTTTATTATTAACATTTTATTATCTTGGAATTCTCCAGCATCTGCAGTTCCCATTATCTCAGTGTTAAATCCTGCTGAGTTACAGGCAACAACATCAAACCCAGCCAGGATGCACTAACAGAACAGCCTAGGCCAGTGTTGTGCCTCGGGGGAAGCAGAGCGACGCAGGAAGGTCAAAACTTCTACACCTTATGGGAAAAGTACCATCATCTTGTCTCTGCTATTTCACACTTGTTGGGTCACCTCTCTCTAACTCTGCCACTGCACGCACCTTTCACTGGATCTCTTTGTCTGCAACTCTCTCTATTGCATGCATCGTATTGATTTGAACAGGTATGAACCACAAACTACTAACCCTCCCTGCCCCCTGTGCTTTTAACTCACTCACTACTTCTTCTGCTCTTGTATCATCAGTAACTGATCTTCCGTCCACTTTGACGTCTTATTGATATGTTGGGCTTTGTGAAGCTGCCTGCCTCTGGGCCATTACCATGGAGTTGTTTTCCTTGTACTTGCCATTCTTCATGGTGATAGTTAAGAAAAGAGTGCAGGCTGGTTATTCTTCAGTCAGACATTGAACCAACTCGACACCTTCTTCTCCACATTCCATGTCATTTCAGGATGGTGATTGGGAGTCAAGATTCAGAGCAATTTTCTATCCTCTACCCTTGCTAATCCAAGAGCAACTGTGTCAGTTACACCAATCTAGCTGCGGCCATTCATTTGTGGAATCAAATAGTGGGATTGTACCAGGAATAAAAGCTTGTCTTATCCAATTTATTGGATACCCCACCTCAGTGTTTCTGAGTGAGTTGGATGTCTCTGGAAAGTGATTTCATTCTCATGTGTTACGTTATTGAAAATGGAAGCTGTGCTTCATAATGGAATAATGGTAGACTGACTTGTCATTGAATTTAGCACTAATAATGTTAAATCACAAGTCTGTAGCAACCCAAAGCACATTTTGAAAAGGCACCTGTCTGCAAGGATTTTTCACAGCATGGTCAAATACTTCCCAGACCACGTCTGGATCAATTTCTGGAACTGCCTCCCTAACAGCACTGGGGATGTGCAAACACCCTATGGACTTTGGTGCAGCTCACTCAAGGACAATTAGGGATGGGCAATAAATGCTGACCTTGCTCACAGCTCATGAATGAGTAAAAATGTTCTCATATTTAGCATGGAAAGACCAAGCATTAAATAGGTCTATTAGGCTGTGTTGGCCAAATTTCAACAACGTTAGAATAACTTCATCGCATCCACACTTCCAATAGGCAGCCACCTTTAACGGGAGGCCAGGCCCAACACTGGGGCTACAGTGTTAAATCCCTGAAAATGTTTTACCATTAAATTTATCTTGTAACGCCCCATTATTTCTAGTAAAAACCAGTCCACCCAATGTGGAGAATGAATCCAAATGTCTTGTCCAAATCTTTGTCACTTCATATCTTGAGGTTCAAGGTGGAAGATTCAGGACGTGATATGTAACACTGAAAGCAGATGCTTCTCTTTAAGTTCCCACCTTTTCCCCTCTACTGCAATGTTCCTCTGAGGTTCTACTCACATCAATTGCCACAGCAGCACCTTAACTTTAAGTTCTGGGAGTCCCTGCTGCATGCTGATATCAAATGTCTACTCATGGCAAAAAAAATGACTGGGAGTATTGGTTTCAAATGCATTAGCTGGCAACTGTTCTTTTCAAATTGTACTTTTATCGGCTTTGCGGTGCCACCTGCGCTGTATAAATGACCCAGAATGATATCCATCCATCCTTCAACTCTGCCTTAACTCAACCATTGAAGGGTTTCACTTTCTACTGCAGAAGATGTTGAATATTACTCTTTTTACAAGACTTTATGTGGTACAAGTTGTCTAAATATCACATTTTATAAGGAGGCTCATGTGCTTTTGGCATTCACATCACAATAGATTAATTAGAGATAGTAAGAACTGCTGATGCTGGATTCAGAGATGACAAGGTATGGATCTGGAGGAACACAGCAGGCCAGGCAGCATGAGAGGAGCAGGAAGGCTGACGTTTCGGGTCAGAACCCTTCTTCAGTAAGAAGAAAGTCCTGACCCAAAATATTAGATTTCTTGCTCCCCTCATGCTGCCTGGCCTGCTGTGTTCCTCCAGATCCATTTGTGTTACTGCAGTAGGTTATTTATCTGTGTTAGACATCATTTTACTATGAAAAGCATTTAATAATGAAAACAATTGCTTTCTAAAGTACAAACCTTGGTGTATGTATTCGTTTACTATGCAGTGTTATTTGGTTTACAATATCTCTTTTCCCAAAGGTTATTCTTTGGAGACCATGCCATCATTTGCTGTGAAGACCAACTATTTTTTATGCGTTAAGTTCACTTTTTGAATTTGACTTTATCAATTTCTGCCCCTTTTCTTTATTTGCAAGATTCTCTGCACAGGACATTTGTCTGCAATATTGCAAAATCCTGCTTGTGATAACAAATTGGCTTTGAGACCAGAATTGTCCCTTTCCTTTCTCTGTTTATATTTTAGTAACCAGATGAATTTTGCATCCCACTCCCCCACCCCTACACCACCACCAAAATATTTTTGACTCTGTCTCCTGTTTGTAATCACTTTCTCGATACCCAAACTTTTAATCACCCTTTATTATTTAATCGTTTCAGGCCTAACTACTTGTAAATGCAGACTCTTGTGATGCTTGTTTATGTGAAAGGTACAACAGGAATGTTCACTGTTTGCTCAACCCCTTTTAGATCATCCACGATTGTCAGTTCTGTTTCAGAGATCCTTCCATGTGTTAATCAAACTTGTTGCAAAGAACCTTTTGTACCTGTCCTAAATTTACCTTGTTACTCATTTACACCTGTAACCCTTTTCCATACGTATTCACAATTTAATTTAAAACAATTTTCTTAATTTAGTTCTTTCAGCCCCATAAATATCTTGCATACTTCCTTTAGATCAACTCCCACAAGCTTCCGTTCAGGCTGAAAGGGATTAAATTTTCTAATCTTTCGCCATAACTCAGCTGTCTAATAAAGTACACTGTGACTATTCTCTGAACAGTTCCCAATACCTGAAGGTCACACTTTTGCTGTAGTGCTCAAAACTGGACACAGCCATTTTAATGAAATCTGACCATATCTTTATGATTGGATCATGATTTTCTCTCTGTGTGTTATGTGAAGTTCTATTTGAATTGTTGATTGCCATAAATATTGTGTTGGACATTTTGTATTGTGGCAACAAAGACTCCTGAGTCTGTAGTTTCGCCAACTATTCAATAGATAGATATTGTTAATCAACCTGCTTAAACATCTCTGGGAAAGATGAGACTTGAACTTGGTTCTTCCAGCTCAGAGGTAAGAACACTACTTCTGTACCATAAGAGCTCTGAAATTCCTTATGTACTTTTGTGGGGCTCAGCAACCTGTTTTGTCCCTGTTGCTACCAAAAGAGATAATTCGTGTTTAATCCGTAAAAACCTTGTGGACCACTTGTGATTATTGAGCGGGTTATTGTACCTGATTGCAGCACACGTGCCATTGGACTGCTTCATCTCCTGTTGGCTGGGAATTGCTTGTGTGCAGAAATGTTTTCTTCAGCTGCTTGGTAATTAAGAATGATTGTTGGCCTAAGCAGCTTTAGACAGTTTCCACTGTGTACGAGAGGTGAGCACAAGACTCACCTTGCTCTAAAATCTGATGGCAGAGGCTCCTCTCAGACAAAGCCTCAATCAATACCCTCATTGCATTTCCACTGTTTCCTGAAGATTGTGAAATGATGGATAAATGGCAAAGATGTAGCAAAAACAACCTGAAACTCGTGTCTCTAAAATGCACATGGTTGATCGAAACCACAGCAGTCAATTCCATTCAGTTGTTTTCCTTCCCATCAGCAGCCTCTTTCCCCTTTTATGAATCAGCTTTTAGCCTGACTGACTCGTCAATAATTACAGCTTACTCAATGCTTTCTGAAGAGTGACAGTTCCTTACCTCCCCCATCAATGGGCATTAAACAATAAGCCTTGCGGTGATCGCTGCTTTAAAGTTCATGATGCAGTATCCTTCCCCCATGGCAACCAATGTCAACTTACGTTAAGTATATTGACCCTCCAGTAAAATAAACTGAATAAAGTCTGACTGCTGATTCATTCCTTAATGTTCACACAGAGTTTTATTGTACTTTCAGATCTGCTTCTGTTACTGGGATAGAAACAGCCATAGAATATTTACATACACATTCATTATTGACAAGAAGAAATGATCTCACATTTCCTTATTACTTAAGAGTCTATAACATCCATTTAAAATGTGCTGACTTAATATTTCTCGATTCTATTGTGCAGATGAAGTGGTTTTGTGCTGAAAATTAATTATTAAGTGTTAAAGTGTTGGTAGTAAAGAGAAACCAAAGGAAATTGAATAGAACTATTGGTGTTAGGAAGAATATAAAATGCAAAATTTTAATTTTTGCTTGACCTTACTAAATAATTGCAAACTATTCTCTGGAAACCTGATATTGCTTTCGGGTCCTCGAGCTGTTAGCGCTTGAGCATGTGCTGTTATTCATTGATAGTACTGATCAAGTTGGCAAAACTGAGAATGAACAACACTCCTTAGTGATAAGGTCAGTTAACTGCAGTAGTATCTACCTCCATCATTCAAACTGTCTTTCCCAATCAGCGAGCCTATTAAATAGAATTTGCAGTACAGAAACAGGCCATTCAGCCCAATAGGTCTGTGCTGTTATTTATATTCCATACACACAGCCAGCCACACTGCTTCACCCCACCCTATCAGCACATCTTTTTAATTCTTTTTGAACACCTATCTACGCCACCCAATAATTCTCACAATCCTGTGTGAAATACCATCTTTCCTCACCTTCACATTAAAAGTTTTATGCAAATAGACCAACAAGCATAATTCCCTGTGAAGAATATTTGATTAAAGGAAATTCAAATGTTTACATTTGGTAACATCTCTGCAGCCATTATTTTTCAACAGCTCCATCGCGTTCTATTAGTTGTAGTGATTTCTATTTGATATTTCAGGACTTGGTAGTGACAGTGGTGAAGAATTTTATGCTGCACATTAAGCTCTCAATAATCTTTGTTAATTAACACAAATTTATATTTAAAACACTGTCGAATAGGCAGATGTGATTTTCATTCAAATCAAGGTTCATCTAACTTTACGCTTGAAAAATAAAAGTATTAATGATAATGTCTGAGTAATTTTTGAATCAGTCACAATTTTGTTTTAACAAATTAAGCTGTGAATAATTGGTAATTTTAAGTACGTTAACAGGCATATAAACATTTACTTGTAGCTTTTTAATGTCATTGGAAATCACAATACCTTTTATGTTATCAATTTGAATGCCTTTCACATAACACTTATTTAAATTGGTGCAATTTTCACCCTAACACTTGTATCAGGAGGTTTTCTCGAGTTTATGGAGGGTATGGTAATCTTAAAATAAGAATTTGGCAAATTTTCAGAAAGAGAATGGTTACACCAGAGTCACAGGAAATGGAGGAGCTGTGGGCTGCCATTGAGTTGGAAATACCGTACTGGAACTCATTGAGGGGCTGATTCTCAACTTTAGAGTCTTTGCCAAATTACCAGACCAAGGAACATGGGCAGAGATGGCAGATCTGTCCTACACAGATTCAGTCAACTAGCTCTATATACACATGAATTTCAAAAGATGAGAACTGATAGAAACATATAAAATTCTAGGGGGGCGCTGGGCAGACTAGATGCAAGAGGGATGCTTTCCCAAGCTGAAGAGTCTAGAGCCAGGGGACAGAGTCTCAGGGTATGACCATTTAGGATTGACATGAGGACAGATTTCTTCTTTTTTAGTTACTAAAGGTATCAAGCGCAGTAAGTTCTTTCTTTATTCATTCATGGGATAAGGGTGCCATTGACCAGGCCAGTATTTATTGGCCAGCTAAGAGTCAATCACATTGCTGTGGTGTGGATTCACTTGTAGGTAAGGATGGTCGCTTCCTTCCCTAAAGGGCATTAGTGAGCCAGATGGCTTTTTTTCTAATAATTGACAACAGATTCATGGTCATCATTAGACTCTTAGTTACAAATGTTTTTATTGAATTCAAACTCCACCATCAGGGGTTTCTCAACTATTGGTCCAGTGATAAAACCACTAGGCTGTTGCCTCCCCTGCGATATGGTGGGGAATAAGTGAGAATATGGTATTGAGGTAGAGGATCAGCCTGGATGACATGGAATGGGAAAACTGGCTTGAAGGACTGAATGGCTCCCAGTTTCTATGTTTCTAAGGCACTTAATATTTCCACATTTCCTCCCTCTTCTCATTCTTCTGGAACCATTTGTCCATCCTCTTCATCCATTCTTTGTTCCTTTACATTAATCATATGTATCACATCATCAGCCCTTTGGTCGTTTAAGCATCCCTGTGTTTAAAGCTTTACTCTAACCTTCTTCTCTGTCTTAACCCAATCTTTTCCCTTGGTTTTGCATTTGCTTGAAAGTCTCTTATACTTAACGATCTGTTTACTGTAGTTAAAGAGTGGCACTCTTGCTTCTCAGTCTGAGTTCAGGTCGTAAGATAGAGCTTATTTCATGCTAACACTCCAGTACATCGCCAAGAGAGTGCTGCACTGTTGAAAGTGCTGCCTTTCACACAAACTTAGGCTCTTTCTGCCCTGTCTTATCTCAAGATGAAATATTGGTCTTTATTCATTAGAGTTTAAGAGCTCAATCTTATTGAAGGATAACATTTTCTGAGGGGGCTCAAGAAGGAAAACGCTGTGAGTGTGTATCCCCTCATGTGTGATTTGAGAACAAGAGGCAATGTTCAAACATAAAGGATCTCCCATTTGAGAGAAATTTGTTCCCTTAGTGTGTTTGCCTTCGGAATTTGCTTCGATTGAGAAAAGCTGGGCCATTGAATGCTCAGCGAGACAAATGTTTGAGTTAAGGGTTATGGGGACAAGCAGGAAAGTGTAGTAAGGGCCGCAATCTGATCAAGATGAGCAGACTAGAGGGGCTGAATGGCCTACACATGCTCAGACTTACGATCTTATAACCTTTGGTGGATCTAAATGGCTCTACTTTGAAGGAAAGAAAGTGAGTTGTGTGCTGGTCAATAGTTACAACTGTCCAACCTATATTGCTAAAAGCAGGCCATGGTCATATTGCCATTTGCAGGAGCTTCCCATGTATAAATTGGCTGCTAAATTTCTTACATTACAACAGCATTTATACTTCATTGACTGGAAAATGCTTTGAGGTATCAAGATGTCATGAGAAGCATCATATAAATGAAGTCTTTATTTCTTTGACTCTTTGATAATCTACCAGCAAATGGTTTTATTTCCTTTGTGAATAGGTAGTAACCAATCTATATTTATTTGTAATGTTTCTTTCTGTGTGATGTCACTGTAGTTGCCTTGTGAAAACTGACAACACAAACTTGATATTCCCAATTAACCAACCCACAGACAGCCTACTGAGTCCTGAATATTACAGCATTTGGCTTCAATCTAAATACACCTCATTGTGTTGATGTGCCTGTCGTGAGGTTACACTTGTAATCAGTTTATTCTAACTCTTGTACTCAAGAAGAAACTGTGGATATATATTGGAAATATTCCTTGGCGTTCCAGCAACTACCGTACCTTCTTTCACAGAATGTGACTTTGATTAATGTCACAGAAATGGCGTGGTGCAAACCAAAACATATGTTCCTGTGCTTGGGAGGACTTTTTAAACTTTTTTTTGTCTGTTTGTCTGTATCACTTATGTTTTGACGAACATGTTAAATGCGTGCTATGTGATAGCAAGAACAGCATTTTGTTCCATTTTATTCTGTGGGGACAACCCATTAGCAATTCCTGGAAAAACACCTTTTCAATATTTGCTTGAGACTTGAATTTTCAAGGTCTTTTTCTGCTAGGAGCTAAATGCTTTACAAGAAAATAATTCCAGTTAGTAAATAAAAGTGTTAATTGGGGAGATGCTAAACATGGCAGTGAAAATACAGTTTGGAGTAACATTCTTCCCAAGAATTTAAAATGTGTGATCTGTTTATTAAAGCAATTAATAAGTCTGCCAGCTTTGAGCTCAACAGGTTACCTAACTCCCCTGTTAAGCCAGTCAACACAACTCATGAAATTACATTTGTGCTCTCTGTAAGGTAGACGTAGATCCATCCTTTCAGAAGGCCAGGACATCATTGATGTGGGAGCAATAGCAGATGCCTTTAGAGATTCTAACTACTATTCATGGGCATTTCCTGTTGTCACAGGGACAGGAATGGTGTTATCTTAGAACTTGCATAAAAACAGTTTTGGAGGTAAGCTGGTCAATTAAATCATTAGCTGCTTTCAATCCTGTTTGATTTTGGTGAGATACATATATATATATATATATATATATGTGTGTGTGTGTGTGAAATCCAAATGAGCAGATTAGACCAGGTAAGAGCAGGTCTGAATTTTATGGATTAATTTGGGTAATGAGGGTGCATTTTTGGAGATGTAAGGGACCATTTTGGATCCAGTCCCGTGATGCTTTGGTGGGATATAAGCTGCACCTTAGTGGAAGTGAGGCACACTTTGGTCAAAGTAAAACACCCTTTATGAATAGGAAGGCAGTCTTTGAGCTTATTAAAAGCTTTCGTTGTCTGCACCGCAAAAGTGCGTAAACCCATTGGGATTTTCAAATTGTCGAAGATCAGTAACCGGTCAATAAGGCTTAGCTCCCATGTTGTTACTCACACTGAGCCCTGTGCTGGTTCACCTTTGTTGGTTCTGAAAAAGCATCCCAATTTTAAAAGTTTATTCCTCATTTTCAAATTCATCTATGGCCTCACCCCCTCCCTATATCTGTAACCTCCTCCAACCTCACAGCCCTGTGAGATATCTATTTCCTTTAATTCTGACCTCTGGACTATCCCCAGTTTTAATCACACCATCACTGGTGAGCATACCTTCAGCTGCCCAGTCCTGCAGTTTTGGAATTCCCTCCATACACCTTGCCACCTCTCTACCTCTCTTTCCATCTTTAAGACACTACTTAAGACTTAGTTCTTTTACAAAGTGTATGACCTGAACAAGGGCCAGGTGAGTCTCATTGGCCTGAGACCCTAATTGGCGGTGATAACATGGGCCAATCAGTAATCTCATACTCAACAAGATCTACCTAGCCCTATTTCCAATCACTACGCAAAGTTTTGGGCTTCACACTCTGCTATCAATTTATATTATTCCATGTCAAATTTTGCTTTATACTTGTCCTGTGCAGAACCTTGGGTGTTTTTCATAACATTGATAGTGCTACATAAATGCAAGTTGTTTTTCTTTTTCTCTGCTCCTCTATTCCTAAAACCATCAGTTGTCTGTTGGGTATGGTTCTGGTGGGAGCTTTTCTCTGGTAGCTAGAACCCATAGCAGTCATACTGGAGCTTAGTTTGTGTAATGGTGTCCGAACCAAACAACTCAAAGTCCCACCAGAGAGTCATCATCTAGTAGAGTGCCCACAGAGAGTCTAGATAAAATGGAAGCTTGCCAAATGTATGTGCATTGGCAGCTACTGTTCATTCGTAAGCTAAAAATGTAACAAAGTAACTTGCATTGAGAAGTTGCACATCAATGTTTTAGTCTAATTTTGGAATGATTACTGAGGCATTAACCTGTTGAAACAACTGTTTTTTCCCTATATTAAGCAACTACATAAACTCTACATGGCTAGGTCTTACTGTGCTGAAGCCATGAGCACTCTCTTCCCAAGTCTTACATTCACGTGTTCTCTTCCATCATCATCATGGGAGGTGGCATTTCTATAGTGTCAAACATTAGTCCTTTCTCTGAAGCCATGGCCAGCACATATAGTATAATCAGCCTCCAAGCTCAGAAAAAGGAGTCCACCTATGAGTTTGAGACTGAAGTACTGTACACCCAAAAATATTTCTCTACAGTTTCATTCTGGCCATATAAATAGCCACCATGATTTTATGTTGCATAAGAGGCCATGCTCATTTCAACGGATTCAGAACAATGACATCTTGATTCGGTTCTCCAGTTTTATTCAGATTGTTTTTACCAAAAGCCTTATTTGTAATTGTTTGGAATGTGTTTAGAAGTGAAAAGAATCCCTGTCAGCAAAGCACATAAAGGGTATATGGTGCATCATGCATGTGTAATTGAGAAACTGTATTTTCATCTCTCAGGTGCTTGCTCTTTTAATAGGCAGGAAACTGTAATGGAGTAAGTTAATGGCATTGATCGAAACATCAGTGCACTTCCTCATGTAAATGGAGCTTAAGGCTTCAACAGCTCGTTAGTGAAGAGCATCTTATGCTTATTAAGAGATAAAGATGAATTGAACCTCAGGCAAGGCTTTGCATTATGTGTCACTAACTTAAATATGTTCTATTAGAGGGGCAAGATTTGCAGTCAATTCTTAGCCAGAAGTGAAATGAATAACTTAATTCTAGGATTCTGAACTAAAATCAGAAAATGCTGGGCATATATATCATGTTGATCAGAATCTGAAACAGTTAAAATGTGATATTTCATAAAAATGTAGATCTGAAGCTTTTTCGGATGCTGTAGGTAAATGCTGGAAATGTGCAGAGATGTGCTTTACAATTTAAAAAACAATTATTTAAGGCTGAAAGCAATATGAAAGTAATGCAAAATGACATTGGAGGTGGCGGGATGCTAGGAAGCAAATACTTTGCTGATGAGCTAAGAAATGTTCTGTTGTTTTACATATTAATGAAACAGTTGCTAAATTCCTATTGCTCACCAGCTCAAGTCTAGAGCATTAAATATACATAACACTTCTTTCCACAATGCTTTCCATTTGCATTTATGATGGATGCCTACAGTTAGTGTTGACCTGAGGTTTCACATTCTGAGATGATAGAACTGCTGGGTGGAACGGAAGCCAAATTTTCATCCATTGACACATTCTTTTTGCGAAGATTGATGGGAATAAGTTATTTCCCAGACTGTGAAGTTTATTCATTCCACAGAGAGAAAACAGTTGAAACTTTTGTGTGCAATAAACAGATATTCTGAATACACAGCACAGTGCTGCCAAAGGACACAGACAAAGGTATAAGGAGTCCACATGAGATGCACAACCTGAGAACGCGTGACAGAACGGAACAGGTATGAAAGTCCCCGATGGTAGAACAGTGTGCAGGACAGACTGAGTCTCTGCGGACAATAGAACTTGACTGGAGCCCTCACAAGCAGAATTTTGAAATATGTATATAAGTTTTTAAAATAGGGTTCAGTTCCCTGTAAGACATTAATTGGCTTCTGATTAACTTTTGGTTTGTGACAGGACATGAGATATGATCAAATGTGATTTCCTACTTTTAAAAGGCAAATTATTTCATGTGGTGAGTTTGACCTGTGCTTCTTTGTGTGATTTAAATAGAAGTGCCAAGTAATACCTTCCCATTTAACAGTGATTGATCTGGCCAAATACACTTTAAGTAGTTCTACATTATAGAAACTGTGACTTATTATAGTTTGCTTTTAACAGTCAAAAAAGATCAAAGTACATTGAAGGATTTAGAAATCAGATCCAAACTATCCAATAGCATGCTCTAAGTATGTTACTGGATGCAATATACTTAATGAGACAGTGATTAATGGGATCTATATTGTTAGCAAGTAACATTATTCCTTTATACCTTATACCAGTATCTGCTGCTTTATGAAAACCTTTTAGTATTGATCATTTTCTTTTTAAAAGAAAGCTCAGTACGATGGTAGCTGCCTGGGGCACTCATTAACATTTAAATGTGCACTTAAACAAATGACCAAAATAACTTTCCTTTTTGTTGCTGAATGGTTGTCACACACTAGGTGTACATTTTGGTAGACAATAATGTTCTTTTGCTGATTAATTTACTGGAATAAGTGCTCATGAACCATCAAATAGCATCAAGTAACTTATCAAGTTACTTGATAGCCTCTTCTGTACATACAATTGCTACAGCATAAAAAGACAAGTGTAGTGGGCGCGTGGGAACACCACTCCCATAAGATCCCCTCCAAGGTAAAAATGCATGTGCTTCCCTGAAAAGATTGAACAAGATTTTACAAACACCATTCACTCCGACCTCAATTTCACCTGGACCATCTCCGATAACTCCCTCTCCTTCCTGGACCTCTCTGTTTCCATCTCTGATGGCCACCTCGAAATTGATATCTATTTCAAGCCCACCGACTCTCACAGCTACCTAGACTACACCTCCTCTCACCCACCTTCCTGGAAAAATGCAATTCCCTATTCCCAATTCCTTTGCCTCTGCTGCATCTGCTCCCAAGATGAAGAGTTCCACTCCTGCACATCCCAGACATCCTCCTTTATAAAGGACCATAACATCCCTTCTCCAGTAATTGAAAATGCCCTTAACTGCATCTCTCGCATTTCCCACACTTCTGCCCTCATAACCCCTCCCCGAACAAAAACAAAGACAGAATCCACTTTGTCCTCACATACCATCCCACTAACCTCCATACCCAGCTTATCATTCTCTGTCACTTCTGCCACTTGCAATCCGACCCCACAGCCAAAGATATATTTCCCTCCCCGCCACTATCTGCTTTTCGTAGGGACTGCTCTCTCTGCAACTCCCTCGTCCGCTCCACACTCCCCACCACCCCAGCATCTTTCCCTGCAACCGCAGAAAGTGCTACACCTGCCCCTACACCTCCCCCCTCATTTCCATTCAAGGCACAAAGCAAACCTTCCACGTTAGACAGGGGTTCACCTGCACATCCATCAACTTGATCTACTGTACCTCCTGCTCCCGATATGGTCTCCCCTTAATCGGTGAGACCAAGAGGATGCTCAGAGATTGCTTTGTAGAGCACTATCGCTCTGTTCGCGACAAACAACAACACCTTCCAGTTGCGAACCACTTCAATTCCCCCTCCCACTCCCTAGACGACATGTCCATCCTGGGCCTCCTCCAGTGTCACAATGATGCCACATGCAAACTGGAGGCACAACACCTCATATTCCACCTTGGCAGCCTACACCCCAATGGTCTACATGGAATTCACCAGTTTTAAAATCTCCCCACCCCCGGCCTCATCCTATGCCCAAATCTCCATCTCGTCCAAATCTTCCTCTCACATCCTCGCCTCCTTGGCCTGACACAACGTGTCCATCTTCTCTCCCACCTATCCGCCCTACCAATCCCACTGGCCAATCCCCACCACTGCCTACCTGCACTCACTTATTACCATCCCACCTACCTTCCCCAGCCCCACCCCTCCTTTCTATTTATTTCCCAGCTCCCTTCCCCCTCTTCATTTCTGCAGAAGGGTCCCGACCCAAAACGTCAGCTTTCCTGTTCCTCTGATGCTGCCTGGCCTGTTGTGTTCACCCTGCTCCACACTGTGTTATCTCAGACTCCAGCACCGACAGTTCTTACTATCTCTGCTTGTGAACGTAGCCTTGAGTCATCAGAGCTATTGAGATCATCGCTGGATTGAGATCGTATTGTGATTGAACGTTGGAGGATGATTGGTTGAGCTGACCTGCTGTTGGTGGATCTTTAGAGATAATGGGAACTGCAGATGCTGGAGAATCCAAGATAACAAAGTGTGGAGCTGGATGAACACAGCTGGCCAAGCAGCATCTCAGGAGCACAAAAGCTGACGTTTCGGGCCTAGACCCTTCATCAGAGCGTCACGCTCTAGTTCGTGGATCTTTATGCTGGCTTCGGCCTGATGCCTGTTCAGGGGAAAGCCAACCTAGAGTTATGGCCTCAGCAACCACCTGTGCTCCAGGCCAAGGAATTTGGAATACAGTCAGGGAACTGTGAAGAAGGTGGAGGAAGGCTCACTCGTCGAAACAACATTCTTTGTGAAGAGAGTCCTCTTGGATTGCTGTGGGTTCTAAGCAGCAGATGCTTTCTACTGAGCCCTTTGCTGAGTCCATCAGGAAGGATGCGAGCCTGAGAGGGGTGACTATTCCAGGCAGCAGAGGCCTGCAGGTCAAAGCCTCTCTGGACATGGATGATGTCGCTGTTTTCTACTCGGATCCACAGACAGTGAGCAGACTCTTGAGCATCTGGACCAATGTGAACTGGCCTTAAATGCCAAGGTTATTAGGGACAAGAGCAAGGCCATGTTCTTTGGGAACTGGGCTGCCTGCTCCTTCATTCCCTTCACCGTCAGGACAGACTACCTGAAGGTGCTGGGTATTTGGTTCAGAGGGGCTGAGGCATGCACCAAAACTTGGGAGGAGCGTGTCACCAAAGTGAGGCAGAAGCTAGGCAGATGGGAGCACTGGTCCCACTCGAATGCAGGTAAAAAAACCTGGTCATCAGGTGTGAGTACTCTCTGTTGCTGTACATGGTGCAGGTCTGGCCTATTCCCTGAGTCTGCATCGCTGCAGTCATTTGGGTTATCTTTCACTTCCTATGAAGGTCGAAGATGGACCGAGTTCGAAGGGACATTATGTATAAAGAACTGGGTAACAGGAGAGAAAACATACCCAATGCTACCCTCACCCTGATGGCCACCTTCATGTGTGATTGCATCAAGCTATGCGTAGTTCCTCAGTACGCAAGCACTAAGTGTCACTGCATTCTGAGGTTCAACCTGTCCCCTGGTGTAGCGAACGATGAGCTTGGCCTCATTGCTGCGTAACGCTCTGAGTGGTTGGACTGCCCCCATCACCTGTCATTTTTGGAGAAATTTGCAAAGGAAAACACATTTGACTACAAGTCCATCAGCACATAGTGTCCTTGAGACCCTAAGGGAAAAGGGGAGGTTGGATCTTGTCATGTGGTTCCCTTGGCAAACTTTCAAAGTCATTTGACAGAATGCATTCAACACCAGAACTCTGTAACAAGCACCAGGACATCACTTGGCTGGTGGTGAGAAGGGCTCTACCTGCGAGATCCTCCATGTATACCCGGTCAGTCTGTGGCACTGCACACTGCGCTCGAAATGGCCACAGAGGTTGGGTAGAGACCATCACACATCTCCTTCTGGAATATGTCTTTGCAAAGGAAGCCTGGAGGAAGACACAATGGTTTGTATTGAGGCTTGTCCCAAGCAGCTCTGTTCCCCGGGATGCCCAACGAGACAAACAGCAACCGCACCTGGAAGACCATCAACTCGGTGAAAGAATCTCTTTGCTCTTCCCGAAACCTGTTGATCTTCCAGACCAAGGAGTTGACCCTGGCTGAGTGTCGCAGACTGGCACATTCCAAGGTCCAGGACTATGTGCTGAAGGACACATTAAGCACGAGGCAGCTGTTGCCAAAGCACAGTGGGGAAAGACCACCATCTGAGGTCTTCCTCCCAAAGTAAAATGGGGGTTTGTTCAGTTGCTGGACCCTCCTGCTGCCTCAAATTAATATTATTTTAGACTTACATAATTTAGAGACATTTTGGTTTTTGTTGGCTCTCCATATGCAAAGACTGTGTACAGAATTTTCTGCTCCAGTGACCATGCATGCATATGAATAAAGTATATTTTTGAAATAAAACATCATAATTCTGTGTGACCCTGTTGCTGGGTCAAATTCCTGAAACTCTCTTCCTAATGGCGCTATGGGTGATTCCACACCTCAAGAACTGTGGCAGGTAAGAAAGCAGCACACTACCACCTCCTATAGGTCATTTAAGGAAGGACAGCAAATGCTCGTAGCCTCGTCAACAATATCCATATCCCATGAACAAAAAGAAAAGAATTCATTTTGTGAGAAGTTTCACTTTTAGCTGTGCAATCACACTCGAGTTCCACTGCTGTTAAATAATGACATTAATGAACCAGAAATGGCCCACTCGAATTCTGATAGCGAGCATGGCGTTGCCTCTGCTGGAAAGTCTGGAGAAACAGACAGCAATGAGTGAGAAAACACTGTTTCAAAGAAGTGGTGATGAGACTGCTGGTTAATGAGGGGGTTTGAAACAGTGTAGAATCATACTTCAGTCAGGAATTGTACCTATACACAGAATGGATGGTTGTGATGGATTGGTTGAAATTGTCAAAATTATTAACAGTATTTCAAAGCTTCATTGCACTGGATAACAGGATGGCAATAAAGAAAAGGCTACCATTATATTCAACTGGCAATCTGGCCGCACAGTTAGAGAACAGAATTGCTTGGATCTTGATCATCAGTGAAGATGAAATAAACCCACTCCTCAGATGAAGACACATGGAGGGAAAGAATGAACTGCAGTCTTGAGGAGCCAGGGGTTGTTAACGGCCTTCTGAAATTAAAGGCATACTGTTTTTTGTCAAATATACAATAAATAACATGCCTTCGTCTTAAAAACATGAATTAGATTTACACCTTATAGAGAAAACTATGCCTGAAATGCAGCAGGAACAACAACAGCATGTTGAATACTGGTAGTATTGTTAATGTTGTCACCTTGTACTGCAAGAGCATCAGCAAGCAAAGTTTTGACCGAATCTCATGAGTTGATATTTAAAGACGTGGCTAAAAGCTTGACAAGGAGATAGGTTTAAATTGGTGTTAATGCTGACTAGGCAAAGTGTACGGTATGGTACATGGCTGACCATTGGTCTAATCAGTATTAATTAATAATACATGGAAGGAAAATTGAAATAATAAAAACTACTATGAAACAATTCGAATGGATTCGAATCTTCCAGGAATGGCAATGTACTGTAGTTTAAAAGAAAGTATTACAGTTGTGCAAAAAAAAACTTTTCTCACTTCTGTGAATCTTATCAATTTTCTTTTTATCTTTTTAAAGATTGTGTGGGTGGGTGGGGACGGGGGCATTGTATCTTTTGGGAGAAAAGCCTCCAACAAGCTAAGAGCACCCTCTTGCAGCTTTAAAAACATTTTAAGTACAAAACAGGCAGCCCACTCTGTCTACCCATGCCAGCCATAGGAAGGAATCAGTAGGTTCATCTTGGGGCTTTTGGAAAATTTTTGGTCCTTTTTGATTTATTTATCTGTATTTCCACTGATTTTAACACCCATCCACCCTCTGCATTATAGGGGCGAGCACAGGGGTGGTTAACAATCTGGTGAAATGGGCCCCAACATCAACAGACCCATCTCTTTCCTGATCCATCCAACTCGACGCTACAGTCAAGAGGCACACCGTTGCCTCTGTTTCCTCATAAAGCTGAGGAAGTTCTGCATGCCTGGAATGACTCTTATTAATTTTTATAGACGGACCATAAAACGCACCCTATCCAATGCACCACAGCTTGGTAGGGCAACTGCGCTGCCCAAGATCATAAGAAATTACAGAGAGTTGTGAACTCAGACAAATTTCATCAAGAAAACCAGACTTTCTTCTGTCAAATCCGTCCATACATCCTGCTGCCTTGGGAAAGTAGCCAACATGATCAAAGTCCTCTCGCACCCCAGTTATACTCTCTTCCATTGGACAGAAGGTACAACGATTTGAAAACACGTGCCAACAGATTGAAGAACAGCATCTTCCCCACTGTTATCAGACATTTAAACCGACCTCTCATATAGTGGAGTTGATCTTTCGCTGCACCATCTCAGTAGCTGTAACACTATGCTCTGCATTCTGTTCTATTACCCTGTTGTACTTATGTAAGGTATTATTTGTCTGGTTGGCATGCAAAACAATGCTTTTCACTGTTTCTAGGTACATGTGACAAATCAAAATCTTTGAGCAGCATTTATTATCAAGTGCAAAGTATTTGTGGAAAAACAGATGCAACATGGAAAATGTTTCCCCATCTTCAAATGTCAGGAAATTCCACTGCTCCGGAATTTGCAGCTGCTTCTGTCCATTTGGGGCTATGTCCAGCACAGCTAGATAGGAAATATAGATGTTCCGTGAGATCGAGGTAAGTGTATGAACTGCACCAGCTATTGTGCTAGTTGTCAAAAGAGCCCAACTATTAGGGAGAGAACACACTGGCTGGCCATAACAGAAACAGGAAATATTACTGCAGGGAAAGCTTCCCTTTGCTCATCTGAATTTCAGTACCGCATTATACTGCAGTTCTGATTTGACTTGCGAATGATAGTCTCACATGACCAGCCGCTGCTTGAATTTGGTTATATAGCGTTCAAGAACAAACAGAATGACATTGTTCCAGGACTCAGAGCTCCAAAGAAGTATGTAGAACATTCAGAATTAAGGACTGTTTATGGAAATCTGAAGCATTTGAAGACTGACAGCATTTCATGTTATAATTCCAGCATTGTGCTAGATATCCAATAGGATAAGATATTCTGTTTAAGTAGATTATACATACGTGTTTTGCTTTCTATGCTCGATGCACGTTATGCTTGACATCAGGATTCATACAGTGAAATACCAATGATGAATGATTCTTGCAGTCTCCTAACCCTAAGGCAACAATGCTGTCATTTTAATTGAAGCTTTCTACATGCACCTTCACATTGACTTCAGCTCTTCATTTGAAAGCTCTAATCGCATCAATGCACAGGCATGACCACTAGGTCCTGTTCCTGGAGAAAACGGCAACTGGGGAATAACAGTTTTGTGCAAGCAAATTGGCATTAATTGCGTTCTCATTACAACTGGCAGCCTTCTGCCTCTCCCCTTGTACTTGATTAATGAGTGGACAATCAGGCATCAGTAAGCCTCAGATGACTGCTTTTCTATTCCCTCTTACTTTTAATTTCACATGAAGGCAACCTAAATGCCAGATAGAAATTACTTGTTATCTTTATCCGATGATGGCACTGCTGGCTCCAAACTCTGGTTGTCAGACCTTACATAAAACATTGTCACTTCATATTTACAGGTACCATACCCAGTGTGTGTGATGAGAGTTTATAATACAGTATCATTTTTGGGACATTGATTTCTAAAGAAGAGGGTTTTTTTTTGATTTTCACAGCTGCGAAGGTCTGATCTTTTTTTAAGAAAAGCTCATAAACTCATTTGGGGCAAAAATAAAGTGTTGCTAAAATTCAACAGCTCCGGCAATATCTGTGGAGTGAGAAACAGTGTTAACTTATCAAGTCTGCTGCTCTCCTTTAGAATTGGCATTTGGAAAAGTGGTCTAAAGACAGCCTTTCTAAGAAATCATATAACTAAAGGTAAATGAACCAACAAGCTGTTTATTGTTGACTTAAGACCTACAGAAGACTTCATGACCTACAGAAGTTAAGGTTCATAGCCAAAAGCAAGTGACATCTTAAAAGAAAAGGTCTGTGTTGGCATCTTTAGTATCATAAATTCTGTCAAAGCTTTAAGTATATTTCTTGGAGTTCACTAGAGTCATAGTCGTAGTCATAGAGTCCTACAGCACAGAGACAGGCCCTTCGGCCCAAACTGGTCCATGCTGACCAAAATGTTCATCCACGCTAACTCCATTTCCCTGCACATGGCCCATATCCTTCTAAATTTTTCCTATCCATGCAATTGCCTAAATGTCTTTTAAATGTTGTTAATGAACCTGCCTCAACCACTTCCCCCTGGCAATTTATCCCAAATGCGTACCACCCTCTGTGTAAAAAAGTTGCCCCTCAGGTTCCCATGTATTCTTTTCCCTCTTACCTTAAACTGATGCCCTCTAGTCCTCGATTCCCCAAACCTGGGAAAAAGACTGAGTGCATTCACCCTATCTGTGCCTCTCCTGATCTTGCACACTTCTATAAGATGCCCCCTCAGTGTCCTACACTCTAAAGAGAAAAGTCCCAGTTTGTCCAACCTCTCCGTCTAATTCAGTCCCTTGAGTCCTGGCAACATTCTTGTAAATTTCTTCTGCACCCTTTCCAGTTTAAAAAGACATCCTTCCTATAGCAAGGTGACCAAAAATGAACACAACACTCCAAGTGCAGCATCGTCAGTATCATGTACAACTGCAACATAACTTCCCAACTTCTATATTCAATGCCCTGACTGATGAAGGCCAGTGTGCCAAAAGCCTTCTGCACTGCCCTGTCAGCCTGTTACTCTACTTTCAGAGAAGAGAACACCTGCACTCCAACGCCCCTCTGTTCCGCTGCACTCCCTAAGGCCCTACCATTCACCATGAAACTCCTACCTTGGTTTGTCTTTCCAAAATGCAACACCTCACACTTATCTACATTAAAGTCCATTTGCCATTTCCCGGCCCACTGCCCCAGCTGATCAAGATCCTGCTACAATTTTTGATATCCTTCCTCACTGTACACAAAACCACCTATTTTAATGTTATCCTCAAACTTACTAATCATGCCTTGTACATCCTCATCCAAATCATTGATATAGATAACAATCAACAATGGGCCCAGCACTAACCACTGAGGCACATCACTAGTCACAGACCCCCAGTCCAACAAACATCCTTCCACTATTGCTGTCTTCTTCCTACCACCAAGCCAACTGTGTATCTAATTTGCCAACTCTCCCTGGATTCCATGCGATCTAACCTTCCAGAGCACCCTACCATGTGGAACCTTATCAAAGGTCTCAGTGAAATCCCTATACAATATATATACCACTCTGCCCTCATCAACCTTCCTGGCCACTTCATCAAAGAACCCTAACAAATTTGTGAGGCATGATCTCCCATGCACAAAGTCATGCTGACTTTTCCTAATCAGACCCTGTCTTTCTAAATACATGTTAACAAAGTGTGGAGCTGGATGAACACAGCAGGCCAAGCAGCATCTCAGGAGCACAAAAGCTGATGTTTCGGGACTACAGCCTTCATCAGCTGAGGAGTCTAGGCCCGAAACGTCAGCTTTTGTGCTCCTGAGATGCTGCTTGGCCTGCTGTGTTCATCCAGCTCCACACTTTATTATCTTGGATTCTCCAGCATCTGCAGTTCCCATTATCACTTTCTAAATACATGTGTATCTTATCCCTCAGAATCTTCTCCAGTAACTTACCAGCCACAGACATTGAGCTCACTGATCTACAATAGCCAGGTTTTTGTCTGTAGCCCTTTTTGCATAAGGACACAATATTCTCTACTCTCCAGTCTCTGGGACCTCACCCTTGGCTAATGATGATGCAAATATATCAACCAGGACCCACGCAATTTCCTCTCCAGCCTCTTGCAGGAAATCAATGAGTTACCCTGGATGGCTGTGTATCTCAGGGAGACACAGAAAGAAGGAGAATTGCATCTGGTGAATGTGCAAAAAATTAAATGTGGAAGGCAAAAGTGAAGAAAAGACATTTATGCAAGCTTATCAGTTCAGTAAGAAATTTTACAGTGAATCTATAACTGATACATCCTGGTGTTGAGTGTCTGTTAAGAATATTGCCAGAGAAAAGGATTGAACCTTTCATTTTGCTGTTTATGATAGTCTTTCCTAATTGTCACATAGATGACGTTTTGTATTTTTTTGCATGGAGTACTCTTATGTTTTTTGTGAAAAGTACATTGACTACCTTGTATGAATATGTTCGGTGACTGGTAAGCAAATTGCAAAAATCAAACTTATTTCACTATCAGCAGTGACGATAACACCTGCAGCTGGCTGCTGAGTTCACTATCATGCACACACCAAATTCAAATATCTGAATAGTGGAGCAAGGAGTTTTTTTTTCAAAGTAGTTCATTCTTAGGAAGTGGGCATCAGCTCCTAGGCCGGCATTTATTGCCCTTCCCAAATTGGCCTTGAGCCAGTAGTGGTGAGCTGCCTTCTTGAACCACTGTAACCTTTAAGGGAAAGTTACACTCACAGTGCTACTAGAAAGGGAGTTTCAAGGATTTTGATCAAGGAACCTGAAGAAGAAACAATATTGTTCCAAGCCAGAATTGTGTGAGACTTGGAGAGAAAGTTACAGATAGTGTTTTCCCATGGATCTTTGCCTTTGACTTCCTAGTTGGTAGAGGTGGTGGCTTTAGAATGTGCTGTTGACAGAGACTTGGTGAGTTGCTGTACTACATGATCCATATTGCTGCCAGTGTCAGTCCATGGTGTAGGGAACAAATGTTGTGGTGAAAATCGGGCAGGTGTCTTTATCCTAGATAATGTCAAGCTTCTTGAGTGCTGTTGGAGCTACACTCATGCAGGCAAGTGGGCAGTGTTCCATCACTCTCCTCACCTACGGCCCATAGATGGTAGATAGTGAGAAGACAAGAAGTGACTTACTCACCACTAAACTTCTCTACCCTGCTCCTGCGGCCGCAATGACTTCATATCTGGTCCAGTTCAGTTCCTTTATGGAATTCAGAAGTCGTGCATGAGGTCACCATTTGGCCCACCATGCCTGTATTGACTCTCCGAATGTGTAAATTCACTTAGTGCCATTCTCCCATCCTATCCCTGTAGCCATGAGCATTCTTCCCTTAAACATAATAATCTATTAGCCTTTTGCTGCTTCTTCTATAGGAAATATAGCACTCAGTACATCTGGGCCTATCTTCAACTGCCATTTGGAATTTTGAAAAGATAGGGAAAGGGAGCACTGATAAAGCCAGCTTGGACTTGATGCCAATGTTATGAGATGCTGTTCAGTATGTGGTTACTGGGTTTAATTCAATCAGAAATCATATGATAGTAATTAATATTCAGTTTGAATATTCTTACACAAGTGACAAATCTGATAACCCCACACTGATGCTGATTCTTTGTTACTGTAGAAATTTTCGCCCTCTACCTCTGTTAACCATTGCTTTTAATTAATTCTTATTCCCTGATATGTAGAGAACAAAAGGAACTCATCACTTAATGGTATTTATCTTTTTAACGGTTAAATTCTAAAATGAATCCGTTGTAAAACTAACTTGGTGCAAAATAATGTCAGCATGGTATATACCTGTCACATGAAGGGACGCAATTTTCCTAATAATAACATTGAGGTTCTTGATATTATGCTTAATTTTCAGCCTCACAAATATAGTTTTTATTCACTGGGGCCCGAGAATTGGTTGGTGGTAATCGGCAGGCAATATGTGCAGTTTTATAAAAATAATAGGGAATTTAATGCAGGATGACTCTTTGTGTTGGGAGTTGATGGTATTTCAAAATGGCAACCTGCACTGACCTTTCACCTTGAAACATGGTGTATAAATCAACCCCTGGTTTTGGAGTGGCTACAAAAGTCGAATTAGAAGCTGGCACATGCAGTATTGCAGCTTTAACTTCTGAGGGGAGTGTGTTCTTGTCGATATACATGCCCCTGCTGACTGATAAATGTTGGTTTGTCATTCACCAGGGCGTCAAAATTAAAAGTCTCATCTCGTTGTATTCAAATCCAGCCATGGCCTCAGCCCTCCATACTTCTGCATCCTCTTCCAGGCCTTTGAGGATACTGCCTTTTGCCGACTCCAATCTTTTATGCCTCATCTAACGTTAGTTGTTCCACCTTTGATGACCGCGCATTCAGCTGTCGGGACTCTAAACTTCTACCCTACGCCTCTCTATTTCTGCAGCTCCCTATTCTCCATTAAGATGGCATTTAAAACCTCCCTCTTTCTCCTTACCTTGCATCACCTCTCTAATGCCTCTCTTTTGGCTAGTTTTTTTTAGATTAGATTCCCTACTATGTGGAAACAGGCCCTTTGGCCCAACAAGTCCACACCTCCCCTTGGAGCATCCCACCCAGACCCAACCCCCATAACCCACACACCCCCTGAACACTATGGGCAATTTAGCCTGGCCGATCCACCTAGCCTGCACATCTTTGGACTGTGGGAGGAAACCGGAGCCCCACGCAGACACAGGGAGAATGTGCAAACTCCACACAGACAGTTACTTGAGGCTGGAATCGAACCCGGGTCCCTGGCTCTGTGAGGCTGCAGTGCTAACCACTGAGCCACTGTGCCACCCTCAATTGTTTTCTGATCCTACTGCCTGAATGCATTACTTTGTTAAAGGAGCTATGTAAATGCAAGCGTCTGGTGCCTGGGAATCAGTTTCTGCCTGAACAACATTGAGTGAAAAGGTTTCATGTAAAAATTAGCAAAGTCAGACTGACTCTGGAGCTGTTCTGGTCAGGCTAGTTCAAATTACAGCTGGCGTTCAACCTGGCAACAGAAAGAATCCTTTGAATGTAGTAAATTCGAGCAAGAAAATAAATTGGCAGCTGTGGTTCCGGACAGCTGGTTGCGGTATCTGAGAACAGGAATCAAAAAGCAAATTGTTACTTTGTCATTTGACAGCTGCTTGGAGCTGAAAGATCAGAGTGAAGGAAAAGCTGCGATTGTTGGTCCCGTCCAACAGACCCTCCGAGCTGCCGTGCCAAAGCTACAGGAGAGACAATCAGTGAGCTGTAACCCCATGCAGCTGACCATGGTAATCCACCAGGCTGTCTCCAATCTGTAGTAAATCTCAGACAAAACAAAGAAAGGGAGGGAGAAATTGTTAGCAACTTTTCAGAAACCGTTCTCTTTCTTCTCCTTCCCCACTGCCATTAGACTTCTGAACAGGCTTCTCAAATTTTAAATCTAATGTTGATCTTGCTGTTTGTGAACCTTCTCTGCAGCCCTAACGTTATATTCCTCACTTTTTCCTATTACTCTTATGCACTTTATATGGTATGATCTACCTGTACAGCACAAAAAACTTTTCACTGTACATTTGACAATAAGAAACCAAATCAAACCAAGTAACCTCTCATCAAAGTGAAGAAATATTGTTGGCATTTTAGGCATTTGATATTCTTCAGAGCAATGAAGAGTTGGCATTAGATTTGAAGTTTGCCAGAGCTTTCTTTACAGTGTTTGCTTTAAACAGGTCAACACCATGCATCAACTCAGCTTCCAACAGTTTCTCTGTTTATCGGCTCACTTATCTCAGAATCAACGACCAGGCTCAACTTCTCAGGCATAGTGAACATAACAAGGCTCTTATAATCAATCACAGAACTTGTGAGCTATGGAAGACTACATGGTGGATATTAATGAAAGAAAATAATTAACACCCTAGTTGAAAAATATGACTGAAGACTCACAAATTTTCATAAAGAGTGATTTTTTCCTTCTTCTGTTTAATCGTGGCTATCATAATGGCCCATTGCTGCTACATTCATCCTGATCTATCTCATCATTGTAGATGGAAGGCTAATGAAATGGTACCATTAGATTTTCCCAAACTACAATGTTTGCTTTTGACTTTGGGTACATTGCTAATTCTACCCCAGAGAGATGTAAATAACAGGGTAAACCACTTTATTAAAGCACCCCTACCTAACTAACATGGGGGTGGGCAGTGGTTAATTATCCAGGCACCTCCAGAACAATCAATGTCAGGCAGATGAGATGGATGTTGGAGGAGGGTAACAGGAACCATGAGGGAACAGGCGCCCACAAAGACAGGTGAGCTAATCTTTTTCATTTGAATGGCATGGGTGATCGCCAGGCGTTTTACAGACAATGAGATACTTTTAAAGCGTATCACTGATGTTGGGCAGGAATTAGATTAGATTAGATTACCAACAGTGTGAAAACAGGCCCTTCGGCCCAACAAGTCCTCACCGCCCTTGAAGCATCCCACCCAGACCCATCCCCCTATAACCCACACACCCCTGAACACCATGGGCAATTTAGCATGGCCAATCCGCCTAGCCTGCACATCTTTGGACTGTGGGAGGAAACCTGAGCACCCGGAGGAAACCCACACAGACACGGGGAGAAAATTAGTCAAAGCCCTCCACAGTCTGAAAGTATTAACCAAGGTGCAGCAAAGAGTAATGAAGGACTCAAGCAAGCTCAACATCATCATACATCTCCCTACCCCAAATGGAGGACATTCACAGGAGTTTTAAAAAAATTAGCTGATGGTGATTCAAAACAACATTGAGATGAAGGTTGGAAGCAGCAGGTTTAGCCAGAGAAACCTAATGCATTGGAGGTATCACACTATATGCAGGCCTAAAATGACCTCCCCTCTGACACCCTGCTCATGTCCAGTTTATCCTGCCCCTACCTCCCCTTCCTCGCTGGCATTTCACCAATTCCCCATTCCCCCCATACAGGGATGAACCCACATCCACTACAGTTCCCACTACAATTGGATGGTCATGACATCATTAATTGGCTTGAGCCAGGGCTTCACCCAATTGTGGAAGGGCTTAGACCTTAGGGTGAAGATGCCTTCAATGGGAGTAGCGACTTTCCCTATGCCTTTGCATCCCTGCCGTATCCATCACGAACTCACGTAGACCTTCCTACTTTGTGCCAGTGTCAACTCGACACTGGGTAAACTATGGCAGTGGAGGGACGTGCCTGTAGGGGCCATTAATTGGCCAGTTAATTGCGTCCATTATTCCATGGACATGTGAACTGCCCAATACTGTCTTAAATGCTCCTAAAATAGTAGAAGGTGTGAGTGGTTTGGAGCCAGGAACATCATATAAACCATTGTTGTACAACTGGTACAGATTTAAAATTCAAGATGGTGATGGTGGGGTAGGCTGCATAACAGACTTGCCATTTGATCGCTTTTTCATTATTCTCACCTTCCTGTCCCTTCTTCTTTTCACACTTTCAGATACTTTTCACTCAAACCTACCTTGTAAAGAGAACTCTTTGATCAGAAGGAGTTTTTATGGGCTCCGTAGCGGTTACAGCGTGTTCAGAGGCAGCATGGCTACAGAGTCCTGGAGCAGGACCCTTAGTTCCACACGGTGTTGGTTGGTGTAGACTACAGTGGGGACAGTGGCAGTGACATGGTGTGGGCTGGTGTAGACTGGAGTGGGGACAGTGGCAGTGTCATGGTGTGGGTTGGTGTAGACTGGAGCAGGGACACTGGCAGTGACATGGTGTGGGCTGGCGTAGACTGTAGCGGGGACACTGGCAGTGACATGGTGTGTGTTGGTGTAGACTGGAGCGGGGACAGTGGCAGTGACATGGTATGGGTTGGTGTAGACTGGAGCGGGGACACTGGCAGTGACATGGTGTGGGCTGGTGTAGACTGTAGCAGGGACACTGGCAGTGACATGGTGTGGGTTGGTGTAGACTGGAGCGCGAACAGTGGCAGTGGCATGGTGTGGGTTGGTGTAGACTGGAGCGGGGACACTGGCAGTGACATGGTGTGGGTTGGTGTAGACTGGAGCAGGGACACTGGCAGTGACATGGTGTGGGTCGGTGTAGACTGGAGCGGGGACACTGGCAGTGACATGGTGTGGGTCGGTGTAGACTGGAGTGGGGACACTGGCAGTGACATGGTGAGGGTTGGTGTAGACTGGAGCGGGGACACTGGCAGTGACATGGTGAGGGTTGGTGTAGACTGGAGCGGGGACACTGGCAGTGACATGGTGAGGATTGGTGTAGACTGGAGTGGGGACACTGGCAGTGACATGGTGAGGGTCGGTGTAGACTGGAGCGGGGACAGTGGCAGTGACATGGTGTGGGTTGGTGTAGACTGGAGCGGGGACACTGGCAGTGACATGGTGTGTGTTGGTGTAGACTGTAGCAGGGACACTGGCAGTGGCATGGTGTGGGTTGGTGTAGACTGGAGCGCGAACAGTGGCAGTGGCATGGTGTGGGTTGGTGTAGACTGGAGCGGGGACACTGGCAGTGACATGGTGTGGGTTGGTGTAGACTGGAGCAGGGACACTGGCAGTGACATGGTGTGGGTCGGTGTAGACTGGAGCGGGGACACTGGCAGTGACATGGTGTGGGTCGGTGTAGACTGGAGCGGGGACACTGGCAGTGACATGGTGAGGGTTGGTGTAGACTGGAGCAGGGACACTGGCAGTGACATGGTGTGGGTCGGTGTAGACTGGAGCAGGGACACTGGCAGTGACATGGTGTGGGTCGGTGTAGACTGGAGCGGGGACACTGGCAGTGACATGGTGTGGGTCGGTGTAGACTGGAGCGGGGACACTGGCAGTGACATGGTGTGGGTCGGTGTAGACTGGAGCGGGGACACTGGCAGTGACATGGTGAGGGTTGGTGTAGACTGGAGCAGGGACACTGGCAGTGACATGGTGAGGATTGGTGTAGACTGGAGTGGGGACACTGGCAGTGACATGGTGTGGGTCGGTGTAGACTGGAGCGGGGACACTGGCAGTGATGTGGTGTAGGTCGGTGTAGACTGGAGCGGAGACACTGGCAGTGACGTGGTGTGGGTCGGTGTAGACTGGAGCGGGGACACTGGCAGTGACATGGTGTGGGTCGGTGTAGACTGGAGCGGGGACACTGGCAGTGACATGGTGTGGGTCGGTGTAGACTGGAGCGGGGACACTGGCAGTGACATGGTGTGGGTCGGTGTAGACTGGAGCGGGGACACTGGCAGTGACATGGTGAGGGTTGGTGTAGACTGGAGCAGGGACACTGGCAGTGACATGGTGAGGATTGGTGTAGACTGGAGTGGGGACACTGGCAGTGACATGGTGTGGGTCGGTGTAGACTGGAGCGGGGACACTGGCAGTGATGTGGTGTAGGTCGGTGTAGACTGGAGCGGAGACACTGGCAGTGACGTGGTGTGGGTCGGTGTAGACTGGAGCGGGGACACTGGCAGTGACATGGTGAGGATTGGTGTAGACTGGAGCGGGGACACTGGCAGTGACATGGTGTGGGTCGGTGTAGACTGGAGCGGGGACTCTGGCAGTGACATGGTGGGGGTCAGTATAGACTGGAGCAGGGACACTGGCAGTGACATGGTGTGGGTTGGTGTAGACTGGAGCGGGGACACTGGCAGTGACGTGGTGTGGGTCGGTGTAGACTGGAGCGGGGACAGTGGCAGTGACATGGTGTGGGTTAGTGTAGACTGAAGCGGGGACACTGGCAGTGACACGGTGTGGGTTGATGTAGACTGGAGCGGGGACACTGGCAGCAGAGAAGGAAAATTTGGACATCTCTTTAAGTTACCTTTCTTCATTTTTTATTTTAAGTTCACATGAATGGCTCTTATACATGGCGATGATACGCACTTTTCACTACATTTTGTACAGCATACACTTCACAATCAATGATTCAATTTGGTTTAGTCAGATTTCTAAGTACATGAGCTCTATCCATGTAAGATAATTACATGATAATAGCATGTGGCATTCGAGTACACAGTGACCTGCCTCAACCTTTATCAATTCTTCTTGCATTGAAGTGTGAATATACAGTAACTTCCATAAGTGCAGAGCCCAGACTGCATAGTGCATTTGTGATGTTACAGCCTTGTATTAAAACTAAAACTAAAGGATCCTACCCCTAATAAAGAACAGTGAATAACTCTACCTCTCTCCCACTTGAAAAAGGAAATAAAATGAGAGACCACTAACCCAAATAATGAAAAGGATCTTTGAATGAGTTCCATCGTTGTCCCAGAAGAAAATACATACAAAAGTAGTTTTCTTCATTAAGAGGCTCATCTGTGTCTAGGTGTTCATCAATTTCGATATTTTTTCTCTGCAAATTAGTCTGATTCTTTTTAAAACCTCATGTAACATCATAATTCCTTTTTTAATGTGAATGCAAAAATCCTGTTACTGCATGCCTGTAATTCATTAAGGGGGCAACATCCAATAAATCATCTGGTAGAGAAGCTAACAAAAACGCAGAAACACAATGCACAGTCAAACAGAATTTCACAGTGTTAATTTAGAGAACAAAATAACAAAGTAAAAATGGGAAGTGTAGTGATTGGGGCTGTTAATCTGATTGATTGATTAATATATTTATTTTCACCTGTGCCTAAATACATGAAAAGCTTTGTTTGCGAATGGTACAGGCAGATTATAATAAGTTAAGGGTGTACACATCAAAATGACTGAGACAGGGGTGTACAGGTTACATTGCACAGGTCATGCCCTAGGCAGAATCAATGTTAGCAAGCTCAGCGTTATTTGAGGCTAGCCAGACCATTCATCATCTAATAATGGCTGGGAAGACGCAGTGCCTGAACCTGCTCATACTTGTGTTCAGATTTCTGTATATTCTGCCTGACTGAAGAGGTTGTACGAGATCATTACCAAGTGCAATGATGAAGATGTTGGCCACCTTTCTCTGGGAGCGAGTCGTGTAAATGGAGTCAATGGATGGAAGGTTGGCTTCCGTGCTGGCCTGGGCTGTGCTCACCACCTTCTGTAGTTTCTTACAGCCCTGGGCAGAGCAGTTGCCATACCAGGCCGTTATGCACCCGGACAACATGCTTTCAATGGTGCATCTGTAGAAGTTGGTGAGGGGCCTTATGGACATTTCCTGAGCCGCCTGAGGAAGAAGAGGCGCTGTTGTGCCTTCTTGACCATCACAACTACGTGGGAAGTCCAGGACAGGTCATTGGTTATAACCACTCCGAGGAACTTGATGCTCTTTACACTCTCAACCTCAATTCCATTGATGCAGATGGGGGTGTGTTCTCCTCCTTTCTTTCTGAAGTCAGTGATCAGTTCTTTAGTTTTGCCAACATTGAGAGGCAGGTTATTTACATTGCACAATGTCACAAAGCCCTCTATCTCCTTTCTGTATGTTGACTCGTCATTGTTAGACATTCAGTGGTGTCGTTAGCAAACTTGTAGATGGCGTTAATTTGGAATTTGGCAATGCAGCTGTAGGTGTACAGGGAGTACAGCAGGGGGCGGAGGATGCATCCTTGGGGAGCTCCAGTGTTATTATGGACAAGATGCAGTGCCCTATCCTCACTGATTGCAGTCTGTGGGTCAGGAAGCTGAGGAACCAGTGCAGAGGACGGAGCTGAGACCAAGATCGCAGAGTTTTGAGATCAGTTTGGATAGGATAATGTTGTTGATGGTGGAGCTGTAGTCAACAAGCAGGAGCCTGGCATAGGTGTCTTTGATGTTAGAGGGATCCCTGGTAGATAGAAAAGAATAAGAATGGCAGAGGTTCTATTCATTTTGAGACCTGGCTCAGAGAGAGCTTGATCAGTGTCACGGAGTTTCCATGCGTGAATAAATGGTGAATTGGTGATATGATACCATCCTCTGTGAAACCATTTCAGAAAACATGCACATAGCAATGGATAAACATGCCATTAACGCTCTATCAGAACTCCAGTTATTCAAACAAACAAATGAGTCTTATTGGATCAGTAAGCGACTGGCAAAGAACAAAATACAGTCAAATTTCCTCTCATTTTGGGCACTGAAGGGTTAAGGAGGATAAAACCCTTCAGTATTTCTGACAATTGCTACAAAGGTTTTACCAATACCTTTCAGATTTTTGAAGACCAATTTAAAGTCCAAGTCAACCTTTGATAACAAAGACTTCACATCATACGGCAATAGCTGAGTGAAACAATTGAACACTGTGTGGGTAGGTGTTGGCACAAAAGTACGAAGTGTGATTTAACTCTAGCTATCTTAGCTGAAAGGTTTACAAAACTGATCATTGACTCTACATTCATTAATTTTTCTGAATCGCATTTCTAGACAAACCTAAAATAAATATACTATTGAAACTCTGCCAGAAGAAGGATGGAAATTCAGCACAATTACAGCAGGCAAGCAGCATCTGCAAGTGCGTGACTCTCAAATAACTACTGCATCTATCAACAGCTTCATTTGGACATTCAGATCCTGCATGAGGTGAGGCTTATCCCACCAGCTGCATTTTGTGATGTAAGCTATGTACTAAGCAAGGGCATTGAGCTAAAATGTTAAGGAAATTCCATCTCCCAAAGAAACACAATGTGAAACACAATACTCCACAGCAGCGTGTGAAGAAGAACCAATCAAGGAACAATGCCAAGGAAACTTCTGAAGTTCCATTCATGGCACACAAGAAAGTCAATAAAATCCAAGAGGTGACCATGATGACACAGCCTACAGATACCAGTCAGACAATAGATGTGGCCAATTTGATATATCACATGGATGCCATCAGAAAGCTTTCACCTCTATCCAAGTGCTGCTTCCCAAAATGAATAAGGTACATGCACTGTATGCCAAGGCAGGCTGTGGCACAAGTGCAAATGTTGTCCCTTTACACATCTTATCCGAGCAGTTCTCAGGAAACTGGAACAGTGTGATGTAATCCACACAAGATATGCTAACTTCCTGTAATAAGCCTCACATCTCCCACATTATCCATCTGAAGTGCCAATACTGATCCTCAGGACGGACATGTGAGAATGTTCATATCATTGAAACAGATGGGCCAGCTATTATCAGTCTACCGGCATGCACACATTTTCATATTAGTATGATCCACTAAGTGGTAAACTCATCAGTTATAACACTAAAGATTCCTTGATGTTAACTTTGATCTTATCCATTTTGATCACAAACACTGCAGATTCAGCAAGTTACACCAGATGATTAGCAGCTGCATAGACTCAAAAAGATCATCTTCAGTGGGTGGCCTGAAAATGCATTCAACAGATCCCTGAGCTAATACATTTGTTCTGGTCGCACAGAGATTAACTCAGACTCTGCAACAATGTAATGTTATAAGGCAAATGAGCCATAATTCCACACATTCTAAATCAAGGCATGCTGGGCCAGATAGAGATTGGTTACATAGATACAAATGAAAACAAGAAATTGGACTGTGATCCATATAGCCATTAAGAAGGGCATCAGCTGATCAAGTCATGTGAAACACATCGATTCCATCAACCCAACAACTGAGTGATCCTCTCCTTCCACATGAGATTCCTCAGAGCCTGGTGTAGAATCGCAACTGGTCCATGTGCATGGACCTCACAAAATTGGGTTTGACAATGGTCCATGATAAACTAGTGCACACTTCCAAGACAGGGCCAGGGAGCTTGGTGTTGAGCATGTCACCTTTTCTCCTCACTCTAATGGTCCTTCAGTATGCTCTGCTCCTACTGAAAAACCCATGCTTATTAAATGTAAAATAACTTACCAAGATTTTCGGATGGCTAAGTTGAATCTACATGCTGCACTTGTAGGTATTTTACTTTCCCCAGCTATTCTCATGTGTGGGAGAGAGATCCATGCAGTTCGTTCCTCCCACGCTCTCGATACCCAACCACATGTGCATAAGGCACTGTTGCATCGCCATGTTTTTGTAAGCTGGATTTCCCAAGGAAAAATAAAGCCCTGAAAATATTCGTTGGCATGTGGTAACAGAGCTGGGGAGACAGGCTATCTCAGAGATAAGTGAAAGTGAAATCTGCAAAACAGCAGGAGAGGGAAAAGGTATAAATTTTAAACCATTGCAATGTGCACAAGGTCTCCCTTTAAGTAATCAGTAGATTGCCTGTGGAATTGCTTTTGTTTAGTTAGCAGTTGCAGTATTAAAGGGTGAGCATTAAAGATTGTATTTTATCACTGAAGGGTATCAGCTGTAACAGATACACACCAATACTGTGAAATGCAGCTTTCATTGTTCCTGGAAAATAAAGTACACAATTATTTGAAGCAAAAACAGAAATTGCTGGAGAATCTCAGCAGCTCTGGCTGCACCTGTGAAGGGAAATCAGAGTTAGTTTTGTTAGGGTCATAGAATCCCTACAGTGTGGATGCAGGCTATTCAGCCCATCAAGTCCACAGTGACACTCAGAAAAGCATCCCTCCCAACCCCTGTAACTCCACATTTCCGATGGCTAATTCATCTAACCTACATATCCCCGGACACCATGGGCAATTTCGCACAGCCAACCCATCTAAACTGAACATCCTTGGACTGAGGGTGAAAACCCACACAGACACATGGAGAATGTGCAAACTGGCATTGAACCCAGGTCCCTGGTGCTGTGAGGCAGTAGTGCGAACCCATTGTGTCGCTGTGCCTCTGGGCCCAATGACCCTCCTTCAGAACTGGTAAAATAACAGATATGTTACAATAATATAAAATGCTTGTTTTCATTGGTTTCTGGAAAATTGACTAATAAGAAGGTTGCCTGTTCTAAATTACCCATGAAGGAAATTTGGTTTTAGAATGCCCTGTACAGTTTCTTTTTCAATGGTCTCCAGCGGATGCTTTAAAGATGCTCTCAAGTTTTTCAGGAATTTTGCTGAAGGACCTTGGAAGGCCCCCAGAGCCCTCCTTCGCAGATTGAAACCGATTCAATGATACATTAAGTAGCCAGCAAGGGCACCTAAAATCAACAAAGACCAAAACAACTTACAATCATGCATAGAGCGGGCCAGACCATCTACATGAAAATGGGCATTGTGGTCCCCTTTACCTGCCTGAAGAATAAAAATGCCTGAGATAACAAAGTGTGGAGCTGGATGAACACAGCAGACCAAGCAGCATCTTAGGAGCACAAAAGCTGACGTTTCGGGCCTAGACCCTTCACCAGGGTCTAGGCCCGAAACATCAGCTTTCCTGCTCCTGAGATGCTGCTTGGCCTGCTGTGTTCATCCAGCTCCACACTTTGTTATCTTGGATTTTCCAGCATCTGCAGTTCCCATTATCTCTAATAAAAATGCCTTGCAGTTTCTAGAGCAGCAAGGCAGACATGCTTAGTGAAAGGCCATTGTAAATTCCCAGTGGCAAACATGAATAAACAAAAAAACAGTAATGCTTGGAAATGAATGTATTGGTCTTACTGCAGCTACATTTTGAATTATACAAGTCAGACCAGTATGTCTCATTTGTCATTTTTACTGGTTTTTCCCTCTGGGTTCTAAGACTCGGAGAAACAGTTATGCCTCAAGAGTCTGAAACGATATCAAACATTTTTATGAAACTTACAGCATTAATTCAACAAACACGGTCCCTTGGTCATCACGTACTAAAAATGGAATCACTACATGCAAATATGTAGTTAAGTTCGATAATATTTCTAATCTTTTATGCTTGGCTTACAGAATGTCAGGCTGGGTTTATTATTTGGCTGATCAATTACTGACTGTTTCCTGTCCCTTCACAATGTGAGAGTATCACTAACTTTCTACGTGAAAGTGTTAAGACAAGAGTCTGCTATTTATATAATTTAGATTTAGTTCTCTGAATTTTCCACTACTCGGTTCTCTGCTCCCTAAGGAACAAAGCCTGATTTGTTGAGGTGAGTGCGGAGCATGTTCAAAGGATGTTTCAAAAATGCCAGCATCACAGGAGTAGTGATTCACCCATTAATAACTTTTGTTTTTCCATTTCTTCCACTGCAGATTTTTCTTCATTTCTCCTTTGAACAGACTACAGAATTGCCCCAGGGCAGAACTTGCCCATTGTACACAATTTTAAATGTGGCTTACTTTAAATTTTTGAACACATTTCACACGGAAGAAGCTAATCTAATTTTAAAGATGCAATCGTGCAGAGATTCGGGTCGATAACGTGTCAGTGGTTTTTACCGGTATTCAGTGATTTTGTGATTGACAGGAGCCAACAGCAAGTCAACAATAAATGAAAGCTCACCATGCATAAAAGCATCTCACTAAAATCTGAAACTGAGGGTAAAGATCATGTGGATAGATTTGCTGGCGACATGATGGTAATGATGTGATAGATGAAGATCTGCAACTATCACACTGTGTGACAGTTATGTTAACTCTTGTGTCCATAAAAATGAGACATGTGTCATAAGGAGCTGAAAAGTTTTAAATTTTTTATAATTTTATTACAGCTCCTGGTATTCACGTATGTAGCCTATATACACAGGCACTTGCGTGCTTGCACTGAAATGAAGCAAAGTCAGTCAGGCTATGACATACTTCTCTCAGCATGTCATGCTGCAAGAGAGCAGGACACTGGAAGATGGAATCTGTGAGTTTTATAGCTATTTTATCCAACATCACCAGGGCTGGCAGGATTTGAACCATGGCGATGACATTATGAGAATGTCCTTTAATGGTATATTGTATGTCATTGCAGGACATGGTAGGAACTGGCTTACAGAGAGAGAGAGAGTAAAGACGTTACAAGTGCATGAGACCTTAGAGGAGATAGGTGGAAGTAATCTGGATTTGCTGAATTTAGCAAAGACTGGAGGGGAGAAGGATGTGTGGCAGCAAATGCATTCGAAAAATCGATCTTTCTGTGATATTGGAATGGATAAGGATTTCAGCAGCAGTGGCAATAAGCAGGTGATGGCTTAGATGTTAGAGAAAGGGCTCCTGGAAACAGACCTCCATAATGCTAAAGTTCAGCTCTAGATGTGAACAAAAGCATCAAAGTTGCATCGCAGAAGTTTCAGCATGAACGGAGAAAGATATTCAGGCTCTGGTGAAAAATATATATCAGCTACATGGATGCACACTGAACAATATTGATCTCCACCTCAGAAATCAAATCAAATAAAAATTCGGAACAAAATAAAACCATGCTTTGTTTAATACTGGTGAAGCTAAAGCAATACATGGAATTAATAAAGCAATTGCTGTGGTAAATCCTTCTACCCTCGGTTGCATAAAATGTCACATCTGCAAAAGAGAAAGAGCAACTGATAGAGACAGTCAAACTGATAAAGATTGGATACATCCTACTGTTAAGGGCTACATTATTTTCCTACTCCAGCCAACCAACTTTACCAAAAAACCTCCAATACGATTGCTGGGTGAATATTGCAGGTCTGACACCTGTAATGTGCTACCCACAGGCCTGGGCCCTCTCAGCTATCTGTACAACAAGTAGGTCACTCCTAGGGATCTGGGAGTGTTGGTCCAGGATTCTCTAAAGGTTAACTTGCAGGTAGAGTCCGTGATTAAGAAAGCGAATGTAATGTTGTCGTTTATCTCAAGAGGGTTGGAATATAAAAGCAGCGATGTGCTTCTGAGGCTTTATAAGGCTCGAGTTAGGCCCCATTTAGAATACTGTGTCCAATTTTGGGCCCCACACCTCAGGAAGGACATACTGGCCCTGGAGCGTATCCAGCGGAGATTCACACGGATGATCCCCGAAATGGTAGGTTTAACGTATGATGAACAGCTAAGGATCCTGGGATTGTACTCATTAGAGTTTAGAAGGTTGAGGGGAGATCTAATAGAAATTTACAAGATAATGTATGGCTTAGAAGGGGTGGACGCTAGGAAGTTGTTTCCGTCAGGCGGGGAGACTAGGACCCATGGACACAGCCTTAAAATTAGAGGGGGCAAATTTAAAACTGAAATGAGACAACATTTCTTCTGCCAGAGAGTGGTGGGCTTGTAGAATTCATTGCCGCAGAGTGCAGTGGAGGCCGGGACGTTGGGTGCCTTCAAGGCAGAGATCAACAAATTCTTGATCTCAAAAGGAATCAAGGGCTATGGGGAGAGTGCAGGGAAGTGGTGTTAAAATGCCCATCAGCCATGATTTAAATGGTGGAGTGGACTTGATGGGCCGAATGGCCTTACTTCCACTCCTATGTCTTTTGGTCTTATGGTCACCTGCCCTGGATGAATATTGGGTGACCACAAGACTGTCCTGCCAGCTTTGCGGCAGATGGTTAATGTAAGCTCCTGGATGCCAACTGCCTTGTGCAGCTATGAGCTCTTGTTCGACCTATGACAATGTATTGATTTATACCATCTGCCCAGTGGGGAGGTACTGACATAGGTTAAACGAACACTAAAGGTTCATATGCAGCTGGTGGGGGTATAGGAGCTACCTTTTAGTAGATATAGAGAGGCATTTACTGAACCCAAAGAGCGATTGAGTTAGGAGATATACATTTGTAATGTTTCTCTCTACAAATAAATGTTAGGAGATTTAAAGATTGTCTCCGGCATCACTATTCATCAGCAGGCTTTCTATATTGTTACATGCTAATTGAAATGGTGGACAAATGTGTATAAATCAGTAAAATAATGGTCCCTTTTCAAATCATTGTGTACAGAGGACGTTTCTGTAGCTGCTGTAATGTTACTTAATTTGAATATTAATCTTGACCCTTGGTGAGTTTAATTTATTTCAGGATGGAAGCTAGAAAGAGGTGTTAATGCAAGGTGATAAGAATAATTTTGCAGAAAAATCCATTCATCTGTTGCTGTCAAGGAGTTCTCGTTTGCAGGCAATGCTTGGAGTTTTCCCATTTGTTTATTGCCTTCTGTCTTCTGCACCCTTTTCCTCACCACACTGCAGGTCCAGTGCTGACTACTTCTGTCGTCACTATTACAAGGTTCTGGATGACCACATGTAGAGGTCCTGCTTTGTAGACGGCATTGTGGCAGACACCACAGGGGTGGGAATAACAATGGGAATAAGTGCTTGAAGGCTCTATGGCGGTTTGATGAAAAGGAAAGGGCAGCAAAGTGATTCAGTGGTTAACGCTGCTGCTTCACAGCAGCAAGGATCTGGGTTTGAGACCAGCCTTGGACGACTGTCGGTGTGGACTTTGCACATTCTCCTCATGTCAGCATGGGTTTCCTCCAGGTGCTCCGGTTTCCTCCCACAGTTAGGTAGGTTAGGTGGGTTAGCCATGGGAAATGCAGGGTTACAGGGATGGAGTGGTTCTGGGTGGGACACTCATCAGAGGGTTGGTGTGGACTTGATGGGCCAAGTGGCCTGCTTCCACACTCTAGCGTTTCTATGAATTCTATAATGAAAGACAGAAACACTTGCGCTGACATGCCAAGGCTGATTGTCCAGCAAAGTACTGAGGGAATCTTTTACAGTAGGAACACTGTCTTTCTCATGAAGACAAACATAGATTCCTTAAATTAGAATCAGATGAATTCATAATATACAACAAAGAGATGGCAGACCAGTTGAACTAATACTTTGGATCGGCCTTCACTAAGGTGGACACAAATAACTTCAGAAAATGCTAGTGGACAGAGGGTCAAGCTTGAAGGAGGAACTGAAGGAAATCCTATTCATCAGGAAATGGTATTGGGGGAAATTGATGGGATTAAAATCCAATAAGTCCCCAGGGCCTGATGCTCTGCATCTCAGAGTACTTAAGGAAGTGGCCCTAGAAATAGTGGACGCATTGGTGATCATTTTCAAGCATTCTGTAGATTCTGGTGGGGAAAGTGCTGAAGTCAATCATTAAAGATGTAATAACTGAGCACTTGGAAAGCAGTGACAGAATCAGCCCTGGTCAACATGGATTCCCTAAAAGGAAATCATGTTTGACAAATCTTCTGGAATTTTTGAGGGTGTGACCAGTACAGAGGACAAAGGTGAATCAGTGCATGTTATGTATCTGGACTTTCAAAAGGCTTTTGTCAAGGTCCCTCACAAGAGATCTGTAAGGAAAACTAAAGCTCATGGTATCAGTGGTAATGTATTGACATGGACAGAGAACTGGATGGCAGGCAGGAAGCAGAGAGTTGGAATAAACAGGTCCTTTTCAGAGGGGCAGGCAGTGATGAGTGGGGTGCCACAAGGTTCAGTGCTGGGACCTCAGCTGTTGACAATGTACATTAATGACTTGGACAAAGGAATTGAATGCAATATCTCCAAATGTACAGATGACACTAAGCTGAATGGTCGTGTGTGCCATGAGGAGGATGCTAAGAGTTTGCAGGATGACTTAGACAGGCTGGTTGAGTGGGCAAAGACACGGTAAATGCAACATAATGTGGATAAATGTGAAGTTATTCACTTTGGTGACCAAAACAGGAAGGCAGATTATTATCTGAATAGTGGCAGTTTAGGAAAAGGTGAGGCTCAATGAGATCTGGGTGTCACGGTGGAACAGTCACTGAAGGTTGGAATGCAGGTGCAGTAGGCAGTGAGGAAAGCTAGTGGCACGCTGGCCTTCATAGTGAAAGGATAGGAGCCTAGGAGTAAGGGTGTCCTGCTGCAGTTACACAGGGCCTTGGTGAGGCGACAATTTGAGCATTGTGTAATAAAAACTGCAAGAACTGTGGATGCTCTAAGTCAGGAACAAAACAAAAACAAAGTTGCTGGAGAGGCTCAGCAGGTCTGGCAGCATCTGTGAAGGAGAAAGCAGAGTTAATGTTTCGGGTCCGGTGACCCTTCCTGAGAGTATCATGCTCAGTTTTCATCTTCTAATCTAAGGAAAGACATTCTCGCTACTGACAGAGTTCAGAGGAGGTTCATCAGACTGATTCCCAGGATGACAGGGCTGACATGTGAAGAGTGACTGGACTGACTGGGCTTGGTCTGCCTGGAATTTACAGAAGAATGAGGAAGGATCTCATAGGAGCATATAAAATCCTGATGGGAGTGAACAGGCTAGATGCGGAAAGAATGTTCCCGCTGTTGGGGAACATAGAACATAGAAAAGTACAACACAGTACAGGCCCTTCGGCCCACGATGTTGTGCCGTGGAATAATCCTAATCCAAAAATAAAATAACCTAACCTACATTCCCCTCAATTCACTGCTGTCCATGTGCATGTCCAGCAGTCGCTTAAATGTCACTAATGATTCCGCTTCCACGACTACCACTGGCAAACTATTCCATGTGCTCACAACTCTCTGGGTGAAGAACCTCCCTCTGACGTCTCCTCTATACCTTCCTCCTATCACCTTAAAACTATGACCCCTCGTGGCAGTCAATCCTGCCCTGGGGAAAAGTCTCTGGCTATCATCTCTATCCATGCCTCTCATTACCTTGTGCACCTCGATCAGGTCACCTCTCTTCCTCCTTCTCTCCAGAGGGAAAAGTCCAAGCTCAGTCAACCTCTCCTCGTAAGACAAGCCCTCCAGTCCAGGCAGCATCCTGGTAAACCTCCTTTGCACCCTCTCCAAAGCCTCCACATCTTTCCTATAATAGGGTGACCAGAACTGGACACAATATTCCAAGTGTGGTCTCGCCATGGTTTTGTAGAGCTGCAGCATAACCTCACGGCTCTTAAACTCGGTCCCCCTGTTAATGAAAGCCAAAACACCATATGCTTTCTTAACAACCTTATCCACTTGGGTGGCAACTTTGAGGGAGCTATGCACTTGAACACCAAGATCCCGCTGCAACTTCACACTGCCGAGAATCCTACCTTTAATCCTATATTCAGCATTTAAGTTTGACCTTCCAAAATGCATCACCTCACATTTATCCAGGTTGAACTCCATCTGCCATTTCTCACCCCAGCTCTGCATACTGTCAATGTCTCGCTGAAGCCTGCATTAGCCCTCAATACTATCAATGGCACCTCCAACCTTTGTGTCATCAGCAAACATACTAACCCTCCCCTCAACCTCCTCATCCAAGTCATTGATAAAAACTATAAAGAGCAGAGGCCCAAGAACAGAGCCCTGCAGGATACCTCTCAGCACTGACCTCCAGGCAGAATACTTACCATCTACAACCACTCTCTGCCTCCTGTCAGCCAACCAATTCTGAATCCAGTCAGCCAAATCACCCTGTATCCCATACCTCCTGACTTTATGAGTGAGCCTGCTGTGGGGAACCTTATCAAATCCCTTGCTGAAGTCCACGTACACCACATCCACTGCTCGACCCTCGACAACCTGTCTCGTGACCTCCTGAAAAAACTCAATAAGTTTTGAGAGGCATGACCTGCCCGTCACAAAGCCATGCTGACACCCTTTAATCACACTATGCTTTTCCAAATAGTCATAAATCCTATCCCTCAGAATTCTTTCCAAAACCTTGCTGACCACAGACATAAGACTGACTGGTCTGTAATTTCCAGGGATTTCCCTATTCCCTTTCTTGAAAAGAGGAACAACATTTGCCTCCCTCCAATCTTCTGGTACGACTCCCGTGGAGAGTGAGGAATCAAAGATCTTCGCCGGCGGCTTAGCAAGCTCCTTTCTCGCTTCTCAGAGCAACCTAGGATAAATATGGTCTGGCCCTGGGGACTTAACAATCTTAATGTTTGCTAAAATTTCCAGCACATCAACTATCTCAATCTCGATCTGTTCAAGCCTGATTTCCTGCTCCTCAAAGTTCTCATTCACAACAAGGTCCCTTTCCTTAGTGAAAATCGAAGCAAAAAACTCATTTAGGGCTTCCCCTATCTGCTCAGACTCCACGCACAAGTTCCCTACGCTACCCCTGATCGGCCCTACCTTCTCCCTGATCATTCTCTTATTCCTCATGTATGAGTGAAATGCCTTTGGGTTCTCCCTAATCCTTCCTGCCAAGCCTTTTTCGTGCCCCCTCCTGGCCCTCCTCAGTCCACTTTTGAGCTCCTTCCGAGCAAGCCTGTAATCCTCTAAAGCTGTGCTAGACCCTTGCTTCCTCTACCTTACGTACGCTGCCTTTTTCTTTTTGACGAGAAGCACTTCTGTTCCCGTCATCCAAGGCTCCTTAATCTTACCCCTTCTTACCTGTCTCAGAGGAACAAATTTATGCATGACTCGCAACAACTGCTCCTTAAACAGCCTCCACATGTCTGCTGTGCCCTTTCTGTGGAACAGTTGCTCCCAATCTGTACTTCCCAACTCCTGCCTGATAGCATCATAGTTTCCTTATCCCCAGTTAAATATCTTCCCCTGGAAACTGCTCCTTTCCAGAACCAGAGGCCGCAATCAATGAATAAAGGGTAAGCCATTCTGGGCTGAGATGAGGAAAGATTTCTTCACTCAGAGAGTTGTGAACCTCTGGAATTGTCTACCACAGGAAGCTGTTGGGGCCAGTTCATTACATAGATCATAGATCAGAGGACCCCTACAGTGTGGAAAGAGGCCTTTCAGCCCAACAAATCCACACCAGCTCTCAGACCATCCCACCCAGACCCATACCTCACAACACATCTAATCTACACATTTCTGAACACTACGGGCAATTTAGCATGGCCAATTCCAACTAGCCTGCACATCTTTGGGCTGTAAAAGGTAGCTGGACATGGCCTGTGGCTGAAGGGATGAAGGGGCATGGAGAGAAAGTGGGAGTGGGATACTGAAATTGATCAGCCATGATTATGTTGATTAGTGGTGCAGCCCCAAGGGCCGAATGGCCTACTCCTACACATATTTTCTATGTTTCTTTCAAATCAATTGTTCAACCAACTCGGGGTAGATGTAAAATGCTGTGTAGCGCTACTTCAAGGGCGGGTGGGGAAGTTCGCCCCAGGGAAGTCTTGGCCAAAACATCTGCCTCCATTCCAGATCACAAAACAACCAGATTATCAAGTCAGCATCCCATTGCTGTTTGTGGGATCTTGCTGTGTGCTCATTGGCTGCCACATTACCTGCATTACACCAGCTTCTGCACTTCAAAAGTACTGCGATAGCTGTAAAGCAATTTGGGGTGACCAGTGGCTGCGAAAGGTACTATCCAAACGCAAGTCTGTTTGCTTTCACTTTCCAGCCAGCTATGACCAGTGACCCCTGAACCCTCACTATCCCTCCCACGGCTGCGGCACTCAGACCAATTATAGGCTGCTGCAGGGGTTGAGAGCAGCTGACGGGAAACAAGCTTGTTCAGCTTTGCAGGTCTATGTCCAGTAACAGAAAGACTTATGTGCACAGCGATGACTTGACAACTTGAGGTTAGAAAGACTCACTCTGCAGAAAACTGTTTCTGGCACTTTGCTCTACCCTGATAGAAACAACACTTCCCAGTATTACCAGAGTCCTGACCAAGGGTTTTGGTCCGAAACATTGACTGTCCTGTTCCTCAGATGCTGTCTGACCTGCTGTGCTTTTCCAGTTCCACATCTATTGACTTCTCAGTGTTAATGTATAGCTAAGCAAAGCAGTAATTAAGAGAGCTGGGCTATGGGTGGAGAATAGCAGTGAAAGCACAATGACATAAAAATGAATATTTACAAAAATAAGAATGTGTAAACATGATATGTGTAAACATACATTTAGAACATGCCTACGGTTGAGCTGTACATTTAATATATTTGCTCTACGTGGCTTTAACTAGGGCAATGTTGGGTCAATATGCAATGATACCATTGTCTAACTTTATTTACATCATATCACATTTATTTATGGAATTAAGGGCAACTAAGTGTAAAGGAAACTTTCAAACATGCTTTCACAATTAGAGGATTGAACCAAAGTTGACTCTCCACATTCTGTGGATCAATAAAGCTTTTGCAGTTCTATTCTTAGGCAACTGTGTGTTCAAGCGCCACTGGAACATGACAAGCAGGGCTGGGGTTTTCCAGGTCATTCGTGTCGCTGAGGATTTTTTTTCTCCCTCAGAGGATGGGTCCCCATCAATCAGAGGCCTCTAATCAATCACTTTATGCCAGAGGGCACTGCGGGACAGGTTGTGGACTTCACCAAGATTTTCCTGGTACTCAGGTTGGCCCCTCTTGAGTTAGAAAACCAGCAGAGCCTTGGGGATGGCTTCCTGACAGGAAGGTGCAGTGTTATTCGGGTATTATCCCACAAGTCTCGAGAAGAGACCACAAAAAGTCAACGGAATTGGCCATAACTCCACTTGTTGAGGCTCTTCCCTCAAAACGGTGGCTCTAAGATTTAAGTGCCTTCTACATACCAATGTCTTAATGAGGGCTTCCAAGATTGTCTCAATTTTGTGTGGCACCCTCTGAGTTCCTCAACTGCAGCACCCCGCCCAGCCGCCAGCACCCTGACCCTAACCTCTCTCGGTGGAGCTGCCTTCTACGCAACATTGTGGTGTCTCCTTCTGGGTCAAAGGCCAGCCTGACGTTAGGGTGTTGCCGATGTCAGGAGCAATAGCTAAAGCTGCATGGTGCCTCATTGATGGTGTCGCCTATCAAATCTGCCTCTCACTTCAGAGAGTGAGAGAGACTCTGTTTCAGTCTCCAGCCGGTAGACAACCTCTGATTCAGTAAGGGTGCAGAAGAGGCTGAGTTGAGATTCTTGACCATTGGAGGGATGTTAATTAAGCTCATTAATGCACCAATTAATCCCCTTTATGCCTGAGCCCACCACAATTTACTGATTGTTCAGAGATTGAGTAGATTTCCTGGGACAGCAAGAGTCTGCCAAGCAAATGCCATTTCTATGGGGATCGAGTGGGTTGAGGAAGTCCCTCACTATTAGGTACTCTGTGTCTGATTGAGACACTCAGTATCAGGAAAGGGGTCAGTGTTCAAGCCCACCCTGCTGCCCTCATTTCCAACATTTGATGCCTACGCTGCCACCATCATCACCCTTGGACTGGAGTCCCACAATGATCATAGGCCTCTGATGGGTGTAATGCTGCCAGCTCCCATCCCTCCTGGTGGTGCTGTTGCCAACAAGTAACTGTGATTGGCTGGCAGTTTCGCGAAGGTGGGAGTTCAGCTGTCAGGACCTCAGTCATCTTGGATGCCTGTTGATGGCCACTTAAATGCCTGAAAGGCAACTGACTCCATCAGGTGTCCCTCACAGAACTGACAGGAGTCCCTGCCTGATACCCAACCGGCACGTGATGTTCAGTGAGGGGAGATCCCATTTGGGCCCATCAAAACCTCAACCAGTGACTTAGATTATGCCAGTGGATTCTACGGGGCAAAGGTGTAACAGGAAGTTTGCATAACTTAGGGTCAAGAAGCAATATGCAAGGCATTGACTATACGTACATGTGTATGATTCTGTACTCATTTCTCTTTGTATATTGGTCATTTTTATCTTTTCTCCTAAAACTGAAATGCATCATTCCATAGGTTAGAAGGCTAGTCAGCATGGGGAGGCATCATAAAAGAGCCTGATTTTGTCCTTACCCAATAATAATGAAAGCATATTTTCCTATTCTATTTTCCTAGTGAGGACTTTGCTTTTCTTTAACACAGAATCCTCTTCCGCGATTATGTGCAATCCAAGTATCTGAATAAAAGTCACTCTCAATTAAATTTGTTGTAACTAAATGTAGGACATTCTATACCCTGAACCAGAGAAAAGCTTCCTTCTTTTTGTCCTCAACAAAAATGCTTTATAAATTGGATTCCCATGTAGAATAATCTGAAAATTAAATTTTCGGAGTAATCTGTTTACAGAGAAAGCTTCAGAAATGTGATTAAATTCTGCACTATCAATGCTTGAGTTTACGAAACGGTCAGGTAAACATTAGGAAGTTACTGTCTCCAATGAAACAGATAAGTTCTCAGAAATATCACAGCAGCATTCAACTGATTGGGGGTTTCAGATAATCACTTAGAGAACGGTCAGGATTCTGCGAAAGTATGATTAAGGTGGAAAAACCTCTGTAACCCACTGGAATAACATTTTAAAGGAATTACATCTGGCTATTAAAGAAACATGGGATAGGCTAATTCAGTTCAAGATGATTTCACAGCATTTTCTGGAAAGCTGCCAAAAAATATGTGACTGGTTTCTCGATGCATAAATATTGCCAAAGGTACGAGGGGTCAATTGGATAATTTATATGCATGTTACAGCGCTGACCTAAGTAAGAACTCTATTGGCAACAAGTAACCAAGGAATGCACTAAAGTGATAAACATGAAAATACCTGTAGATTTTATTCTTGGATTTGACAGAATGCTTGGACTGATCAAACTTAAAAAGTCTTTGGCAGAAATGTCCTTGATTACAGAACAAAGGCTAATCCGATAACATTGGACAAGGAGGCACATTACATGGAATCCCAGAAATGTGCAAATTCGTTGCTTGAAATAGCCACACAAGGTTATGGACAATCAAACTGGGAAAATGGCTGAAAATTAAGAGCTGCTGTTGTTTCTCTTGCCACATTCAGTGGCACCATTCACTCCTGTGTTTGCACTTCATGTGTAATGCTTTGACACAGACAAGTTATTCCATTGAATATTCAATACATGTTATGCATATATTAAGTGAAGATTAAGGGTCTCGTGTCAGGAAAAATATAACTGATATACAGCAGGAAATATGAAAAGAATGTGACAATAATGCATAACATTAAGATACTGTGGAGTTGGCATAATATTTGCATATTTTGTCTATTTTGTTATTTGAATTATTCCTCCCAATTTCCCAAAGGAATAAATAATGACACAAATAGTTTAGGAATGGTTTCTAATTCACAAACTAAGGCAAGGCATGGTTTAATTCTGCTATAAATAATATGAAGGCATCCATTTGTCGTGGGATTTAGTGTCCTCTGTGTTGACCTTAATAATATAGCTGACCAGCAGAGTAATTTTTATTGTTAACCTCCCTTTTCACTTTTTTCAGTTTCCTGGGACCCTGGATCGGACCATCTCATTCCATCCAGCAGCTGTAAATTGCACATGAAGGTCTATTGCAGCTCCCTGCCTTTGCTATTCCACAACTGAAAATGTGGCTGAGTCTCGGAATGGGTCAACACATCTCCTGCTTTAGTGGCAAGGCGAGGGCATTACTATAGGCAACCCTGAGGTCTCGACTGGCTGGCCATAAAATGTGAATAAGGGCCATCGATGTTTGCAAGTGTGAATGTGAAGATTTTTTAAAAGTCAGGATGTAAAATATTGCCATTGGTAAGATGGGACGGTGATGCTGTTGGAATGTTGAAAATGTTCTCCGTGTTCTTTAATATCCTTTTGGCAAAGAAAGTGTTACATTTATCCCTGTCTGGGCTGTGTGAAGATGACAGTGCAGTGGCAGTGATACTTATTAACAGTCTGGACACAGGTTCAAATCCTAACTTAGCAGCTGCTGGATTTTAAATTCAAATAATTTTTGTTTTAAATCTGGAATTGAAAGCTGTTTCTTACTTAATCCCACCCCATGTATGTGCTTTTCCCATTGTAAAAATTTCCAATTGTAAAAAAACCATCCATTCATTAACATCCTTCAGGGATGGAAGGCTAATACCCCTACCTGCTCTGGCCTCCCTACGATACCATCAATAATGACTTAGACTCTTCAGTGTCCCCTGAACTGGCTGACCAAGCCTCTCAGATCAAAGGCAATTACACATGGGCAGCAAATGCTGGCCTTGTCAATGACACCCTTATTCCAGAATAAAGAGAAGTCCCTCACTGTCACTGAACTACCCTCTGAATTGACCTAGGAAACTATTGTGTGAAACTGTAACTAGGCAATTAGTGACAGACCAATGCCAGTCTTGCCAGAGATTCCAACATGCTGAGGAAGAATTACAGAAGAGCAAAGAGGCTTTCTCATGCCTGGCATGAAGTGATCATTATTTCTGGAACATCCTTGTCTTATAAAAGTGACTCCTCACCTCCTAACCCAGCAGACAGGGATTTGGAACTCTGCAGCAATTCTAACTCATTTGCTACATCAGTTTCTTTTGCAGAATCTCAAAGCGTTTGAATTGTCCTCTGTTTTCCTTACTTTCGGCACTTGAAAGTCAACTTGACATCACCAGATCACCACTTCTTCAAAGAGCTACTTCTCCTTGTCTGCTGTACGTCGGCAGTGGCATCTTTCAGAACAAAGTGGCCTTGGTCTCTTCTTCTAGAATTCCGAACTTAAAATCAAACATCCTCAAAACTCCACAAGGGTGAACACTTTCTAGCAGAAAGCAGATGTCCAAGTAAGATGAAAGGTAAATTAATGTTTGAGATTTTCGAATTATGAGAAATACCAATATTTAATCAGAGGTGTTCATGAGAGTGACTTTAGTTCAACATTTGGATCCCATGATGAAATATTCAGAATTGTTTGGTCAATCCCAGAGTTACACTAATCATTATCCTCTGTGTGGACCATGTAATACACGGGAATCTCTCCAGTTTGGAATTTTTGGAATTAATGAGTGTTGTTAGTATGCCTAATCCTAAACATGTGATCTGGAAAAGACTGTACATTGAAATACTTAATCTGAAGCTTAAAGAACCAATAAATCTTAAAAAAACAGTAGTGTGAATGATATTATTTAATGAAATTTCATGTTTTCTCTGATGTCGTTCCCAAAACACAGTACCAAAATGAAACCTGTTGTTGCTTTGTGTTTCAGATAAATATTTATATCAAGATCTTTTCCACATCATTGAGGGAACAGACAGTTCTGCTCAAAGGATTTCTGGACAACTGGTGTTTGTGAACAATAGATATCCAGATTAGACAGGTTACGGTGTTTTACAATTCTGTTTTAGAAATTTCAAAGACTGATGACAGCCTACGAAGGCTACATATCTGCCTGCATTTCCATGTTGAGTCTGAGATCGTTATTTATATTGATGAGCAGTGATCCTGAAGTGACAGGAAACCATGCAGCAAGATGGTTTGTTTATTCAAATCTTGCTGCAATTTTTTTTAAAGGTTGTAGCTTTTAAAAGAAACAAATGAATTTAGTTCTCAAATTCATCCATGTATGTTTACTAAGCCATTCTGAACACATGGCAAAAAGAAAAGAAAATACCAGTTTATTGGCTGGAAACAATGTGAGGGAAGCAGTTAGAGCAGCTAGTATTCTCTTACTGACTCAAGGTGAGCTGACAGTGTGATTGGGCACAGTTACCAGTGCTCATGTCAACTGGATTCTTTCACTGTAAATTGCTGCACCACGAGAATGAGACCCAAGCTGCTTGCCTTTTTACAGCTCCAGGAAAACCACCATTTGCTTGGAAACTCAACCTCTTAGTGGACAGGACTGCGCTTGATCATTGAGGGTAGAGGACAGTGGGGAAATGCACCATGTTTACGCTAAATGAAAGTGGGATGTGATCAGCGTACTGGCGAAATCTTACCAGGAATCAGATGAGTGCCATTCCCATCGGGTTTCATGGAGTGTTTCTCTCTGCCAGACCAAGCCAGTTTTCACACGCGATTGTCCTAAATGGACCTCATTAATGCCGCTATAGTACACTGTGCATTTGAGATCGATTCCCAGAAATGCCAACTGTTAGCTGGATTCACCAAGTATCAGCTCAGACTTTCATGCTGGGAATTCTTGGTGTCTGGTTTCTATCCAGTGGGTTGGAGAATGGAAAAAGCATATACATGAGGTGGGAGTAAGGAATAAGGAGATTTTAATGCATGCAATTCGGTACATTCAGAAACTCACTTCGTCATTCGACACTTTGTTGGAAATGGGACGTTTTGGTCTTGACAACAAGAAGCTCCTTGCTGGTCATCGCAAACAATTTTACCACCTTTCTTGTCATGGGTCTCATCATTCAGGGGCTTGGGAAATTCTGCCCAATGTGTTGGAGGGTACCTGTGTACTCCAGCATCATCAGCAGTAATTTAGCACAGAGGGATAACATTGGTGGAACTTGTGGGATGTGTGACACATCAGCAAACATTGACCATCGTTAACTTTGATGTGCTAATCAGTAGTGGGGGTCTGTCTTTGTGTTTCTTTCTCCTCCTCAGCATGCAGTTTCAATCATATGCAAATGCTTCTTGAGTTTGCCGTCCATTCTTTGGCAATGCAGCTATGTGTACTGCACATGGTGAAAACAGATTGTTGGCAGAGTGGAGGAAAAGCTTGAGTTGAATTGACTCATGTTCAATTCTGCAAGATACTGTGAGGTCCAGGTGAAATAAAGAACTTGATCCCCCTGCCAGAGTGACAATGTCTTGTCAGCTGAAGAACAATCTGCCCCTTGTGGAGGAGCTCAGGCAGCTGAACACCGTCTCACGCTTGGCTTGAAAACCATCCAAGCTGAGGCTTCTCGTGAGTTCTGCGTTTTTCCACATTAAGAAGGGGACTTCCTACAAACAGATCTAACATTCAATGCTCTAAATTTGTTTAAATAGAAATGTTTGATTGTTCAGTCATTTGTGACTTCATTGACACAAGTAAGTGCTCAGTTTCTCAAAAACATCATTAATTTCCCTTAGAAAAGTTGACAATACTGAAAATTATTCCCTCCCTCCTTTCTCTTTCCCTTATTTCTCTTCTCCATTTCCTTCCTCCCTCCTTCTCTCCTGCCTTTAGCTTACCAATGCATTTGCATCATTTATACTAAATGTTATGTTACTTCACAGATAGTAAGGGAAGTGATGCGCAGTATCCCCACTGTACTCCACAGAGAATCCATTTCCCTGTAATTTGGGACCAGTGCACCACCACGTCAGACATCCCAGTGAAAGATATAACAAGCCAGATCTGTATGAACAATATTAAAAATGCATCAAGTTGATACTTATTTAGTTTGCAGGACACCTCCATTCATTTTGTTCTGAGTCAGTTTTCAACTCCAATAAGAGTTGTCTTATTTATTTCATTTTTATTGTCTCTTTTCCGCACTGCTGGTTTTCTATCCCTCTATCCTAAACTACTGGGCCTGCTTGTGCTCGCTGGGAAGAGGTATCTAACTAGAAGAGTCTCTTGTAACAAACACAATATAGTTTATTGTATATTAGCAACTGCTTACAGGTTACTTTGATATGATAGATGTCGGTACATAGGCTTTGTGGAGAACTGGTGGTTAGGTCTCATCCCTTCGAGGTCCTAAGCTGTCCTGCCCCGAGGTTCATATGAAGTTACTACTGTGGGTGGTGCTTATAACGTGTATACTAGCCTTTGCAGACACAAATGCAACACTATCCAATCATTTCTGCAAAAAGTGAGATGCTGCGATTGTTGGAAATTTGAAATAAGTGTTTGAAAAACTCACCAGGTCTGGCAGCATCTGTTTCTGTGGAGAGAGAAAATGGAGCTGTTTTTCTGTACAAATACCACATGGCCTGATGAACTTTTACGATGTTTCTGTTCCTCTATCCAATTACTCTCATTCCACTATTGTCCCACTGTGCTTTAAATGTGCTCATTCACATATTTATCAAATTCTGTTTAGAAATTCGCCATTACATCTGTTTTTGTCACCTTGTGGTCAGTACATAATAGATCATTAAAATTACCTGCAAAAGAAAATTCCACTCACCTCCCCTTTGGTTATTTATGTCAGTCTCTTGTCTTTGTATAGCCCAGTTGTGCACCCTCCTTTTAGCAAAATTCACAAGTAGAGTTTTACCATCAGCGTGGAATCTCCGGTGTTGAGAGGAAATTCATTGGCATTTTCCCTTACTTTTACAGTCAGTAGATCTGCCACAGCTACCATCTTCTTAAGAAAGACCAGCAGCCCATGATAGCTGCAAGCTCAATCAGGGAGAGGAGTGGGCAGAGCTGAAACAGACAGGAAACCTGAGGCGTACAGAACATAGGATGGAAAAAGTATCAAAATAATCAAAGGAGGAGATGACAGTGTCATGGTAACAACACTGCTCCTGAAATCTGGGCAGTTTTCTCGAGGGGGCATAGACTCAAATCCCACCATGCAAGCTGGTGGAATTTAACTACAATTACTGATACATTTTATTAATTAAGTTAAATCTATAATCAAAAGAGCCACAGTGGCTATGAAACTATCATTGCTTGTTGTAAAAACACATCTAGTTCCAATTCCTTTCGGGACGGAAATCTGTAGTTATTGCTTGGTCTGACTCCAGACTCACTGTGATGGGGTTGACTCCAAAATGACTGAGCAGGGCATTCCGTTCAAGGGTAATTAGGGATGGGCAACAAATGCTAGCCTCACCAGTGACATCCACACCAATGCTGGACAGGAGCACCCATACCTCCTAGATAGTCAGCTACACTGCCATCCTTAACCACAGCCACATTCGCTCAAATGAACAAGGGGTCCTTCCTTCCATTGTATGGGAGATTGATTAGACTGCCCCTACACTGCTGTGTACAGTTTTAATCTCCTTACCTCAAGGAAACTATTATTGCCCCTGAAATGATGAAATGAAGATTTACCAGACTTGTTCCCGGAATGGTGGAACTGTGAAGAGAAATTGGACAAATTGGGCCTATATTCTCTCCAGTTTTGAAGGATGAGAGATAACCTCAAATAATCCTACAAAATACTTAAAGGGATTGCCAGGGGAGATGCAGGTTGGCTATTTCTCCTGACGGGAGAGTCTAGTAACAGAGGCCACAATTTAAAAATGAGGGGGCTGCCTCTCAGGTCTGAGATGTGGAGGTTTTTAGTTCTCAGAACGTTATCACTCTTTGGAGTTGTCCAGCACAGGGGGCAGTTGAAGCTCAGTGTTTGGGCATGTTCAGGGTAGAGATTGATAGCTTACTGATTACAAATAGTATACAGGGTAATGGGGATGGTACGAGTAAAAGGTATGGAAGTGTTCGATTGCCTAAGATCATGTTGAGTGGTGGGGCAGGCTGGATGGGCTGAATGGCCTACTCCTGTTTCAACATTCCTAATCACAATTGGGAAGTAAATAATTAAATTTGGCAGAAACTATGACATTTGGATATGTTCCTGTGCTGTGATTCAAAACTCAACACAGTGAGTAATCTGCGTTTCCAAGCTGGGAACATGATTCTCCACAGGCTTTGCAGTGTAGCAGCACAATGATGCCTAGTCTGATCTTCTTCGCACCTGATGTCTATCAACATTCACATTTCAGCAGAGTCACCAGATAAAGATCAGGAGCTGCCAACCCTGGCTATGTTTTCTTCCAGTTAAAGCTAATTATAGTGGCTCAGCTACAGCACCAGTTGTGGTCAAAGAACTTTACATGGACAAGGGATCAAACCTGAGACTTTTGTATGCAAAGTTCATAGCCACTCTGGAAGGTAGCTTTACTCACAAAGCAATTAGGGGTTTCTTTTCTCTCTCTTTAACCTTGCAGCATTGCTTTCCAGTTCCAAACGTTTGCATCAATGGTGTACATTCGTCGCGAAGCCTTTCATAAAATGTGGATCTGTCAGTGCTGAGAGAAAGAATGAAAAATCGAAATATTGAAGTTCTTCATCATCTGAAAATAGTTAATTAATGCTCTAAATTGTGGCTATTTCATGGTAAACCGAACAAGAAATTGGATGTATAATGCAGATATAAGGCCTTTTGGACCAATCAATCCATCCTGGGATTTGTAAGACACTCAAGTCTCACCTGTGTTTCTTCATCAAGGAATCCATCCCTGAATTCCCTTCTGCTGCATGTACCTCTCGAGCCTCTTCTTCGACGCATCAATGTTATTCGGTTCAACCAAGTTTCACATTCTTCCCATTCACTGGATACCATGAATTCAGTCTTTGGCTTTTTCGATAATTGTAGATGTCCTCTGGTTTTGTTCTCCCAGACAAGAGGAACCATTCTATCTCTATGGACGAGCACAAGCTTTTGTAATTTTAATCAAGGCAAAATACTGCAATCTGAAAGAAACACAGAGAATGCTGAAGAAACTCAGTAGGTCTGGCAACTTCTGTGGAGAGAGACAGAATTAACACTTCAAGTCTGAATAAGTTCACTAGACTTGCTGAGTTTCTTCAGCATTCTGAGCGTTATAATGCTAATGATTATATCAGGTCGCCTCTCAGTCTTTGCTTTTCAAGGATAAACCTTTTTCACCCTTGCTTAACAGGTAAACCTCAGTGCTTCTGGTAACACCCTTGAAAATCTTTTCTGTAGACTACTCAGTAAGTCTGTACTTTTCATCGACTAAAGCCATCTGAGTTGGATTTGAGTGTGGTCTAATCAATGGACTTCACAAACAATCTACCCTCCCCCTGTCACATCCCAAAACCAGCCCAGCTCGTCCCCACCTCCCAAATCTGTACTTCCTCGCACCTGTCCCCTCCTCCCACCTCAAGCCCCACACCCATCTCTTACCTACTAACCTCATCCCATCCCCTTGACTTGTACATCCTCCCAAGACTGACCTATCTCCTCTCTACCTCCCCACCTACGCTCACCTCTACTGGCTCCATCCCTGCCTCTTTAACTTGTCTGTCTCCTCTCCACCTATCTTCTCCTCTATCCATCTTCTATCCACCTCCCCCTCTCTCCCTATTTATTTCAGAACCCCCTTCACCTCCCCCCATTTCTGAAGAATGGTCTAGGCCAGAAACATCAGCTTTCCTGCTCTGCTCCTCTGATGCTGGTTGGCCTGCTGTGTTCATCCAGCTCCTCACCTTGTTATCTCGTGGTCTAATCAATGTTCTATTTTGCCCATGTATATATGATCATGTTATAATTCAGACATAAATGATCATTAATAAACAATATGGTGTGATTAGTGTTGTTTAAAATTAGTGAGTTCCTCTTAATTTGAATTGTCCAATAAGCAAAGCTCAGGAGTGGGGGCTGAGGGGTTGCTTTATAGATGTTTATAAAATCATGACGGCCATGGTTAGGGTGAATAGCCAAGGTCTTTTTCCCAGGGTAGGGGAGACCCAAAATAGAGGGTATAGCTTTGAGCTCGAACAGTTCGTCCACTTCACCAACACCTTCCACCCCAACCTCAAGTTCACCTGGACCATCTCCAATACATCCCTCACTTTCCTGGACCTCTCTGTCTCCATCTCAGGCAACCACCTAGAAACCGATATCCATTTCAAGCCCACCGACTCCCACAGCTACCTAGAATACACCTCCTCCCACCCACCTTCCTGCAAAAATTCCATCCCCTATTCCCAATTCCTTCGCCTCCGCAGCATCTGCTCCCAGGATGAGGCATTCCACTCCCGTACATCTCAGACGTCCTCATTCTTCAAGGACCACAACATCCCCTCCGCAGTGGTCAGGAACGCCCTCGTCCGTGTCTCCCGCATTTCCTGCAACACATCCCTCACACTCCGCCCACACAATAACCGCCAAAAGAGAGTCCCCCTCGTCCTCACATACCACCCTGCCAACCTCCGGATACAACGCATCATCCTCCGACACTTCCGCCATCTGCAATCCAACCCCACCATCAAAGACATTTTTCCACCCCCACCCTTGTCTGCTTTCCTGAGGGACCACTCTCTCCAGGACGCCCTTGCCTGCTCCACACTCCTCTCCAACCCCACCACACCTGGCACTTTCCCTTGCAACCGCAGGAAGTGCTACACTTGCCCCCACACCTCCTCCCTCACCCCCAATCCAGGCCCCAAGATGACTTTCTACATCAAGCAGATGTTCACCTGCACATCTGCTAATGTGGTATACTGCATCTGCTGTACCCGTTGTGGCCTCCCCTACATCGGGGAAACCAAGTGGAGGCTTGGGGACCGCTTTGAAGAACACCTACACTATGTTTACGCTAAACAACTTAGCACCTCCCAGTTGCGAACCATTTCAACTCCCCCTCCCATTCCTTAGATGACATGTCATTCCTGGGCCTCCTGCAGTGCCACAACGATGCCACCCGAAGGTTGCAGGAACAGCAACTCATATTCCGCTTGGGAACCCTGCAGCCCAATGGCGTCAATGTGGATTTCACCAGCTTCAAAATCTCCCCTCCCCCTATCGCATCCCAAAACCAGTCCAGCTTGACCCTACCTCTCTCAACTATCCCCACCTCCCACCTCAAGCCACGCCTCCATTTCCTACCTACTAACCTCATCCCACCCCCTTGACCTGTCCATCCTCCCCAGACTGACCTATGCCCTCCCTACCTCGCCACCTATACTCACCTCTACAGGCTCCATCCCCAACCCTTTAACTTGTCTGGCTCCTCTCCTCCTATCTTCTCCTCTATCTATCTTCAATCCGCCTCCCCCTCTCTCCCGATTTATTTCAGAACCCTCTCCCATTCCCCTTTTTCTGATGAAGGTTCTAGGCCCGAAACATCAGCTTTCCTGCTCTAAGATGCTGCTTGGCCTGCTGTGTTCATCCAGCTCCACACTTTGGTATAGCTTTAAGGTGGGAGAGAAAAGATTTACAAGCGACCGGAGAGAAAACATTTCATGTGGAGGGTGATGTGTGTATGGAATGAGCTGCCAGAGGAAGTGATGGAGGCTGGTACAATTCCAACATTTAAGAGGCATCTGGATGGGTATGTGAATAGGATGGATTAGAGGAATATTGGCCAAATGCCAGCAAATAGGACTAGATTAATTTAGGATATCTGGTCGACATGGATGAATTAGACGAAAGAGGCTGTGACTCTGCTGCACTTCTCTATGAGTCTAGAACTCTAATTCTAATAGCCCTTGCCCAAGGTGGAAAAGGCACTATTCTGCTGAGAAATGTTATGTGTGCGGGGCTGTTGCTGTGGAAGGTGTAGGAATGCAAGGGCACTTGGGTCATGTTTCAAAGGAGAAAAGTCCATTTTGCATGATGAGTTGCTTGACTTCCCATACCAATATGCCATTCAAAATGGAAGACATTTACATTGTATTTCAAAAGCTCTTAAGGCCAGGATGAGTCCTTCAATTCAAACATCCTGAAAGTCCGCAGGGATTTGGCTACCCTCCTAGTTGCATTAGATTTCTGCCATTTCCTTGACCTTTTGCACGAGGGTAATGGATTGGTTAATCATAAATGACTCTTAATTTTTGAGGGGGGTAGAGACACCAGGCAAATGCCAATTAAAGAAAAGGTTTATCATCAAGAAATTGAACATTTTTGGCAGATATGACCTGAGCAAAGAGAGTCATGATGAATACGTGGAAGGTCTGAATAATCTAAGTAAATTTTTCATTTGAAGAGGCCTCTATTAGGGTGGCTGTTAGACCATCAATGGATACTGTCTGTATGAAATTCTGGAAGGCATTTGATAAATCTCCACGCAAGAGATTTCCAGGAATCTTAAATATTGGGAGGCCATACCTGGTGCAACATTATGCAGTTTGATGACATCCCTGCAGGAAGAATATACTGGCCATTGAGGAATATTATAAAAGTTTGCTAAACTGGTTGTTCAGATGGAGGGATTGTCTTGTGAGGTGGGATTGAGTAGACTAGGCCTATTGTTTTGGTGAGTAAATTTGAAATGTATGATATTCTTGAGTGCTGTTGACTAGGTAGATGTTAGGACAAAGTTTTCATCACGCTTGAAAATCTTACAAACTGGGTCATGGTCTCAGAAGTGACAAAGCCACATAAGACTGAGATTACAAAACAGTTGTGAGCCTTCAGAATTCTCTACTCTAGGGAGCTATCGATGTTGATTGTAGATTAGATACAAGACAGCGGTTGATAAATGTTTGAAGACTAAAGGAATTAGTTGATATGTTGATAACGAAACAAGGTAGAGCTGCGGTAGAGGATCAGTCTTAATCTTGTTTAATGTCTACGGCCCTTTGTAACTTCTTGCTAGCTTTATGTAACTTTACTGTGCATCTTATTTTTAGGACCAGCCTTAGAGTGCCAGACTGTCCCCCTCCAGTTGCTATATTTCATTTTCCTAAATTCCCATGTTGTAGGAGGTAAGCTTATTGTTGTGTATGATTGGAAAGGGTAAATACTTGATTGACTAGAATAAGTACCAACCACTATTACAATGTCACAAGGACTTGGTCAGGGTAAAGAAGGGGCTGGTAGAAAACAGACCAGAGGCTGGTATGCTGTCAACATTCTCTGTAGTAACGAGTTTTGAGAAGATTTGTAGCTCGGGTTGAGGTTCTGGATGTGAGTTTGCTCGCTGAGCTGGAAGGTTAGTTTTCAGACGTTTCGTCACCATTCTAGGTAACATCATCAGTGAGCCTCCGGTGAAGCGCTGGTGTTATGTCCCGCTTTCTATTTATCTGGTTAGGTTTCCTTAGGTTGGTGATGTCATTTCCTGCGTCGGTGATGTCATTTCCTGTTCTTTTTCTCAGGGGGTGGCAGATTGGCTCCAAATCAATGTGTTTGTTGATGGAGTTCCGGTTGGAATGCCATGCTTCTAGGAATTCTCGTGCGTGTCTCTGTTTGGGTTGTCCTAGGATGGATGTGTTGTCCCAATCAAAGTGGTGTCCTGCCTCATCTGTATGTAAGGATACGAGTGATAGTGGGTCATGTCATTTTGTGGCTAGTTGATGTTCATGTATCCTTGCAAGAACTGTGACAAACACTACATTGGACAAACAGGCAGAAAGCCAGCCACCAGGATACAGGTCCTCAAAAGTCCATAAATGCATAAACAGCTTGTTGAAGCAACAGGGTGTTGTTAAACATGGACTCATAGAATCCCTACAGTGTGGAAACAGGCCCTTCAGCCCAACAGTCCATGATAGCATAAACAGCTTGTTGAAGAAATAGAGTGTTGTATAACCAGTTCCAAAGAGCAGTCACGTCAGATTCAAAATGTTAGTGATAATGGGAACTGCAGATGCTGGAGAATCTGAGATAACAAAGTGTGACACTGGATGAACACAGCTGCCCAAGCAGCATCTCAGGAGCACAAAAGCTGACGTTTCGGGCCTAGACCCTTCATCAGGCCCGAAACGTCAGCTTTTGTGCTCCTGAGATGCTGCTGGGCCTGCTGTGTTCTAGAGAGCCTCACATTTTATTGTCTTGGATTCTCCAGCATCTGCAGTTCCCATTATCACAGATTCAAAATGTTAACTCCGTTTATCTCTGCACAGATGCTGCCAGACCTGTTGAGCTTCGTTAGCGTTTTCTGTTTTCATTTCAGGCTTCATTTCAAACATCCACAGTTTTTGCAATAATTATAAGACCGTAGGATGTAGGAGCTGAAATAGGCCATTCTGCCCATTGAGTCATTCAGTGCAATTGTGGCTAATGCTCAACTTCACTTTTTTGCGTTTTCCTCTTAACACTTGACTCCCTTAACTGATTAAAAATCTTAACATTGTGTTACATAACTCCTTCTTCAGGTGCCCTTAAAATAAGATGCACAGTAAAGTTGCATAAAGGTAGCAAAAATTTACAAAGGGCTACAGACAAAGTCAGTGCAGAAAAGCCCTGTGGCTGATAGACTTCAATGTGAATCTGTAAACAAAATCCTTCTGAATGTCGACACAATGGGTGTTTATGATAAAGGGGTTTGGGTGCCATTCCACTGCTGGAGTTGTACATGCTATAATTTCATGTGTAGGAGTGTATTTTTGTGAGTTCAAGCTGCGTTGAAGAAGACAGAAATGGGAAGAAAGCGGATAAAATGACAGGAGAGCAATAAATATAATTGCACTAAAAGATTTAGGAATTTTATAGTTGATACCAATGATTTATTACAAGCTGTATCGATATCCAAGATATCCAAGTTAATTTTTAAAAGTACTGGAAATTACTAGCAGATCCGGGAGCTCCTGTGGAATGGGGAATAGAGTGGATGTTTCAGGCTAATAAACTTTTTCTTTCTAATTGGTTCTGACTATCTGAATGTTTCTAACATTTATTCGTTCATTCATGGCATGTGTACATTGATGGCTGGGCCAATCTTTATTGCCCATGCCGAGCTGCAATGAGATGGTGATGGTGAGCTGCCTTCTTGAACCATTACAGATACTCCCAATACACTTGCGAAGGGAGTTCCAGGAATTTGACCAGACAACAGTGAAGGAATGTCAATGTCTTTCCAAGTGAAGGTAGTGAGAGGTTTTGGAGGGGAGCTTGTAGGCAGTAGTGTTACTTCTTCCATGATAGTGGCCACAATGTTGGAAGGTGCTGTCAAAGGACTGATTTTCTGCAGTGCTTCTTGTAGATGGTACACCCTGAGCATTGGAGTCGGACTGAATATTTGTGGATGTGGTGCCAATCAAGTAGACTACTTTGTCCTGGATGATGTTAAATTTTTGAGTGTTGTTGGAGCTGCACCCATCCAGGCATGTGGGGAACATTCCATCTCACTTGTGCCTTGTAGATGATGGGCAGGCTTTGGGGAGTCAGGAGTTTTGTCTCTGACCTGCTGTTGTATCCATAGTATTTATTTGGCTAGTTCGGTTCTGTTTCTAGTCAATGGCACCTCCAAGCTGTTGATAGTGGGGGATTCAGCGATGTTAATGCATTTCTTTTTCAGAACTCCAGCAACTGCAGTAATTGTGTTATTGAACTGCCATTCAATCAAGAAGGCCATTGGAATGATGGCTTCTTGTCCACAAGAGGCTAGAATATGAATTTGAGGAATTGTGTTGCAGTTATTCAAAAACTTGGTCAAAGTTCATCAGGAAATCTGTGTTCATTTCTGAGCACTGAGACGTACAATAGATATACTGACCTTGAAGGGGGTTATAGTGTAGGCTTAACAGAATGAGGCAAAGAAAAACCAAAAGAACTGCGGATGTAAATCAGGAACAAAAACAAAGTTGCTGGAAAAGCTCAGCAGGTGCTGGGCGGCATCTGTGGAGGAGAAAACAGAGTTAACATTTCGGGTCCAGTGACCCTTCCTCAGAAATGAAACTTAGTTTTTATTCCTAGAATGATGCAAAGACTTAAAGGATAAGATTATGAGGAGAGGTCATATCGGCTTGTTTTGTATTCTTTTACTTATTTAGAAGGGTGGAGTGAAACAGAACATCTCACTGAGTCCCTACAGTGTGGAAATAGGCCATTCAGCTCAACAATTCCACCCAATTCTCTGAAGGATACCCCACTCAGACTCACCCCCTTATCCTATCCCTGTAGCCTTGCATTTCCCATGGCTAATCCACCGACTCTACACATTCCTGGATACTATGGGCAATTTAGCAGGGTCAACCCATCTGACCAGCACATCTTTAGACTGTAAGAGGAAACCAGAGCACCTGTAAGAAACCCACAGAGACACAGGGAGAATGAGCAAATGGCACACAGACGGTCCCCTGAGCCTGGGAATGAACCCGGGTCCCTGGATCTATGAGCCATCACGCCACTCAGTCTTTAAAATGTTGAAGGGGACCCAATGGATAAGTGCCTGGCAACTGGCTGTTCTGGCAGGGGAATTCTGAGCTAGTAGATACTAACTTACATTTACTGCTTGATCATTTCAGAATGAAATCAGATGGTGGAAAACTGGACATTTTCTCCCACCATTCCACCGGCCCCACTCCACACCTTCAGGGATCTGTGGATGTGGATCAGTTGAGGCATTCAAAACGCAAAGCAATAGCCTTTCAGTGAAAAATAATCTCAGCATAAACAGCAAAGATGGGCGTGAAGCTGAAGCACACATCAGCGTTCCAATGGCAGATCGAAAGTGGAAGGGCTGAATGGCTTCTTCTGTTTCTTATGCAGAACCAGATGCAACAACTCATGATGCCAGGAAGTGCCAATTCTCAGTTCATTTGAGAACTGGGGGCTATGCCCACTGTGAGTTGTGCAGAGGATGTCAGCTCACCAGAGGTTCACGCCGTAGAAGGTTGGTTTGGGAGGTACTTTGACTGTGACTGCGACCTCCCGTACTTCCTCACAACCAATCAGGCGCATTTCATCCATTCCTCCACTGCTGGCACAAAACAGAGTGGCACGGTGGCTCAGTGGTTGGCAATGCTGCCTCACAGTGCCTGGGACACAGGCTCGGGTGACTGTCTGTGTGAATTTGTACATTCTCCCTCTGATTGCATGGGTTTCTGCTGGGTGCTTTCCTCCGACAGTCCAAAGATGTGTAGGCTAGGTGGATTGGCCGTGCTAAATTACCCATAGTGTCCAGGGGTATAAATTAGGTGGATCAGCCATGGGAAAGGTAGAGTTACAGGGATAGAGGGTGGGGGTGGGTCCGGGTGGGATGCTTTTTGAAGGGTCATTGTGGACTTGTGGGGCTGAATGGCCCGTTTCCACACCAAAGGGAGTCTATGAGAAGGTGGGGCCAAGCCAATTGTTCTGTGTTTGATATTTGCTAATCAATAGTTCAGAGATGTTATTACACACCTCTGAGGAGGTGGGACTTGAACGAGGCCTCCTGGCACAGAGATAGAGACACTGTCACTGCACCCTATATTTGTTCTGTATTTGCTTAAGAGACACTGCGCTTGATTAATTAAGCCTTGGTGATGACTCAGAGTTAAGCAAGTGGGCACAACTGAAACTACTAAAAGCTAAGCTGAAAAGCACGATGAAAGACATTTTGTCATTGCAGAGCTTTTTTTTGTTAATTTCTTCAAGAATGCATTTGCCACTGTATTTATTATCCATCCCTACTTTCCCAGAGGGCAGTTAAGTGTCAACGGCATTGCTGTGGGTCTGGAGTCACATGTAGGCCAGACCATATATGGATGGCAAATTTCCTTCCCTTGGGGACATTAGTGAACCAAGTGGGTCTTTCCTGTCAATCAACAATGGTTTCCTGGTCAACACTAGACTCCTAATTCCAGATATTTAATCAAAGCCCTAGAGCCCAGAACATTACCAGCCTCTCTGGATTAATAGTCTAACTACAATGCCTTTACACCATTGCCACCCCTCTAAAAACATCATAAATAACCTGGTTACACACTTCAAAACTATTATCATCTCTGGAACAAAAATAAAGATGTTGGAGAGGTTCAGCAGATCTTGCAGCATCTGTGAAGGAAAAGACAGAGTTAAGGTTTCGGGACCGGTGACCCTTCCAGAACTGTCTTCTCTGCATTGCCTTGAGATCAATCGAGCATTAAACAAATTAGTGGACACACTGTACTCCCCAGAAACATGCCAGGTGAGACAGCTGGTAGGCACTGAGATATTCCTGCTCTCTTCCATCTACCCATGTGCTCAACATGAATGAAATGCTATCCCTGAAAGCTCTAGAATCAGCATTGAAGGCACAGTACTGGCTTATCTGTAGGAATGACATTTTTTCAGATTAGTGGGACAATGATCTTTTCAGAGGTTAATTTAGACAATTAACTACTTTAACCATCTGTTAATTGGGTTCTTGTTGCTTGTTAACTTAATTGCTGTTCTCAAACTTAAAAGAGGGTCAAAAGGAGTGACGCATTCACTTATTAAAAATGCAAGAGATTCCTTTGAAGGCTTAAAATAAATCCAGAAACTAAAAGCAATTAATAAATGGATTTAATGTTTTACTATCTTAGGTGCAAGACTGAATGTTTGAACTGATTTTAGAGCTAACACACACATATTCCCAGAGGTATTAGGAGTTCACAGCTACCCCCCCAGAGAATAAACTATGAAATGAGAGTTAAAATAACCTTGCAAAAGAAGAACAGAAATCACTTAGAAAAAATTAGCAAGTGTATTAAAATAACCGCAACAATTTCAGGATTAATTCCTGCTGGACAAAAAATCCTCATAAAATCCTTCAGTTGATTGACAATGGTGGTCAAGGAGAATATCCAATCAAAACCTAAAGCAAACTATGCAGTAAAAACTAGTGGTAAGCAAGAAGGTTGGGATCATTTTAGGAACAAATGGCAGGTAAAATCTAATGAGGAATAAAATTGATTACAAAAGTAAATTGGCAAGAAATCTAAAATAAAACTGCAATATCTTCTACTTTTAAAAAAACCAAAGTAATTGTGAGATAATAGGAACTGCCAATGCTGGGGAATCTGAGATAACAAGGTGTAGAGCTGGATGAACTCAGCAGGCCAGGCAGCGTCAGAGGAGCAGGAAAGCTGATGTTTCGGGTCTGGACCCTTCTTCAGAAAAGTAATTGTGAAATCCTCAGAGGATGCAACTTGGGAATTAGTAAAGGGAACAGGGAAATGGCAGATCATTTAAATCAATATTTTGTAGTAGGCTTCAGAGTGGAGCACATTTAAACATCACAAAGGTAACAGATAAGCAAGGTGCCAACAGGAGGAATGAGCTTAAAACCATTTCTAACATTAAGATCAAAGTATTTGAAAATCTAATGAGACTAAAGGCAGACAAGTCACCAGGACCTAATGTCCTGTATTTAAGGGTTTTAAAGAAAATGGCTGCAGAGACAGCAGAGGTGTTGGTAAAAATATTCCAGAATTCCCTGGATTTTGGAAGGGTTTCAGCAAATTGGAAACTGTTAATGTGACACTCCTGGCCAAGAGTTGGGGTGGGGAGGAGGAGTTTTTTTGGACTTTCAAGGCAGGAAACTATAGGCTGATTAACTCAGCACCTATTGTTGGGAAAATGCTATGTCAGTAAGGAAGAAATAGCAGGGCATTGAGAAAAGTTTAACACAGTCAAACAGAATCCAAAATGTTTTGTGAAAGATAAATCATATTTAATAGATTTTCTTTGAGGTTGAGTTGATAAAGAGGAGCCAGGAGATTTAACGTATTTGGATTTTCGGAAGGTATTCAAAAAGGTACCATGGGCACAAGATAGGAGCTGAAGGCATTGGCAGTGATGCATGAGCATGACAGAGGTTAGCGCATAGAAGACAGCAGGAGACGCAGGATTAACAGGTCTTTTTCTGGTTAAAAATAATTAATGGAATGTCATAAGGATCAGTACTAGGACATCAACTGTTTATTAAAAACCAAAAGAACTGCAGATGCTGTAAATCAGAAACACAAACAGAAGTTGCTGGAAAAGCTCAGCAGGTCTGGCAGCATCTGTGAAGGAGAAAACAGAGTTAATGTTTCAGGTCCAGTGACAGGGTACTGAGGAAGGGTCACCGGGCCTGAAACGTTAACTCTGTTTTCTCCTTCACAGATGCTGCCAGACCTGCTGAGCTTTTCCAGCAACTTTGTTTTTGTTATCAATTATTTATTTTCTACATTAGTAACTTGGGGGAGGGGCAATGTAATGTATGTAAATTTGCTGATGGTACAAAAATAGGTGGGAAGGTTTGTTGTGATGAAGACATAAAGAGTCTGTAAGGTACTATAGATAGGTTAAGTGAGTGGGTAAAGACTTGGCAGATGGAGTTCAATGTAGGAATATGTGCGATGTGTTTGGTAGCGGGCAGAGTATTATTTAAAGGGAGGGTGCAAGGACTGAGGGATCTAGGTGTTCTTGTGCATGAAACGCAAGAGATTAACATGTTGGTATAGAAAGTCATTCAGAAGGCAAATGGAATTTTGGCCTTCACTGCAAGGGATTGAGGTTTAAAAATAAGGAAATCTTGTTACAACTGTACAGGGTGTTGATGAGGCCATAGATGAGGTACTGAGTACAGTTGTAGTCCCTGCCTTTAAGAAAGGATGTAATAACATTGGAGGCTGTCCAAAAGAGATTCATTAGGCTGAAAAACTCAGCAGATGTGGCAGTATTTGTGAAGAGAAAACAGAGCTAACATTTCATACCTATCTGGTTCACTAATGACCTTTAGGGAAGGAAACTGTCATCCTTACCTGGTCTGGCCAACATGTGACTCCAGACCCACAGCAATGTGGTTGACTAAACTGCCCTCTGGGCATTTAGGGATGGGCAATAAATGCTGCCTAGCCAGCGATGGCCTCATCCCGTGAATGAATTAAGAAAAGAATCCAACCACCTTTCTTCAGAATTGATTGTATATAAGAAAAGGTTGATGTCTATCCTGAAGTTGGGGATTGGGGGCGATAGTAAACGGTAGATTGAAATGGACACCAGAGAATGAGAACAGCAGTTGGACAGGCAAAGGAATGGGTCATGGTCAGCCTCGGAGAATCAATAGCTGCTGGTGGGGATCATGAGTAGCTGGCAATGAGTTAGTTGTGATGGCAGCCCAGGAGATGACGGGCCTGTGTGTGGGGTTTGAGGATGAGGATTTGGCAGAAGGTGCTTAGGCCCTAAAATGATTGAATGCGACATTGAGTCATGAAGGCTGCAGGGTCCCCGAGTGGAAAGTCCGAAGGTATTCTTCCAGTTTGAGCCGATCTTCGCTGGAACACTGCAGTAAGCCTTAGACAGAGATATTGGCCAGGGAACACAGTGGTGCATTGAAATGGCAGACAAGCAGAAGCTCAGGGACTCTTTTGTGGACAGAACAGATGTTCTGAAAAATGGTCACCCAGTCTGTGTTTTGTGTCCATAATGTAGCAGCGACAACTTCGTGAGCTGTAAACACAGTAGGCTAGATTGAATGAAGTTTAGGTAAATCACTGCTTCACCTGGTAGTTATGTGAATGAATGAATGAGTGAATGAATGAATGCATCAATGAATGAATGAATTTATGAATGAACGATTTTATTGTCACGTATTTGGGAAAGTACAGTGTAAAGTGTCTTGTCATTACAATCTAATCCTATTTTAGATTACAAAATGAATAAAAGGAAGTCACTTCAATAGAGCTCTATCTTCTGTTCAATTGATAGAAAACCATAATGACTGAAAACTAAGTTATAACGTTCAACTTTACAGACCTTCCTGTCAGGGACAGCTCCAGTTTTTCTTAAAGTTTCCAGGATTTCTGTAAGGTGTTTCAGTCTCTGGGCCACAATGAGTCCTTGTTCCATGTTGTAGGGATTCTGGTTTGCGATCAGTAATTTGCTGATTTTTAGGTGGTTCGAATCAGCCCCAGATCCCCAGCTCTGGTACGGACTTATTTAGGGAATGTGAAATGAAGAAAGCAGTAGACAGGTGTTTGAGGGGCGCAAAAATCTCTGCATTTATTAAATACTAAAGGTGGGTATATTACAATAAAAGGCAAATACAAAACAGTGAAGCTGACACTATCCAATACACAGAGGACAGTACTTGACTGTACCATTAAATTAAACACAGAGGTTAAATACTATTAGAAGCTAAATAGTAGTTTTAACTACAGAAACTTTAATTTGGCTTCCTAATCTTGGGGTTCCCTGCACTATCATTACCCACCTTCCCCTCCCTGCTAACTACATTAGATACCTTGGGGTCTCGAGAATACAAGCTCACCACTGGGCATAAATGTAATTTTAAAGTACAGCTGGCTGTTCCTATTTGCCAGAATCGATGCTTCAATGAAGGTTTTGGATGGAGTAGGCCTTCAGTCTGGCTTGAGTACTCAGGTTTTTTTATTTTGTGGTGGTTTTGCAAGTCAATTATCACCTCGAGGCCCAAAACATCAGCCTTCCTGCCTGTCTGATGCTGTTTGGCCTGCTGTGTTCATCCAGCTCTGCACTTTGTTATCTCTGAGTCTGAGCCTAATCAGTTGGGTCGGTGGATTTCGGAGGTTGTCAGTTGTCAGGCCGGCAGGTCATGGTCAGTTGCTGTTGGTTCCCCTGGTGAGGAATAGGGCTGTGTTGGTAGGTTTCAGGGAGATAGCTGCGCAGATAGCTCTCAGGGACAGTAACTGTCTGGGATCCTCTGAGGTTCTTGTTTCCGAAGCTGCATGTTGGGGCGAGAGCCTATAGGGAAGCTGTTTCTGCAGGAGACAACAAGATGCGGAGCGGGACGAACACAGCAGGCCAAGCAGCATCATAGGAGCAGGAAAGATAATGTTTCACATCTAGACCCTTCTTCAGAAATGGGGAAGGGGAAGGCGATTCTGAAATAAATAGGGAAAAAGGGGAAATGCAGACAGAAGATGGATAAAGGAGAAGTTAGGTGGAGAAGAGACAGACAGGTCAAGGAGGCAGGGTTGGAGCCAATAAAAAAGAAGGGATAGGTTGGTCCAGGGAGGGCAGACAGGTCAAAGAGATGGGATGAGGCTAGTAGGTAGGAGAACTATTTCAACTGGGTGAGTCCAGAACCAGAGGGCACATATTAAAAATAAGGTGTAGGCCATTTAGAACAGAGTTGAGGATAAACTTCTTCACTCAGAGAGTGGTGGGTATAAGGAATGCTCTGCCCCAGAAGGCAGTGGAGGCTAAGTCTCGGGATACTTTCGAGAAAGAGATAGAAAGAGGTCTTAAAGATAGTGGAATCAAGGGTCATGGGGATAAGGCAGGGACAGGATACTGATTGTAGATGATCAGCCTTGATCATAATGAATGGTGGTGCTGGCTCAAAGGGCCGAATAGCCTACTCCTGCACCTATTGTCTATTGTCTAACTCCTCCTCCCAGTCCTTGGACAACATGTCCATCGTGGGCCTTCTGTAATGCCACAACGATGCCACCCAAAGGTTGCAGGAACAGCAACTCATATTTTGCATGGAAACCCTGCAGCCCAACAGTATCAATGTGGACTTCACAAGCTTCAAAATCTCCCCTCCCCCAACTGCATCCCAAAACCAGCCCAGCTCGTACCCGCTTCCCTAACCATTCCTCCTACCTATCCACTCCTCCCACCTCAAGCCCCATCCCCATCTCCTACCTATTAGCCTCATCCTGTCTCCTTGACCTGTCCATCCTCCCTGGACCGACCTATCCCCTCCCTACCTCCCCAGCTACACTCCCCTTTACTGGCTCCATCCCCGCCTCTTCAACCTATTTGTCTCCTTTCCACCTATCTTCTCCTTTATCCATCTTCTGTCCGCCTCTCCCTCACTCCCTATTTATTTCAGAGCCCCCTTCCCTTCCCCTATTTCTGAAGAAGGGTCTAGACATGAAACATCAGCCTCCCTGCTCCTCTAATGCTGCTTGGCCTGCTGTGTTCATCCAGCTCCATACCTTGTCATCGCAGATTCTCCAGCATCTGTAGTTCCTACTATCTCTGTTTCTGCAGGAGCTTGTTGTTGAAAAGGCCCTCTCTCTCCCAGATCAGGGCTAGCAGTTATACCAGAACAAAAACAAAGTTGCTAGCAAAGCTCAGCAGGTCTGTCAGCATCTGTGAAGGAAAAAACAGTGTTAACATTTCAGGTCGGGTGACCCTTCCTCAGGACTGATTATACCAACTGTGTGCTCCACTTTCTCCTCTCAAATCTGTGTTGTCTACTATGCTTCTGTGATAACAAAGTGTGGAGCTGGATGAACACAGCAGGCCAAGCAGCATCTTAGGAGCACAAACGCTGATGTTTCGGGCCTAGACCCTTCATCATGTTGCCTTTCAGGTGAATTGGCTTCCTGAAAGTTTAGAGTAGGTATAAATGTATTTTGAATAAGTGGAATGTGTGGTATTTCTGTGAATGAATATTAATTGAAGGTGAATGTCTTGGTATGTGTAACGGCTCCATAAAATCTGGGCTAAGTTGGTTTCTTAGGCCTGGTTAGTTGTTCTTTTAGAGTTGAGATGTAAATCGTATTTTCGGGTTGAACAATGTTTCCAGGCAGCTACCTCCATCTGTGTAATTTTCCCAGACCATAGCCCAGCTACCTATTTTTTTAAAAACTTATTTGTAAAGTCCAGGGTTTTGTCCAGTATTTCAGAATATGGGGATTTTTGTCAGGCCGACAGTGTTCAACCAATGCCCTGGGAGTCCCCAGCCAGCTCATCAACATTCTGATCTGGGAGTCCTGATCTGGGACCGACATCACTGGGAATCCTGATCCGGGCCGAACATCACTGGGAATCCTGATCCGGGCCGAACATCATTGGGAATCCTCATCTGGGCTTGACATCGCTCGGAATCCTGATCCAGGCCCAACATCACAGGAAGTCCTGATCCAGGCCGAACGTCACTGGGAATCCTGATTCGGGCCGGACATCACTAGGAATCCTTATCCGGGCCCGACATCGCTGGAAGTCCTGATCTGGGCCCAACATCACTAGGAGTCTCAATCCAGGCCTGACATCGCTAGGAGTCCCGATCCAGGCCTGACATCGCCAGGAGTCCCGATCCAGGCCTGACATTGCCAGGAGTCCCGATCCAGGCCTGACATCGCCAGGAGTCCCGATCCAGGCCTGACATTGCCAGGAGTCCCGATCCAGGCCTGACATCGCTAGGAGTCCCGATCCAGGCCTGGCATCGCTAGGAGTCCCGATCCAGGCCTGACATCGCTAGGAGTCCCGATCCAGGCGTGACATTGCCAGGACCCTGATGTGACCCACCACTGTCAAAGCTGCAGCTGCCACCTCACCACGTTCATCATGTGTCCCTCTCTGTGATGACACTTCCTCTGCTGCTGACACGAAGAAACCATCATCAGAACAGATGTGATGGAACCTGAGCTTCCAGTTGCCTGTCATTTCAACACACCACTCTGTTCCCTGGCCAACATCCCTGTCACAGGCTTGCTGCAGTGCTCCAACCGGGAGAATGGAATAGAATATTTACAGGGTGTGAGGATATTTAGTCAAGATAACTGCGGGCGTCAGTGGGTTTGTAGTGGATATTGTTGGACAGACTATCCGCAGAAATGGAAACGGAGATGTTGAGGAACAGAAGGGAAGAGTTAGAGATAGACCAGGTGAAGGTGGGATCAAAGGAAATTGGAAGTGAATTGCTGAATTTTTCTGATTCTGAACAAAAGAGGGAAGTGGCAATGATGATGGCATTGAGAAAGAGTTTTGGGTGGGACCCAGAGTAGGACTGGGATAAGGAATGTTCTTCATACTCTACAAGGAGACAGGCAATAACCAGGGCCCATACAAGTAACCATGGCCAGCCCATGACTTGAAGAAAATTGGGGGAATTAAAGGAGAAGTTGTTCAGAGTGAGGACGAGCTCAGCCAGGTAGAGGAGGGTGGTGGTGGATGGGGACAGATCAGGGCTTTGTGTCAGGAAGAAACAGAGAGCCCTGAGACCATCCTGATGAGGGATGGACATATTAAGGGATCACACACCCATGGTAAAGGGGAGGTGGCTGGGGGTACAGATATTTGAAATATCAGGGAGTTGTAGGCTATGAGGAGCTGGCATGAAAGAGGCATGGAGGCCTCAAACAGATCAGCCAGGATCTTATAGAAAGTCAGGGCAGGCCTGAGAGACTATATATCCAAGTCAGGATGGTGAGTGGCTCAGAGGGGAACTTGCAGACAATGGTGTTCTCATGTATCTGCTGCCCTTGTCACTTGAGGTGGCACAAATCACAGGTTTGGAAGGTGCTGCCATATAGTCCCGTGAGAGAATGTGGATGTAAACTTCCTTTATTCATATCACAAAGAAAATCCGGTGAATCAAAAGAACTAGAGCAGAAAGTTGGAGGAACATTAATTTGTTGTAGTTCTTGGAACACGCTGTCTGAAAAGGCAGTGGAAACAAATTCAGTTGTAGCTTTCGAAAGGGAATTAGGCAAATATTCAAAAGCAAAAATCTGCACAGCTGTGCGGAAATGGCTGAGGAGGGGCACGATTTGAATCACTCTTTCAAAGAGCTCAGGCTCAAGGGGATTGCCTTCTGTGCTGTCACCTGCTATAAATAGATACAAACGGAACAAATAAAACGGACTGTGAGAAAACCACAAGTGGAACCGTTTATGTTGTTTCTTTTATATTTACATATATTCTTTCAGGGGTGTGGGCTGGGCTTGTATTGGTTCCCTAAATGTCCTTGAGAAGATGTCTTCTTAAACCGCTGTACTCCCTGTGACACAGGAACACCCACAGCGCTATGAGAGAGGAAGTTCCAGGATTTTGACTCAATAGCATCGAAGAAATGGTGATATTGTTCCGAGTCAGTGCGCTGTGTGCATCTTCCAATTTGCCGGTGACGCTGTTTCCATGCGTCTTCTGCCTTTACATTTTTAAAATTGTTTTTAATTGTCATTGGCACCACTAGCTAAAGTCCAGCATTTATTGCCCATCCCTCATTGCCATTGAGAATGCCCCTTTTGGACAAGGACCTCTGAGGATCTGTGCCCATTCATCCATAATACTTACACAAGGTCTGCTGTTTTAAATTGTATCAGAGATAATGGGAACTGCAGATGCTGGAGAATCCAAGATAACAAAGTGTGGAGCTGGATGAACGCAGCAGGCCAAACAGCATCTTAGCAGCAGGAAACCTGCTTGGCCTGCTGTGTTCATCCAGCTCCACACTTTGTTATCTCTGCTGTTTTAAACTTCACTTGTACCCTGTCTTCTTGCACACAAACACCATATTTGAGCTTTAATCCTCCATTCTATCACTGAGGTTCATTCTGGGCTCTTATTTTCCTTCCTTTCTTGTCCAGTGTCTCTTCTGGGAACACTTCCCTTTGGACGAGTAAAACTTCTGAAAAACATAGAATGCTCTGTTGTGGTGTTGCCATAATCTTACCAGACCATAGGGCTGCTGTCTCATTAGAGAGAGATGTCTGCTGGTGGTTTAACTGGACCTCAGGTGAAGGGAGAGGTTGAGACAGAGAGTCCTTCAGGCAGTGATGGGGAATTGAACCTACATTCTTGGCGTCACACTGCTTTGCAAGCCAACCTTCCTGCCAACTGAGCTAAAATACAGTCATAGAATGGTTAAATTCTTCAGAAGGAGGCCAATAGGCCTATCACAGCCTTATCTTAAACTGTGCTGAGCATTTTCCTCCAGCCCCCTCTGTTACCCCTTTCCGTTTGATGTCCATCATTCTGAAGTCTCTGAGGAAAGGTCACCGGACCCGAAACATTAACTCTGTTTTTGCTTTCACAGATGCTGCCAGACCTGCTGAGATTTTCCAGCCATTTTGTTTTTATTTTGTAGCCTCACTTCATTATTCAGAGACATCTTCCGTCCTGCAATGAATGGTACAGAAATGCAAATTCCACCTCTTTTATCTTGCGTACTTTAACATTTAGCCATCCTGCCCTCAATCCTATCACAGACTTACTCCTCTGTCCAACCAGCAACACTACTTTCTCTTGTACAAGTCCTTTAAAAAAATTTTACGCGAGTACTGTGATCTCATTCCTCCATAGTGTTATTCTGGATGGTCTCTGTACACTGGTCACTGGGTATGATCATCTGTTGATAGTATTACAGGGAATTTTGTTTGGCCTGTGATGCAAAATATCTCATGAATTAAAATAGAAAGACTGTAGACATAATTTCAGCAGGGTTTGAGTTCAATTAGTGCAAGGAGAAGGAGGAAAGTATGAAATGAATTGAATGCCTCATGCTGAAAGTGATAAACTAAAACACTGTGAAATTCTAATTATTCACAGAGTAATGTCAGAACTGGAGCAGAATTCCTAAGGACTAAAGGTGTATAATTTCAGAGCTGTGGCTTCAATGGAGATGGTGCTGTGAAAGCTGATTACCCTGCAGATAGTGACAGAGCTAGCTGTCTGAAGGTGAACAATCTCCAGCTGTTATTCTGAAGGAAGAGACGATGGACTCAAAACATTAACTCGATTTCTCTCTCTGCAGATACAGCCAGACCTACAGAGCCTCTCTGGAACTTTCTGTTTTCTCTTTATTTGTGGTATTGTTGTTTGAGCTGGGCACTTGTGGGGACATCTGGATGAGAGCTGGAAAGAACCAGCTCGGTGGTTTCAAAGATTGAGGAGATGACATTGTTGAAGCTTCGGAGATTCTCATAAGGTGTGACAGGGCTGGTGTAAATAACATGTTTCGCGGGACTGGGGAGTCACAAACTGGACAACACAATTGCAGCATAAAAAGTAGACCATTTTAGAATCAGATGAGGAGGGATTTCTTCATTCTGATGGTGGTGAACCTTTTGAATCTCTACCCTAGAGGCAGTTGGATCTCAATCAATCAACAGACTTAAGACAGAAATTGATAGATCTCTTGAGATTAATAGCATCAAAGGTTATGGTGATAATGTGAGAAAGTGTTACTGAGACAGATGATCAGCCATGACCTAAAATAAAAAGGCCGAGCTCAATGGGCTGAATGGCCTACTCCTGTTTCTATGTCACAGGCTCTATCATAACCAGTGCCATAATATGAAGAACCATCTCCTGCATGGAGCTCAGGAAATGCAAGTATTCCTCGTCCCCACCAATTCTACTCTAGTCCCTTTCTACTGTGTGTCACTCTTTCCTGCAATAGAGAGGGCAGAGAGCCATTGGCCGTGCTGCATTGTGTTTGGAGGGTGTGCCCACCATAGCTGAATAGCTGGAGGTATGCAGAAACAGTAAGAGACGGGGTAAGGTCGGCAGCAAGGGTAGGTATGTGAGGATGATTTTGCCAGGATGGGGCAGTGATGGGAGTGTGGTACATTGAATAGCGCCAGAGGCTGGTGGAGCAGTGAGCTGTCATGGTCATGCGAAGATGCATTCACAGACTCCGATCGCCTATATGAAATTATGAGATCTGTTGTAGTGCCATTGCCAGATACTCAAGTCTGGATGCTGAGAGTTAATCTTCTTGACTATCTATTCTCACTCCATTCTGATGGTGATCCATGGAGTGCCCATGCCATCCTCCACAGAAGCATTACACCTCTCCCCATGTTCAACCCCACTGCTAAATTCCCCTGACCCTGGAGTCGTCCCTCTGTCCCGGTGTTCCAATTTCCTTCTTTACAATAGCATCAATAACATTCCTCAGTATTCTCCTGCTATTTAATGCAATGTCCTTTTAAGAGGCACAGGCTGCCTTCGAGAGCAGAACGCCGAGCTACCCCATACTTGCTGATTGAATGCTGAGCAATGATGCAGACAGTTAGCTACACTCTACAATCTTGCAAGCACCAAATTTGCTTGCTGCCTATCTCTTTGCAGAACTGGAGCTCACATTATTCAATGTAGCTGAATAATGATGGTTCTGAAATTTTAGCCTCACATATCAACTACTATTTGTATTTACATTTATACACAGCAGGGGCAACAGATTAATAAAATGAAAACAGGGCACTTCTTTAAAAAAATTTGCCACGTGAATCGAATAAATCATTGATATTCAGTTGTTTAAGGGTCTTGTAGCACTGTGGTAGGTTTGGGCTAGAAGATCCAGGTTCAATTCCCAACTGACCTGCAGGTGTGTCGTAATATGTTTGAGCAGGTTGATGTAAAAAAAGGGAACTTTGTTGTTGGTTTTTAGAAATATTATGCAGAGGGAGATACCCATTAATACTTGGAAATGAACGCACTGGAGCTTCATTTTGAGGTACAGAGACATAGAAACTAGGAACAGGAGTAGACCATTTGGCCCTCAACCCCAAACCACCACTCAATATGAGTAAGGCCAATTCTCTATCCTTATTCCCACTTTGCCCTGTACCCCTCCATGGCTTTAAAATTTTTTTTAAAAACTATCTTTTTCATGACGATATTCAGTGACTTGGCCTCCACAGCTTTCTATGGTAGAGAATCCCACAGGTTCACTACTCCTTGAGTGAAGAAATTTTCCTCATCCTAATTCTGAATGGCCCACCCCAAAAGCCTTTGGCTGTGTCCTGGCTGTATGTACAGATCACAATGTGCCATTGGCCAATTTTGTTGATTTTTCCTTCTGGAGGTAATGATTTCTCATGATAGGTCACAAATTATCGAAATACTATGAGTCTTTCCTTTCCTATGAAATTGGTCACTTTAGAGAGAGTTTGAGGTGACTGCAAGAAGCAGTTTCAAAGAAATATATGGGGTGATTTGACTCCTTTGTGTTTTTCTTGCTAATGGCTTTTACTGATTGACTGCTTGAATCGAGAGTCCATTCCATGGACGTACATGGAATAGTGTAGGTTAGATGGGCTTGAGATTGGTGCTGCAAGTTCTATGTTCTATGTTTATGAAGCTGGTTTGCCTTTTTTTCAGTTAGTTTCCATCTGCTCAGTTGGTATTTGCTGTTATTTTATGAATATGAACTTGACAGCTGTCTCAACCTTCCGCTGTCACATTATCCCACTGGGCTTCTAATATTACAGGAAAACTGAACAGCAAAAATCTGAGAAAGAAACAGAAAATGCTGGAAATGGCAATCTGCATCTAAAAAAGGGTTAATGTTTCAGTTCTAATGAAAGGCTGCATCTATAATATGAAATGTATCTTTTGCCATTTCAGATGTTGCATTCATTTGTTGCACATTCCCACATATTTCCTGTCTAGTTATTTGGTTAATTATACCCTGCCAGAAAAGGCTAAACAGTTACTGTATTTATAAGGTCTATTGACTTGACCTCAATATATATGAACACTAGATGTTACAACGCCACACAATGGTCCTGCATCAACCAACATCTCTTCATTATAGCCTTGTTTACTGAGAGACATTAAGTTTACTCAAACTGCTGCATGCCACTGTCATTTTATACTCCAGCAGTTTCATTTCATAGTGCTTCAGGAGAAAGATGACATATGTACAGTGATAGGAATTGTCAGTGGAAGACCAATATAGTCTGCTAATGATGGGTTCAAACTTGGATTTAATTTAAATTTGCTTTAATTCTTGCGAGCAAATAAATTTAACTTTTCCTTGTGACAGGTTTTCAGCAAGATCATCTTGTAACTTACCTAAAATAAGTGCTTAGGTCATAATTTCCCGAGCAAGGTTTAATTAATTCACAATCTATCATTGACTGGCCTCTTGAAAGGTTTCTAGCAGACAGTGCTATTTGACCCAGTCTTCAAATACTCTTAACATTTTGTAACTTTTGGCAATGTACAGTCTGGGAAATGCAGCAGTGTGATTTCCTTAATCGAGGATTTGGAATGGGCATCAGTACAGCAAAGGAGGGAGAAAAAGAGACTAATTATGTTCAATAAGATGTGGAACAGCCAGGAAGGAATTGGAGGAAACAATTGTCTGATGCCTTCTAGCAATGACAAAACACAAGGTAGCCATGCACACAAAGCACAAAGACCATTTATTTCCAAACTAATGTGTCAACAATCTTTCTTCCCAAGGACAACCTGCAAAGGAAATCATCACATCACCTTCAGGACACAGCCTTAGATTATTTCTATGTATAAGCTTTCATCATCAGGATGACTATTTGAGCAGCTCCAGTCTGGTTTGGTTATTCTTTTCTGTATAAGTGTTGGTGGAATATGAGCATCGGTCTGTGATGCTGACACAACTTAGGGAGAAACAAAATGAATGGTACTGACAATGGGACAAGGGGAATGTTGCAATTAATCTCTGATTTCTTGGGATAAGGGAAGAATGACAAGGTAAGAGCGTTTATTTCTTTTTAATAAAATTAATGGAGTTGTTGTCTCCCTTGCTCATCCTCTGTGCCATTTCACAAAAACAATGGCTGGTGATAAGATTCACAATTTTCTTAAGTGTCTGTAACTAAGTTTACTTAGTGATGTTGCAGAGGGAATAAAGGGCATCGGTAATGAAGGTTCGGAACACTCAGTTATTTATCTTAGGAAGAAAAAGTCCCAGTTCTCCAGTCGTGTTCACTTGCCGAATAAACCAGATATTCCCCTGGTGCCTATTGTGCATTCTCAATGCATCTGCCCCATTTTAAATAAGAATCCATTTCACCACCAAAACAGTTAAAGCTTAGTACTTGTTTTAGGACTTAACACTGATCAAAACTGACAGAGAATCACAGTTTGCAAATTTGAATTGAGAAATAAACACAGCAACATTTAGCACAAGTTTATTTACACTCAGCTGGTTTGACACTGATGCTAAATCATAATTAATGTATTCTCAGATGCAGCCAGTATATTTTTTGACAGTTGAGAATCAAAAGGTTTAATATTGATGCTTGAAGACAGCTGCATTCAGCGAATTATTCAAAATGGCTATTGAAAAAGGGGCTGTACATGTTTTAACGTGGATTTATGTATAATATTCATTGCATACACTCTGGCTTCACTCAATACAGCGGTCTAAGTTGTTACTTTTATCCCCCTGATCTATCCAACTCATCAACCAAGTGTCTGTTCAACAAATTGAATGAACAAGCAACCTGTTCCCAGGTCTACACAAATGGGTGCCACAAACTCTAACCAGAAGCCCTGGGACTGTAAGTTGGGCATGGTGACGTGAACTGTTCCCAGAGTGAAATGGATCGCTCCTGCAGTTTAGGTCAGGGATGGAAGTCAAGCCCAAACAATGCATTTCGACTCCAACTTTGAAGCAAAACATAGCTGCAATGCTATTCCATCCTCTTCCTCCCTATAAAAACATTGAGTGACAATAGCCTGCTTCGCAGAACCATACTTCATATTACAAGATCCACACACTACCATCATCGCCCTTTGACTGTGTCATCTCCCGCAGCATGAGCACCAGAGATAGTAGGGCAGTGGGACAGAAAGGAGACGTCCTCAGTGTCATCAACATTTACTCCTACAATGTTGGCAACATTCCATCCTTATTCTTTCCTCACGCCAGAAAGACAATGAGTCCTCTCTGTAAGGGATCACACAGGCAATTGTGCAACTCCTCATTCTCTGCCGAAGAGTGTACTTACTCAGCGGCTGCTCAGCTACTGCCAAACCCCATGAAACACTTTGTTCCAATATATGCATTCCTAATTTTAGGAGCAGCTGCTGCAGTTAGTACAATTGTGGGTATAATCTGCCCTATCATGGATGTAGAGGCAACTTGAAACCTTGACAGGCAATACAGAAATATGTGCAAATAAAACATTAATGCAGCTGGTTTTGCAGCTACTGTTTAAGGTTTGACTAAAGAATTTGTTTTGAGATGGACGGGCATGGAAGGCAAATAGAATGCTCTTAGCTACCTTTTTATCTAATTTTCATACATAATTAAGAAGGACAGTTGAGTATTCCATGGTACTCAAAAATGATTATATTTCTGGAAATAAAACTATTTGAGACTTTCCATTCAATACATAATTTTACTCATGGCTTTTGTGTTTGTTGGTGAAAAATGCCAGCTGTATTGCCAACTTTCTGAACCCTACTGGCACAGCCATTTGTTGGAGCATGCCAGCCATTGCTAGTGCTGGCATGGGCAGCAAAATATCAATTGTGAATAGCGCTGGCAAGTTACCACGAAAAGCATTTGCACAAGTGATACAAAGTCAGTCTTCCTGGCTTGTATGTGATATACAAGATCAGAGCTTAGTGGAGGTTGGACTATTCAGTTTATGGGATAAAATAATAAGATTAGCAAACTCCTTTAGTCAAGTTTTGTTAGTTTTCTAAATGATAGAGTTTCAAGTATATTCTGATTTCTTTTCTTCAATATAAATAAAAAACATTTATAAATAAGTGCTTGAGGTATTTCTGATCAATGTTTCTGCACATTGTAATTGGGTTTCATGTGTTTGCTGAGAATGTCCAGGAAAAAATGTGGATGTGTTGGAATCTGCAGTGGACCTTCATTTTTAAATATTCTTTTCTGGTATGTGGATGTCATTGACATAACCAATATTTGTTGCCCACCCCCTAATTGTTCTCGAACTTGCTGGGCCATTTCAGAGAGCAGTTAAGAGTCAACTACTTTGCTGTGGTTGTGGAGTCACATGAAGGCTTGACCAGGTAAGTAAACCAAGATAACAAAATGTGAGGCTGGATGAACACAGCAGGCCAAGCAGCATCTCAGGAGCACAAAAGCTGACGTTTCGGGTTCAGCTGAGATGAAGAGTCTAGGCCCGAAATGTCAGTTTTTGTGCTCCTGAGATGCTGCTTGGCCTGCTGTGTTCGTCCAGCTTCATACTTTGTTATCTTGGATTCTCCAGCATCTGCGGTTCCCATTATCTCTGATCACAGGTAAGTAAACCAGACAGGTTTTAAGAATACCATCTGAGAACTTCAGGGCCATTGTTAATGTGACTAGCTTTAAATTCCAGATTTATTAATTGAATTTAAGCTCCACCAGCTACCATGATGAGATTTGAACCTGTGATAGCAGAGAAAGAACCCGGGTCTCTGGATTAAAACTACAGTTATATTAGTACTCGGTCATTCTATACCCCCTGTTCTGAGGAAGGAGGGAAGGGAAGTGAGATCTTGCAATGTCCAATTTTGGGCACAGAAAAGCAATACTATAGTTCTCCAAGAATTAGTAAGCAAACAACACTCCTGCCGTGTTACTTAATCCAATCATTCTATTTTTTTTAGATATTGTTTGCTTGTACTTGAGTTTCACTAAGTGCAAGGAAAAGTTAGAAGATCATTTTTGTAAAGAGAGAAAGAAAAGGTTATTATGCACAGATGATGCATAGTTTGTATTCAGTTAGAGTGTTGTGTCTAGTTCTGCCCTTACAGAAGGATGTGAATGGTAATGGATAAAGATGCAGTAAAAATTCACAAAAGTGGTTCCAGGAACGGTATTAATTGTCATTACTGGCATGGGAGAAACCTTTAAAAACAACATAGCCAATCAGTCCCGAAGGTCTGAATAAATTTGAAACTTCATCTTGCCCATACGGTTTGTCAATCCATGTACAGCACATGTTCCCATTTGTTTTATTATCATGTGCCTCTACATCCTGTTGAATCAGCAATTGTCAAACAGCAAACAGTCCTACAAGTAAATGATCAACGAAATAGTTTGTCGTTTAGTATTTGTTTGACATGTTGATAATCGTGCCACAGAATCACAGAATTATTCTAGCACAGAAAGATTTCACTTAGTGTCATTTTCCTGCCTTCTCCCTGTAACCCTAGACAATGTTGCTTTTCAGATATCGGTCTGACTCCCTTTCAAATACCTTAGCTGAATCTGCCTCCACCACATTCTCAGTCAATGCTACTTGCAATGTGAAAACCACATTTTTCTCAAATTACTTCTTTTTCACCAATTAAGGTAAATCCATGTCCTCAGGTTCTCGATCCTTACACAAGTGGGAACAATTTCTCCCTATCTGTCAGATTTCTCAAGATTTTGAATTCTTCTAATTGATGTCTCCTCAGCTTCTGTCCAATCAAACCATGTTGTGGAGGCACTGGTGTTGGACTGGGGTGGACAAGGTCAGAAGTCACACGACACCAATATATAGTCCAACAGACCTGTTTGAAATCACAAGCTTCCTGAAGCTTATATTTTCAAATAAACCTGCTGAACTATAGCCTGGTGTTGTGTGACTTCTGACCAAGAAAGCCAGGCCTCCATGTCTCCAAACTATCTGCTCTAACTGAAGGTGACTAGCAGTTATTAGCTAAACCAATCTTGAAACAGTCACAGTTATCCTCTTGGGTTTATACCTGTACTGCTAGACCCAGATTAGTGGACAAGGCATGGATTAAATCAACAGTGAGTACAATCTCATTAGTCTATGGACAACCAGGAATAACCAAAGTTGAATCTAAAGACATCTGTTCAAATGTTTTTGTCAGTGATAAGTTCAAAAAGATGAATGATTCATGAAATGTGTTAATAACATCTGATACACTACATAGAAAATCTACGAACAAAAAGCATGAAGATTTTTGCAACTATTTTTAGTTCCACAGAAAAGAATATTTTAAAGATTTTAGTAGCACTGGTATTTCATGTGTAAAGCATACATTTACTAACTTAAGTGGGTTCGGAGCATCAAAATGATTTGGAAAAATGAGTGTTGGGATTGCCAATTGGGAGCATTCAAAGAACAAGTTGAGCTGGAAGCCAAATCTCAGACTGCTCATCAATTTTAATCAGAAGTGAGATAATCAGAAGATTCCTAACTTCAGATGCAGTAAAGAAGTATGGTGTTTGTAAAAGTGCAGTGATTTCCATTTTCCACTTTCTAAATAGACAAAGATTACAAGTCCATTGGGATACTGGATCAAACCAAACAGACTTGTGGAATTCACTGAAGTAGAACAATCCAAGGCACCCAACCTCATTACCCAGGGGATTGGTTGAAGTGACTGTATATTAATACATGGGATTCAACCAGTTTTGCAAATTTACTGGTGACTAACTGTACTGACAGAGCAGGGGGACTGGGAAGAGGACAAACTTGGGAGAAGGTACGTCCATGAAAGCAGGTTGCTGCCCGAGCCATGAGCAAATTGGCAAGAGATTAAAGAGGCCAACATATGGCTCAAACATTGGTGTGGGAGAAATGGGTTTGAATTCATGGGACATTGGTGCCTGTACTAGAGAAAGACGGAGCTGTTCCGATGGGACAGGCTGCACCTGAATCATGCTGGGACCAGAGATCTGATGAATCACATAACTAGGATTGTGGATAGGGCTTTAAAATAAATAGTCGGTGTAAGAAGTTGCATACAAAGTGATGGAAATTTTAAAGAAGGGGAGGGATCAACAGAGGTTATTGAAGTTTTCAGAACAAGTCATAGGACAGAGAGCATGGAAAGGATCAGGAATCTAGCTGCAGGCACAGCACATAAGTGAACAACTATGAGAAGGGAGCAGTCAGCGCAGAACTGAGGGTGTTGAACTTAAATGCATGCAGTATATGAGACAAGTCAAATGTGCATGTAGATCAAATTGGAATTGGCATGTGCAATATTGTGGGTATCTCAGAGACATGACTGCAAGGGGTTCAGGGCTGGGAACTAAATATCCAAGGCAACATACCCTATCGAAAGGACACATAGATGGGTTGGGGAGTGTGTGGGGTTGTTTTGTTAGTAGGAATTGAAATTAAATCAATAGCAAGAAGTGATATTGAGTCAGAATGCACAGATTCTCTGCAGTTGAGTTGAGGAACTGCGCAGATAAAAAGACCCTGATGGGAGTTGTGTACAGGACCGCAGGGTGTGAGGAAGTCAAAGGCCTGCAAGAAAGGCACAATTGTAATAACCATGGGGGACTTCCAATATTCAGGTGGACTGGTAGCTCATCACAAGGAAAGGATTTTGTGGAATGCCTATGTCTTTTTGGAGCAGTTTGTAGTAGAGCCCACTAGGGAGCAGACAATTCTGAACGTGGCGCAGTTTGTAGTAGAGCCCACTAGGGAGCAGACAATTCTGAACGTGGCGATGTGTAATGAGGCAGACTTGATTCGGAGCTTAAGATGAAGGATTCCCTTGGGAGCAGTGACCATAACATGATAGCTCACTCTGCAGTTTGAGGGAGCGAAGTTGGATTCAAAAGTAACAGTATTACAATTGAATAAAGATAACAACAAAGACATGAGGGAGGAGCTGCCCACAGTTGATTGAAAGAAGAGTCCAGTAGGAAAGACAGTGGAGCAACAATGGCAGGAATTTCTGGGGGTAGTTCAGGAAGCACAGCAGAATTTCATTCCATGGAAGAAGAAACATACTGATAGCGGGGTGAGACAAGTGTTGTTGAGAAGGGAAGTCAGGGGCAGCATAAAAGCAAAAGAAAAAACAGGCAATGAGGTGAATATTTTTGAGAAGCTGGAGTATTGGGAAGCCTTTAGCAACCAGCAAAGGATAACTAAAAAAAGCAACAAGGGGAATAAAGTTGTAATATGAGAAGAAGCCAGCTAACAATATTAAAGAAGATTGTCTAAAAGGTAAGACCAAGGCATGAATGGATATTGAACTACTGGAAAATGAAGCTGAAGAAATAGTATTGGGGATCAAAGAAACGGAGGAGGAACGGAATAGGTATTTTGCATCATTCTTCAGAACCTCAAGAGAGCCAGAGGTAGAGGTGAGTGCATTGGCTATCACTAAGGAGAACATACTGAAGGAGCTGAAAGGTCTGAAGATGGAAAAATCATTCGGACCAAATGGAGTACAGCCCAGAGATCTGTAGGAGATAGCTGAGGAGATTATACAGGCATTGGCGACGGTCATTCAGGAATCACTAGAATCTGGGAGGATCCCAGGGGAATGTAAAATGGCTAATGTAACACCCCTGTTTAAGAAGACAGGTCACTACATTGTCCCAGCTTTCTCAAGCTCCCTTTGGCCTCTGTGCCTCCTGTGTTCTAACCCCCGTTGCCTATTTCCAATGAGTTGGTAAATGAGAAATCCTTGATGAGTTTCCTGCATTTCGAAGTTTGACTTGTTGCATCGTTCTTGTCTTCATTTACAAATGTTACCTGTGCCTTTGCCTTTTTGTTCTGTGGTACTTTTGTCCCTCCTGCCCTCTACCCCATCACAGACTAGTTTCTGGTTTGGGTAGTTCGATACCTCTAATTCATCCTTCTTTTGTTATGCTGAAGCTAGGGCCTGTCTAACTATCAGTGGTAGAGGATGGAGCACTGGTCAGTCAAAACAGGAGAGGCACTTCTCTTATTGCCATCATGTGATAAACTACAACCACCAGGTAGCTTATTGCATGATAGCAACAAGAGCAATTTATATTTACTTGCTAGGTGTGAGTTACTGAACATTCTCAGGAACTGTATAGACCACATCCATTCCCTTTGAAAACTGATAGAGTTGCACAGCGCAGAATGGACCAAATGCAGACAATTGGAACTAGCTGAGAGGGCACCATGGTCAGCGTGGACCAGTTTGGGCTGAAGGGCCTGTCTCCATGCTGTATTACTCTATGACTCTATGAAACAGACCCTTTGGTTCAACTCGTCAATCCCGACCAGATACTCGAAATGAATCTAGTACCATTTGCCAGCATTTGGCTCATATCACTCTAAACCCTTCCTATTCATGCACCCATGCAGCTACCTTTTCTCCACCTCTCCCACTTCCTCTGGCAGCTCATTCCGTACACATACCACCCTCTGCGTGAAAATGTTGCCCCTCAGGTCCCTTTTCTTTCTTTCCCCTCTCACCTTAAACCTATGCTGTCTACTTTTGGACTCCCCCACCCTGGAAAAAACACCTTGGCTTTTCAGCATAGCCATGACACTTGTGATTTGATAAACCTTTACAAGGCCGCCCCTCAGGATCCAACGCTCCCGGAAAAGTAGCACCAGCATATTCAGCCTCTCCTGAGAGCTCAAATCCTCCAACCATGGCAACCGGAAGTAGTAAGGACTGTAAATATTGGAAGCCAGAGCCGATAAAATGTGGAGCTGGAGAAGCACAGCAGGTCAGACAGCATCTGAGGAGCAGGAAAGTCGACGTTTTGGGTCTAGACCCTTCATCAGGAAACTTGGCAACATCCTTGTAAAGCTCATCTCATGCAGATCTCAACTGACTCCACTCAGAGGTCGCGTGATGTCAGATTGGGGTGAAGATGAATGCAACATGAACATTGAGACCTTCAGAACATTACCTTACACATCACTGTGGATTTTCCTCCTCAACCCAGCACGTGCCTCCCATCGCTCACTGACAGCTTGTGACCCATTACATTCTGACCTCCAAGATAATAAAATGTGAGGCTGGATGAACACAGCAGGCCAAGCAGCATCTCAGGAGCACAAAAGCTGATGTTTCGGGCCTAGACCCTTCATCAGAAAAGGGGGATGGGGAGAGGGAACTGGAATAAATAGGGAGAGAGGGGGAGGCGGACCGAAGATGGAGAGAAAAGAAGATAGGTGGAGAGAGTATAGGTGGGGAGGTAGGGAGGGGATAGGTCAGTCCAGGGAAGACGGACAGGTCAAGGAGGTGGGATGAGGCTAGTAGGTAGATGGGGGTGCGGCTTGGGGTGGGAGGAAGGGATGGGTGAGAGGAAGAACCGGTTAGGGAGGCAGAGACAGGTTGGGCTGGTTTTGGGATGCAGTGGGTGGGGGGGAAGAGCTGGGCTGGTTGTGTGGTGCAGTGGGGGGAGGGGACGAACTGGGCTGGTTTAGGGATGCAGTAGGGGAAGGGGAGATTTTGAAACTGGTGAAGTCCACATTGATACCATTAGGCTGCCGGGTTCCCTAGCGGAATATGAGTTGCTGTTCCTGCAACCTTCGGGTGGCATCATTGTGGCACTGCAGGAGGCCCATGATGGACATGTCATCTAGAGAATGGGAGGGGGAGTGGAAATGGTTTGCGACTGGGAGGTGCAGTTGTTTATTGCAAACCGAGCGGAGGTGTTCTGCAAAGCGGTCTCAATGGTGTCAATGTGGACTTCACCAGTTTCAAAATCTCCCTTTCCCCTACTGCATCCCTAAACCAGCCCAGTTCGTCCCCTCCCCCCACTGCACCACACAACCAGCCCAACTCTTCCCCCCCCACCCACTGCATCCCAAAACCAGTCCAACCTGTCTCTGCCTCCCTAACCGGTTCTTCCTCTCACCCATCCCTTCCTCCCACCCCAAGCCGCACCCCCAGCTACCTACTAACCTCATCCCACCTCCTTGACCTGTCCGTCTTCCCTGGACTGACCTATCCCCTCCTACCTCCCCACCTATACTCCCTCCACCTATCTTCTTTTCTCTCCATCTTCGGTCTGCCTCCCCCTCTCTCCCTATTTATTCCAGTTCCCTCTCCCCATCCCCCTTTTCTGATGAAGGGTCTAGGCCCGAAACGTCAGCTTTTGTGCTCCTGAGATGCTGCTTGGCCTGCTGTGTTCATCCAGCCTCACATTTTATTATCCTGGAATTCTCCAGCATCTGCAGTTCCCATTATCTCTGATACATTCTGACCTCCCTTCAGTTCTGACGATCCATATTTGCCTCAGGACATTTACTCTGTTTCTCTGCTTTTGACCTTTTTCTGTTTTCATTCCAGATTTCCATATTTGCAATATTTTGCTGTTGTTTCAGATAATTGCCTGCTTTGATGCATTGTTGCTGGTATTATTTTTATGTGAAACTTCAAGCCGACGACACACTGAGTGTTCACATTCGTATGCAAATGATGACAGACACTATTCAATAAGCAATGCAGCACAATCTTGCAGAGTGCACTGAATCACAAAAATGGCTCAAACTGGCTCTGTCCTTGACAGGCACAATATAATTTTATCTCCCTGTTGGATCTGCAGTATTTATTTATTGTATCTGATAATGACCATAAAAGTTTGAAATATCATGTAGGACTTGAAAGTTATGGAATAAAGTGGGGAGAAAAGGCTTTCACCAAAAAAACAGAATCAGATAGGCAATGCTTATTATGATTAATTGACCAGATGTTAAGTGTAATTATTTAAATGCTTGCTGCAGTAATATGTCATGTTTCCAGTTCCGATGATAATCTCATGCTTGTTAAAAACAAAATCTGTGACTGTTCTTCTAATTGAAAGGATTTTATACTTCTTCCCCTATTTTCTAAAATATCAAATTAGCAAAGTGATGGAGACTTGTCTTGAGCTCATTGGCATCGTCAGATTCAGGAAACACATCTGTCAGAACAGTCTGGACATGTAAAATAACTGACAACTGTAATTAAAATGTAAAATAAAAATGCAACGTATGTAGCGTGATTCAAAAATCGCTTAGTGTCTGATGGTGTTGTCCTTTTAAATAAAACCCAGTCAGTACCAGAAGCAGCCTTCATCTAATTAGGTGAACATCTGTTTTTTGGTCTCAATGCCTTAAATGAGTCTTGCTCCCCAAGCACAGCTGTCAAGGTCTGTCACAGCTGTCCGAGGAAGAGATTGAGGAATCAGAGTGTCTAAAAGCACGTATAATCGTGTCAGGGAACTGGGACCAGACCATGAAATAAATGCAGCTCACAGTGCATGAAAAACTTGACACAGTCATCAAAAATACCATATTGTGGCAATCAATCAAATGTCCTTACACTGTCGAAACAGATACACATGCAAGGTCATGCATGCCCAGATTTTAAAATTCTGCTTAAAAATAACAGGGTAACAAATAACTTTTTTAATCCAGATTGCATTTCGAAAAAGACACTATGTCATAACCCCAGTGAGAATTTTAATTCTGCAGGGGTTGCTTCATTTCGGAATACCCTCATTTATCAACATAAGCCCATTTCAGTAACACGCCTAAGACCATAGACTGTAAAACCATAGGAGCAGAAGTAGGCTTGTTCAGCTCATTAATACAGCCCCACCATTCAACAATCAGATAATGCTCAAATCCACCTTCCTGCCTTATTCCCATAACCCTTTATTCCCATACTGATTGAAAACCTGTCCAGCTCTACCTTGAAGATATGTGATTACCCAGCCTCTACAGTCCTCTGCAGTAAATAATTCCTTCTCATCTCTGTTTTAAATAGGCAGACCCTCTTTCTGAGATTATGCCCTCTGGTCCGAAAAAGGATAAAACATCCCTGCAGCTCTCTTACAGATAATGTGAACTGCAGATGCTGGAGAATCTTAGATAACACAGTGTGAAGCTGGATGAACACAGCAGGCCAAGCAGCATCAGAGGAGCAGGAAAGCTGGCGTTTTGTGTCGGGAGCCTTCTTCAGAAATGTGGAGGGTGTGGGTGGTAGGGGGCTCTGAAAAAAATAGAGGGGTGGGGCTGGGGAAGGTAAGTGGGATGATGATAGGTGAGTGCAGGTAGGGATTGGTTAGTGAGGTGGGAGGAGAGGATAGGTGGGAGACAAGATGGACAGGTTGTGTCAGGTCAAAGAGGCAGGGGATGAGAGTGAGGGTTGGGCATGGAATGAGGCTGGGGGAGCAGGGAGATGTTGAAACTGGTAAAATCCACTTTGAGATTATTGGGCTGTAGGGCCCCAAGGTAGAATATGAGGTGCTGCTCCTCCAGCTTCCAGGTGGTGTTGTTGTGACACTGGAGGAGGCCCAGGGTTGACATGTCACCCAGGGAGTGGGAGGGAAGATGTGGGGAAGTTGAAACGGTTTGCAACTGGAAGGTGTTACTGTTTGTCACAAACAGAGCGCAGGTGCTCTACAAAACAGTCTCTGAGCCTCCAAGTGTTTCAATAATGTTGCATCACATTCTTTAATTCTCCAACGAGTAAAAATCCAACCTGCTCAACCTGTCCTCACATGAAAATACCCCATACCCAGTATCAATCTCATGAACATTCTCTGGAAAGCTCGCAACATCACTCTAACCTTGATATCAGTACTAAAACTATTCTCAATATTTTAGGTGTGAGCCCCATTTTTATACTTCATTCCCTTTGAAATAAAAGCCTAAATTCTTTTTGCCTTTCCCCTATTATCTGTTGAATTTGCATGCTAGATTTTTATGATTTATGCACGAGGATTCCCAAATCTCCCTGCGCTGCAGCTTTCAGCAGTCTTTTTTCATTTATATAATATTCAGCCCCTTTATTCTTCCTACTAAAGTGCATAAGTTCACAGTTTTCCACATTGTGTTCCACTTGCCAAGTTTTTGTCCACTGACTTAACCTGTCTATTATCCTTCTGCAGACTCCTTATATCATCCTCCCTACTTGCATTCCCACCTATTTTTGTATCACCTGTAGTCTTGGCTATAATACATATGCACTTTCCTCATCGAGTCATTGATATATAATTTTGGTCTCAGATTGATCTCTTTGGCACTCTAACAGTTGCATGTTGCCATCCTGAAAATGACCCCTAATCCTGACTCTCTGCCTTCTATTAGCCAATCCTCTATCCATGCTGAAATACTACCCAACACCACAGGCTGATACTGGTTATATGTGCTTGGGTCTTCTGGATTCTGACTGTGTCTTGCCATAGGAATGTCATTGTGTATCCTTAACATTTATTTTTGGGCAATACCGGATCTGGTAGTGAACTACAGTCTACTGTTTATCTGCCACACTGCGACAAAGTCCTCACTTCCTCATCAGGATACCATTTTTGACATTGAAACATTCTGTAATATCTTCGGTTTTGACATCAATTTGAGCTGCTAGTGCTGCTTTACTTAACTTTGAATTGGCTTGCTGAGACTTGATCAGAGAGAACTTGTTGAACACTTGCTTCACATTATCCAAATCCCCAAAGAAATTCTCAGATTGCTAAATCACTGTCTGAGGTGCCAATTCGGCCTCCAACAATGGACATTTTTTTTAGCCATTGCTCTGGTCTTTACACAAAATGAAACATTGCTGGAATCTTCTCTCGAAACTGATTTGTTACCTTGGCTTCTCTTAAACTTCCTGATCCTGCTGCAGAAGTTGCAACTCTGCCCCTGTCAAATCATTCTCTTGCTGAAGCTCTGTCTATGGGACAACCCCAACAGATGCACACAATACGAAGGTTTTGGTCCACCCCCTCACACCCTCGCTAATACCAATTACTAAAACATTCGTTTCTGTAAGGAAAAAGTTGCCTTTCCCTAAAAAAAAATAGTTTGAGAACGTCTTGTATCTCTGCATGTACAGCAAAGCAGTGAAGAAGGTAAATGATATGTTGGCCTTCATAACAAGAGAATTCACGTACAGGAGCAGGATTGTCTTGCTACAGTTGTACAGAGCCTTGGTGAGACAGTTCCTTATCTGAGTCAGGATACTCTGGCTATGGAAAGACGGTAAGACTGACATATGAATAGAAGCCGGATTGGTAAGGATTATATTCACTGCGGTTTCGAATCATGTGAGGGATTTCATAGAAACCTACAAAATTCTAACAGGACTAGACCATCAGGTGTGCTGAGTACTATCTGAGCAGATATAATGATAAAAAGATACAGTTTTTTGTTTATTGCACATTGGAGCCCAAAAGCGAAGGAGTATGTCTTTTGGTACTGTTCGTGAAACAAAACACTTTTAGGATTTTTGAGTTCCCTTCAATATATGTTTGTTTCCACCTATTCATTTAAACACTTATCCACATACTCCCATATCTGCTGATGGCTAGATCTTCTCCTGCATGATCCTTGTGGCCTCCAAACCAGAGAGGAGTTCAACCAAGTGTCTCTGAGCAGGGGTGTGAGCATTCTTCGAGATGGGCCACGAAGACCCAAAGCAATAACTCTGTTTCTCTCAGTCCACAGATGCTGCCAGAACTGTTGAGCTTCTCCAGCAATTCTTGTTTTTGTTTCAGATGCTCAACACCCACAGTTTCTTGTTTGACTTTAGGAAATCTGTTGCTTCCTTGAAAGAGCTATTCTGAAGAACATTCTGTGCCAGGCCTTCTCTTGGATTCAATACATCCCCCCCATGCTGAAATCCCATTTGCCAATCAGAGACTAGCAGACTTCCTTTGCTGACAGAGCCACTGGGAGAGGTGGCTACTGTTGCTAATGTATCCAGGGAGAGGTCAAGGGTGACCGCAGTACCTAGGTCACTGATAAGTGAGGATAGGAAGGGGTATCTGAGGAGGAGTTTGAGGAAGGGAAAAAGGGAAGGACAGCTAGAGACAGTGTTGGGGGTGGGATGGGAACATGTCTTTCAATGGCCACCACATTCCCAATGATAGGTAGATTCCTCACTCAGTCATTACGTGTCTCTGAATGAAGGTCCTCCAGAGGAGCTGACTGGTTGGCTTTCAGAGTTACCCGAACGAATTATTATCTGCATGTAACACTTGAGTTATCGCGAAAGTCAGGAGGTGATCTTTGGAGGTGGTTGACTCATCAGTGAGCCTAATTGTTATATCATTGTCAGCCGGTGAACTTTCCCATCTGTTATGGACCAGTCCAGACTCCCTCAAAATATATCAATAGGGTAGCCTGGACCCTAACCTTTTCTTATTTCAAAGATAAACATGAGCTGTTGTGTTCCAGATGCAATTCAATTGGTCAAATTATTCAACATTAAGCAAAATACAAATTATTCAAACACTATAGTTAAAATACAACCAAAGAAAGAAGAAACTGGCATAACCCTACCGGAAAACAGAATGATAGATACAGTAGCTGTTACTAATTAACTGTTCCAGTATGGTAATATCCCATAAGCACACCCTTTGGCAAATTCAGAAAACAGATTTTGTCTCACATGTGATCCAGCAGTCCAGGAAGAAAACACCCAGCTTTTGGCTGTAATCAAGGGAGGGAGAAATAGCTCACACTTCTTCAAGACCACAACAGCAACCACCAATGGTTAACTAAAAATCCTGGGTCCGTGAGAACTTCACCACACCCACTCAGGCTGCTTCTATTGTTCCAACCTCAACAAAACCCCAAGGTCCCACAAGTTGTTTATCTTCTCGTAGACTCCTTGCTTCTTTGTCTCCCAATCTGTCTCTAAAGCAAGCCAGGACAAAACACACCTTTTAAAGCCACAGCATCATCACACATCACTTGTCCCCACCTTAACCTTATTTAAGGAAGGTATTCCTGCCACGAGAATGCTGACAGGCAGCCTGTCCCAAGATAACGTGGGCCCCGACAATCACATCTCCTGCCAGAAAAGCCTGCATTAAATTCAGCCCTTGGAAAGGATGCACATTTTTTAACATGAAAACTTGAAGCTTTAGCTTGCTGTTTGTTTTATCAGAAACAGGTTTTTCTACCCCTGTCCAAATTCAAAGCATTGCACTTCTCATCCTACTATTCCTGTGCAATCTCACAGCTGTCAGCAGAGGATCGAAGATTATTCCCAACAACATGTTCTTATTTGTACATTATTTTTCAATTTGAAGCTGATCTTCCAAATAAACCTTGGTAAGTAACGTACAAAGTGTGCTTAGCGCAAGATCGAGTGATGAGGTTATTATTTAAAATCTCCGATAACAAAGTGTAAAGTGCTGCAGATGTTTGAAAGGTCAAATAAACAGGCCTGGATGCACTCAGCAAGTCAGGCAATATCAGTGCGGACATCAAGCAGATGTAGTCAGAAGTCACACGACACCCAGTTATGGTCCAAGAGGTTTATTTGAAATCCCAAGCTTTCAGAGAAATGCTCCTTTCTCAGGTGACCTATCACCTGGTGTCGCGTGGAGCAGTGGTATTGTTCCTACTCCTACACCAGGAAGCCTGGGATCAAGTCCCACATGCCCCAAAGATGTGTACTAACATCTCTGAATAGGTTGATTAGAAAAATAGGTTAAATTGAGACAAAAGTTATTACACATCTATGGGACAGGTGGGACATGAGCTCAGATCTCCTAGCTCAGTGGTAGGGGCATTGCCACGGTGCCACAATCCCTCAATCAAAAAAGAGATAAGAGCTGAGTTGGAAACCAGCACTGTACTTTTGACTGATAACCATTCTTACAAAATGTGTGTTTAACTATTTATTGGCAGAACTTTCAACATTTGTTATTGATTTCATGTTTACAAATTAGCAGCGAAGATGACTCCACATTCAAATACATGACCATTTAGTTTAGATGTTAAATTCTGATTAAAGGGAAATCAAGATTTTTGTGCACTATTTTATGAGATATATGTTGAAGGTAAAGATAGATAGATCCTTGTTAAGAAAGTGGGTAAAATGGTGTAGGAGCTAGGTGAGGATTTGAGTTGTAGCCAGATCAGCCAAGGTGTTACTGAATGGTACAGCAGTCTTGAGGGGCTGAATGGCCTACTGCTGCTCCTAATGCATATTATGCTATGTGTGTTTGCATAATGTTGAGACAATTTTGTCCCAACAACAAAGCCAAAGGTCAAGAGAAAAAGTCCATTAAAAATCACAATCACTGCAAGTCAACATTATGAGAGTCTTAGCCATAATTCCTTTTTTTTGGAATAAAGGAAATTCCCTTTGTGCAATGTTTGAAAATTGAATCATTTCCAGCTTCTATTTTGGATTTCCTCATGACTTGTATCTACTGGGCAGGATATTGCAAATGAGTTTCCAATTGCGTTCACGATTGTCAAAGAATGTTCAAGCCCATTTTGCCAAATTGGATAGAGAAGGAATTGCATTGAGAACTATTCAGTAACTCTGCATCGTATGAGAGCTGAATAGTGTCTAACACAAAATGAAATGCCAGCCATAACTGACATGTCAGTCCCTCCACATATCACAGTACATTTCTTTTCCTCTCTCTTGTTCGGTGCAATTTTTGCAGGTATCTTCTAGCTGTATACTAATGGTTAGTTACTATATAGTTGAATTATGTAAAATCAATGCCTCTGTACAATTTCTGAGGCAGCATTGATGTTCCATGTGCTAGACTTGGAACTGGAAATGCAAAACAAGTTGATTATATTTGTTTCACAAATAGCACTCAGGATAAAAGGAATTACAGTCATGTAAATTGGGCAGCATGGTGGTTCAATGGGTAGCACCACTGCCTGACAGTGCCAGGGACCTGGGCTCAAGTCTACCCTTAGGGAGCTGTCCATGTGGAGTTTGCCCATTCTCCCCATGTCTGCATAGGTTTCCTTCAGGTGCTCTGGTTTCCTCCCGCAGTCCAAAGATGTGCAGGTTAGATGGATTGGCCATGCTAAATTACCCACAGTGTTCGGGGATGGGTAGGTTAGATGTGTTAGCCCTGGGAAAAGCAGGTTTGTAGGGCATTGAGTCTGGGTGGGATGCTCTTCAGCGGGTCAGTGCTGACTTGGTGGGCCAAATGGCCTGTTTCAACACTGTAGGGATTAAATGATGATAAGTTCTAACTGTTGACAACTAACCTGAGTAGACTCATAGACGTTTGCAGCAAAAAGGGAGGCCACTCAGGCATCAAATCCAGAGGCTGTGGCAGCTCAAGTGAATATCTAACTACTGCCTAATTTTCATGAGAGTTTGTGACTCAACCACCCTTTCATGCAGTGAGTTCCCGACTCCCATCACCCTCTGAATAAAAAGTGATCTCCTCAACTCTCCTGTCATTTAACTTAAATCTGATCAGAATCCCTACAGTGTGAAAGCAGGCCGTTTGATCCATCAAGTGCACAGTGACCCTCCGAACAGCATCCCATCCCACTTAGCCTAAAACTCTGTGTTTCCCATTGCTAACCCTCCTTGCCTGCACATCCCTGGGCACTATGGGTAATTTAGCATGTCTAATCCACCCTAACCTGCACATCTTTAGACTGTGGGAGGAAACTCATGCAGACCAAAGAAAAATGTGCCAACTCCACACAGACAGTCACCTGAGGCTGGAATCAAACCCTGATCTCTAGCACTCCTTTACTAACGGAACTTCTCCCATTAGTATCCACCCTAACTATGCTCCCCATAGTCTTATACATCTGTAATATATCTCCTCTCAAACTTCACTGCTCTCAGGAAAACAATCCCAGCCTATTCAATCATTTCCCACAGCTCAGGTCCTCCAGCCCAGGCAGCATCCTGGTAAATCTCCTCTGCATCCTCTCTCTAGTGTAATCACATCCTTTCTATAATGTAATGACCTGAACTGCAAACAGTATTCCAGTTGTGGCATAACCACTGTTTTATACCATTCCAGCACAACCTCCCTGCTCTTGTATTCCATGCCTCAGTTAATAAAGGCGACTATCCAACACACTTTCTTAAACACGTTACCTACCTTTGGAGATGGCAAGATCTGCAGATGCTGGAGACGGAGTCAATGCAGCGTGGAGCTGGAGGAACACAGCAGGTCAGGCAGTGTCAGAGACTCTTCATCAGAAACGTTGACTCTCCTGCTCCTCTGATGCTGTCTGAACTGCTGTGTTCCTCCAGCTCCACACTGTAGTGACCTTGCCACCTTCAGTGATCTGTGGCTATGCATAGACATCTGAGACCCTATCATTTATTGTGTAATCCCTTGCTTTGTTAGCCCTCCACAGGGAAGTTACTGCACACTTTTCTGAGTTGAATTCCATTTAGCATCGCTCTGCGCAGCAGGCCAGTCCGTTGATATCCTCTTGCAGTTTGTGGCTGTCCTCTTCAATATTTATCGCCCTGTGAATTTTCATGTCATCCACAAGCATCATGATCACACCCTGTGTATTTAAGTCCAAGTTATTGTTATACACACAAACCAAAAGCCCCAGCTACAGAAACATCCCTCTGCCATCACCCTCTGCTTCCTGCATCTTACCCATTTTTTGATCCAAAGTGTCACATTGCCTTGGATCCCATGGGCTCTTACTTCCTTGACCAGTCTTCAGTCCTGCTAAAGTCCACGTAGACCACATCAAATGCATTCCTCTCAGCAGCACTCTTGGTTATCTCTTCAAAAAGAATTAATCTTCTCTTAGCAAATCCATGCTGTCTATTCCTGACGAATCAGTGTCTCTGCAAGTGCAGATATATTTTGTCCCTCAGAATTCTTTCTAACAACTTACCTCCAACCATCACTGCACAAATATCATATAATTGGACTTCTGATTAGTAAAAGAATTAAAATAGATATATCACTGGTGAAGTTCTATTATTGAAAATAAAAAATTCCTATCAAATATCGGGAAGCAAACTTGCTTTGACATAAATAAACGAAGGGTAACCATCCTCCCAGTAAAATCTGGATATTGTAAGCAAAACATTCCTAGTCTGTCTAACTTAATAACTAAATACATGTTAGGACCAAATGGAACAGATATGCTTATTATTTTACATACTATACTTGCCATTTTTCAATTGTCCGTCAACAGGACCAAATATACTCTTAATTTCAATTTGCAATGTCTATTACTATAATGTCCAATAGTGAAATATGATAGAATCACATGAATAATGATTTAAGTTCGCAAACAAGAATCTAATTTCAGTAAAGCCTGCACATTAGCCAGAGATGCAGGGGAATGAAGGGTTACCAATGTGACCTCAACATTTAAGAACTGAGGCATAGATAAAATGGCTAACCATAGACCAGTTAGCCTAACATCAGTAATGGTAACCTCATTATGGCCACAATATAAAACAAAATCAACGCTCACTTCAAAAGATATTGGATAATTAAACACAGCCTACATAGGTTAGTAAAGAGCAAGTCAGGTTTTATATATTTAGCAGAAATGGTCGAGGAAATAACACCAAATGCTGATAAAGGATGCTCACTGGATGGATATTGTGTATTAGACACTACAGAAGATGCTGGCTGTTAAATGAAATGAGGTGACTTGGATAAGGAACTAATTATAGGGCAGAAAACAATGAATAGTTCCTAATGAACGCTCTTCAGATTGAAGGGATGTGAACATGGGTTTTTCAAAACTATTGCTCCTAAACTGGCGAATTATCTAGATTTGGCCAAAGAAGCTTTTGGTGTAGTCATAGGCAGCACAGTGAAAAGTGAAGAGGTTGTCATGTGGTTAAAAGGAGGAGATGGGTACATTAGTCAATGGGCAGGCAGATGTTGAATGAAAGGGAATGTGAAGAAACATTTTGGAATGAAAACTAAGAAGGGGCAGTATATGCTGAATTATAAATAATTAAATAGAGTAGAAGAGCAGAGGTTACAGACGTTCCATAAGGCTGTTCTCTTCTCCCAGCCCACAAACAGAAACTGAAACGTGAGGATCCAGTGCAGAAAGTTGAACAACGTGGGTCTGAGGTAACAGACAAGCTCCTACACACCTGTTTGGAGTCAGTGGGCTGGTCCATATTCATGAACTCAATGGCCAAACTAAATGAGCATACCATTACTATCACAGTCTTCATCAGTTAGTACATAGAGGACTGTGTGCCGAAGAAGTTAATCCAAATGCTCCCTAAACAGAAACTATGGATGAACCGGGAGATCCACTCTCTATTAATGTCCAGGTCTAAGGCCTTCAGGATGGGTGACCCTGGCCTGTACAAGAAATCTAGGTACAGCATTTACAAAGCCATTAGGGACAACACCAAACAAGACCCCCAGACTAACCACATGAGCACAGGTCAACTGTGGCTAGGCTTACATAATATAACAACACAAATCGAATAGAATCATTGGCAACAACGCATCCCTCCCCAGTGAGCTCAATGCATTCTATGCTTGTATTGAACAGTAAGTTAGTGAAATTATACCACCTGTCCCAATGGCCTATGGTGTGCCTGTACCCACAGTCACCACCCCAGGGGCCAGGTCAACCTTCCTGAGAGTGAACCCCAGAAAGTGATTGGCCTGGATGGAGCTCCCAGCCATGAACTCAGATCCTGTGTGGACCAGCTGGTGGGAGCACTTGCAGACATCTTTAACCTCTCCTTACTTCAATGTTCAGTTCCCACCTGTTTCAATGAGACCACTATCATCCCAGTGCCAAAGAACAATCAGGCAGCGTACCTTTAATAGCTTCTACCTAGTGGCACTAACATCCATCGTTATGAAGTGCTTTGAGAGGTTAGTACCACCGCACATTAGCTCCAGCCTCCCAGGTTAGTTTCATCCACCACAATATGTCTACTGTCACAACAGGTCCACAAACGATGCCATCTCCATAGCCCTATGCTCTTCCCTGGAGCATCTGGAATACAAAGACACTTACATCAGGCTCCTTTTTATTGACTTTAGCTCCGCCTTCAACGCCATAATTCCAACCCAACTCTCCTCCAAACTCCGAGAACTAGGACCCTGCTCCCCGCTCTGCAACTAGATCCTTAACTTCCTGACCCGCAGACCATGATCAATAAGGATAAATGAGAACACCTCCTCCACAAAAATCCTAAATATCGGTGACCCAGAATGCTATGTGCTCAACCCCTCACCAAATGCCTTGTCCACTCACAACTGTGAGACCAAATGCATTTCTAATCCATGGACAAATGTGCTGATGACACCACTGTAGCAGGTCAGATGACAAGACAGAGTATGGGAAGGAGATTGACAGCAATGTGTAAAGACAACAACCTCTCCCTTAACGTTAGCAAAATGAAGGAGATTTTCATTGAGTTCAGGAAGCAGAAGGGACGACGTGTCCCTGTGTATTTATGGTGCTGAGGTGGAGACTGTTGACAGCTTCAGGTTCCTCAGAGTAAATATCACCAACAATGTGTCCCGGTCCATCTGTGTCAATGCTACATTCAAGAAAGCTCGACAATATCACCACTTGCACAGAAGGCTAAGGAAATGCGGCATGTCCACAATGATTCTTACCAGGTTTTATAGATACACCATAGAAAGCATCCTATCTGGGTGCATCCCAGCTTGGTATGGCAACTGCTAAGCCCAAGACCATAGGAAATTACAGACAGTTTTGAGCACACAAAGTCCATCACACAAAGCAGCCCTCCTTCCACCGAGTCCGTCTACACTTCCTGCTGCCTCTGGAAAGCAACCAACATCATCAAAAGCCCCTTTCACTCTCAGTTATATTCTCTTCCACCCTCTTCCATTGGGCAGAAGATTCAAAAGTTTGAAAACATATACCAACAAATTTAAGAACAGCTTCTTCCCTGCTGTTATCAGACATATGAATGGACTTCTCATATATTACAGTTGATCCTTCTCTGCATCTTCTCCTTAGGTGTAACACTATATTCTGTAACAATACTCTGTTACCCTGATATAATTATGTAAGGTATAATTTGTCTGGTTAGCACACAAAACAATACTTTTCACTGCATGTGACAATAATAAATCAAATCAAATCAAGGAGATAAAGTGCTCAGAAAACAAGAGTATTGAAATCTACTTTTAGTAACTCACTCAGAGATATTAAGAACTGCTGATGTTGGAGTCTGAGATAACACAGTGTGGAGCTGGAGGAACACAGCAGGCCAGGCAGCATCAGAGGAACAGGCAAGCTGACGTTTCAGGTTGGATCCTTCTTCAGAAAATCAATTTTAGTAACCAACCGAATAGAGTATAAGAGGGATTAAATAATATAAAAACTACCTAAATCAATGTTAAGCGACATTTAGAACACTTTTTGTACTTTATCATGAGTTGTAAGTGTCGCTGGCAAGTCAGCATTTACTGGCCATCCTTAATTGCCTTTGAATTGAGTGGCTTGCTTAGTCGTTTCAGAAGACAATTAAGAATCAATCACATTGTTTTGGACATGAAGTCATATGTAGGCCAGGCTGGGTAAGGATGGTAGATTTTCTTCATTAAATGGCATAGTAAACAATTAATGACAGTTGTAATAGTCACTGCTACTGAGATTAGCTTTCTGTTACAGATTTATTAACCAAATTTAAATTCAATCAGTTATCATTGTGGAAATTGAACCTGAATCCCCAAAACACTAAACTGGGTCTCTTGATTACTCATCAAGTTCCCTCAGAGTCTACTTTTGGGTGCTGTACCTCAGGAGGGCTGGAAATGTTAGCGTTTGCATCAAAGACATTCACAAAATGATGTCAACAATCAGAGATTTTAATTCTGAGGAGAGGCTTGCGTAATTGTGGCCTTTTACTAGAGTAGCTCTGCTCTAGTGGAGGTTTGTTCAATATGTTTAAGATTATGACAGAATTTGATATGGTTCATAAACAGGCAAAACTTTTTGTGCTGTTCTCTAAGTTAGTAACTAAAGACTGTAAAGAATGACTGGACAGGGTTGTTAACACATGAAATATTCTACCGAATGAGATTCAAAAAAGGGGCTTTGTTTTAGCGATGAAACCTTCAAATTGAAGATCAGTAAGTCTTAGTTGAGGACATGGTGGCATAGTGGTAGTGTTCCGGGAACACAGGTTCAAATCACACCACAGCCTAGATATGACTCATGGCAATATTGTTGATGTTTAATTCAATCGCAATGAGAGACAGGCAATGAATGGCTTTCCCAGCAGCACCTGCATCCCATGATGGAATATTTTAATTTTGAATAAACTATTTTTCAGAAGAAAGAGAAGACCTGTAAAACACCTTTCACGACCTCCCAAAAGACTATGCAGATAATGAAGTATTTTTGAGTGGACACTTGTTAAGACTAATGCATTAAATATCCTGAGGGTTATCAGCCAATGTAAGACAGTCAACAGGCTTGAGAAGAATAGTTGCCAGGAAGATCTTTCAGGATGGTATTTGGCACTGCCCCAGGAGAGAGCCACAACCATAGGTCAATGGGAATATAGGAACGTGGATGAGTAAATGGTTAGTTGGTTAACAATGAGTGGCTGAGCGCCAGTCAGTACCTTCTGTAGAGTGCCATCAGGTTTGCTTTTGGAGTTGGAGCTGTTCAACATGTTTATAAATGTTTTAGAGAAAACAAATGTCCAAAAATATCAAAACTTGCAAACAATGCCAAACTCTGAGAAGTGCCAAATTGTAAGTATCTCTGCCTGCAAATTCAAAAACATCTTGACAAACTTGATTGGTGTGCAAGGAAATGTCTGGTGCAATTTAATACAGCAAACTGTAAGGTTATGAGATTTGGCAAAGGTAAGATTGATGCGATTTATAAGTGAAGTGAAAGTATGCTTGATTCTTGGAGCAAGAGAGGGAACTTAGGCTTTTAGTGCATGGATTATTAAGACCATCAGTGCAAAGGTGCCTAGGCTTTCACAAAGAGGATGGTGGTAGCAAATCTACCACATGGTGAACAATAGCATTGAGAATTTCATGCACAGATTGCTTATTCAATATAGTGACATCGTGGTAGCATCTTGTAAGGTCTGGGATCAAGTTTGCAGCTCTTCTCTGCAACCCCAGCAACTAAATACCGTTTGGAAGTAGGGACATCAAAACATCATAATTAATCCAATAGTCCTATCATAGCAAGTTACAGTTGTAAAATGGCCTTTCTTGATTTGTTACCACCATCCTCTTTCATGGCAGGGATCTACAGGCTTAGCACTTGGCATTTTAGCAAGATCAGTCTCTTGTCCTAAACAAGACATAGTATAGTATAGTATCCCTACTGTGGGGAAACAGGCCCTTCAGCCCAACAAGTCCACACCGACCCTCCTACCCAATCCCATTTCCCAAACTCACCTAATCTACACATTCCTAAAATTTAGCATGGCCAGTCCACCTAGTCTGCACATGTTTGGACTGTGGGAGGAAACCAAAGCACCCAGAGGAAACCCACGCAGACAGGGGTAGAATGTGCAAACTCCCACTGACAGTCGCCTGAGGGGGCCCCTGGCACTGTGAGGCAGCAGTGCTAACCACTGATCCACCGTGCCATCCAAATTCACCACCTGACTCCTCAAAGCCTGTCTACCAACTACAACACGCACAAGTCAGGAGTCTGATGGAATAAACCCAACTTGCTTGGATGAGAGCAACTCCAACAACACTCAAGAAACTTGTCACCATCCAGGACAAAAGAGCCTGTTGACAAACAGGTAGAGTTACACTGATGACAGACTTTGCTACAGAGACAATAAAGAAGACCAGATGGTAATTCTTACTCCTTCAAGGTCCTGAACTATTCTTCCATCAATTTCATATGACATCGTCAGAATGGGTGTACTTCATCAATATTAACCCTTTCAGACTCTCACACTCTAATACAACAGCAACAGTTGGGGAATTTCAATTGGTTGCAACAGTCATCCATGGCACTGGTGAACCTCCAGAGAAAGGCATTTCAAAGAAGACGTCAACTGGTCACGAATTTTCGTATTATCTCACTTTGTAGCCTTCTTGAGACCACATTGCTGATTAAATGGAACAGATTAGTTCCTTCAGTTGGAATATATTTGTCCCTTCCAGATAGAATTATTGGGGTCCTTGTAGCTTTTGTTAGAGGGCAGCAAGTATAGTTTAAAAACAAGGTATTTTTCTCTTGGAATAGTTGATTGGGTCTTTACAAGCATGATGCATAACATAATGTAGTCAAGCTTCAAGATCGAGTTAACCTGTAGGAAAGCCAAAGCTGTTTCACGCAGTCCAAGAAAAGTGGAAGGTGTAAAAGGTAATGCTCAAGGGTAAGCTCGAATCTGTACTTCAGAGATAATGGGAACTGCAGATGCTGGAGAATCCAAGGTAACAAAGTGTGGAGCTGGATGAACACAGCAGGCCAAGCAGCATCTCAGGAGCACAAAAGCTGACATTTCAGGCCTAGTTCCTCTGATGAAGGGTCTGCTTCCAAAACGTCATCTTTTGTGCTCCTGAGATGCTGTTTGGCCTGCTGAGCTCATCGAGCTTCACAATTTGTTACCTCAAATCTGTACTTGTCTATTTCCTGGAAACCTGACAGGGCTTCTTGACAGTAGTACCACATCTCAGGCCAGACTGCAGACTAGGTATGATGTACCTGCCCTGCTATGGTGTCACCGTGATTCTGCTAAGGTAGTACAGCCCTTTTCAACAAATGAGAGCGTGGTGATTGATCAAAGGGTAATTTTTAAATAAATTTAGTCATTCTGATCATCCTTCTATAGGAAACATGTTGTGAAACCTGAAATGGTACAGGAAAAAATTACAAGAATATTGCCGGGACTGGAGGGTTTGAATAATAGGGAGAAGCTGGATAGGCTGGGTCCTTTTTACTGCAGGATCAGAGGCTGCGGGGTGACCTTACAGAGATTTCTAAAATCATGAGGGGCATGGATAGGAAGAATAGTCAAGTTTCTGAAAGACTAGAGAGCATAGGTTTAAGGTGAGAGGGGAAAGATTTAAAAATGATTTGAGGAGTAACTTTTTCATGCAGATGGTGGTACGTGTATGGAATGAGCTGCCAGAGGAAGAGGTGGAGGCTGGTATAATTACAACATTTAAAATACATCTGGATGGGTATATGAATAGGAAGGGTTTAGAGGGATATGGGCCAAATGCTGGCACATGGGACTAGGACTGTTTGGGGTATGTGATCAGCACAGATGGGTTGGACTGAAGAGTCTGGTTCTGTACTGTATGACTCTACAGCTCTGCGTGTAACAATTTGCAAATGAAGTTTTTGTATTGAAGGCAGCAAGTGTTCAGGTTGCACCCTCAGTAAATTAAAGCCACAGAATTTACAGGTTAGGGACAACAACATAAACCCTGTAAACAAAACTGAAAGCAGCTGGAAAATCACAATGGGGCAGGCAACATCTGTGGTGAAACAACAGGACTAACACACTCTCCCAGGACTGGATCCTGTCTGCAGGAATTCAGAAATGGGTAATTGAGTTGGGAGCATTCCGTGTATCACCAAGAAAATGGTTACACACTAACAGCAGATCCCAGTGATATCTACACATATCTATCCTACAACACACACATTTGATGCAGCATCCCCTACTCTTGGATCATGGATCATCTGGGAGCACTTGTTTGGCTCTATTCCAATGACAGGTTAGAAATGATTATCACCCATATGAAAACTTGGACACTTAACTTACTGTATAATCATTTTGCCCATTATTTTAACCTATTTAACTATTCATCCATCTATATCACTGGCAAAGAAAAGGTTAATCAAGTAAGATGCAAGGCCTTCGTCGCTGAAAGATTGGATGCCTAGTATTACACTTAACTATATATCAGAAGTGTATGGAAACTATCCCCCTAAAATCCTTGAAAACAGATCTCAGGTTGACATTTTGGCATACTGGGAGTTGAGGGACTGCTGCATTGTTGGATTTAGCAGCTTTCCAATCAGATTTCAGACGAACACTCCATCTGTCTGCTCAGGAGGAGGCAGAAATATCCCATTCCACCATTGAAGGGCAACCTGGGATTCCTCTCAGAGCATGGACTAACATGTATCTTGCACACAGCATCTCTGAAGCCAAGTAACTTGTCTTGTATCTCTTTATTGTTTGCGGGATTTTGCAGAGTGCAAAATATCTGTCACACTTCTCAGCATAGCAACAGTGACTACAATTCCAACTAATTCCTGCAGAGATGGAGTGCGTTGCCTGGAAATGTGATAGTGGAAGGTACAGTTGAGGCGTTCAAAGGGACACTGTATTTTAATTTGGATAGAAATGATGTGCAGCAGTATATGGAAGAGGCAGGAGTCTGGTACTGGGGAGTAGAACTAGTTCAAGCACAATTGGCTAAATGGTCTGCTTCCACAGTGCAACAATTCCGTGATTCAGTGATGTCAGTAACTCTAAATATTCTGAGAATGTGAAAGGGGTTATACAAATGCAAGCTCTCTTCACAACGTTTGGGGGAAAAACAGGTGAAAAGGGTTAATTGGATAGCTCTGCCAAAGAGTCAGCAGAGGCACGTAGGATGAATGGCTTCTTTCAGTGGTATACATTATCGCACAATATGAATGGATGAGCCCATAATGCTATTCCATATCTTTGCTGGATTTGTTAAAGCAAACATTAATCTAGTTATTTAATGGGACAATGTCTTCTTGACAATAGAAAAGAAATGTTGTGGGGCGACATTGAGCATTCATCCACTGATGCTGTCAATCCCCGTGTTGGGAGTACTATTTGTAAACAAAATACTTATTTTGCTGTGATTCTGATCAAGTTAGTATTATGATTGGAAACCTTTTGACATGTACAGATGGACCTTTCCTTTGTGTATGGTGGGTAGATTTGCTTGCTGCACTGATAATACCAACACATATGAATGGTATGAATAAATGAACAGCCTCATCTGCATGCATTGGAATCCAAATTGGATCAAATTCAGTTTTTATTTCCAGATAAGCCACTAAGGCCCAATTTAGACCCGTTTAAATCTTGGCAGTCCTAAGTGATGAGAATAAAGCTTTATAAAATCGTGTCAACTTCAGATTGTGCTGCAGCTTGTTTATATATTTACGCAAGAGGCACAATTATAATTTTTGTGAGATCTTTCAAAAGCAGAGCTTTCTATTCAGAGTGTGCAGTGTAAATTTGATGTTGCCCATTGGTATAGTTAAAAGAAGGGCATGGTTGATATTCCCTTTAGTCAGTGGTACACCCAACAAAGCCAGAGGCTGCTTGTGAGGTGACCAACTGTCTCTCATCAGGCCTGTCATTCTGTGTTCTTCTGGGCTTCAGTGCACAGCTCTGGGTGTGATTCTTTCTTTTATTCATTTTCAACATGCAAACATTGTTGATCAGACAGATATTTATTTCACTCACCTCGTTATGAGAGGGGTTTTTAAAAAATGAATTTGGCAAATAGGCAAACCAGAGTAAAGATGTGCCTAAGTTATCTCACAGGAGTGTGATCCAAATAAAAAAGTTATTAAAGGCATTGTAACTGAAATAGACATTATGAGGCAATTATTAGCATATCACTGAATATGGTAATATGCAATCTTAATTAAATGTTGCCTTTTTAGTACAGACATCTAGGCTAAAAAAAGTACAATTTCAGTGTGAAAACATCATTTAGAGACATAATCAGTTGTTCCAACTACTAACAGCACACAACCAAAATGAAAAAGATCTATTTTATGCAACAACTGGATCGGACTTGGCACGCTGTGCCCAAGAGTGAACAGATTCAACAGAGGCTTTTAAAAAGTAATTGGTTACGCTGTTTAAGAGAGAAAAAAAATGCAGGTTTAAGGGGAAAGGGCAGAGGAGACCCATTGAGCTACTTTTGCAGAGAGACAGCATGGACTTGTTGGGCTGAGTGGCCCATTCTGAACTGTAGCCATTTGATGACTCAATAATTCTATGATGCTGCTCCTACCTGTGACCTTTCATTTCCAATATGTACTGGTCTAGACTCATTTGCAGAAAGCCACATATTTGCAAATAGATCCCAGGCTTGAGATGTTGACACAGTTCTTTCTTCACTGAGGCTGCCAGATTTGTTTTGTTTTTCCAGTATTTTCCGTTTTAACTTTCGATTCCCAGCATCTGCCACATTATAATGGTGGATGCATGTGTTTGTTCATTGAGCTTCAGTCTGATATAAAACAAATCAAGATGACCTAGGAGATTTCTCCATGGCTCAATGAGTTGTTGAAACTTGGAAGAATTGTAAACTATGAGCAGGGCAGTGTAGAATTTCAAAAGGACATTTACAAGTTTGTGGAGTGAGTGAATAGATGGCTGATAGAGCTCAATGCAGACAAATGTGAGGTGATGCGCATTGGTAGGAAGAACATTGAAAGACAACATAAAATAGGGAGTACAATTTTAAAGGGTGCACAGGACCAGGGGGACCTGGATGTATATGTGTTCAGCTGTGAGGAGGTAATGGCTTAGTGGTATTGTTGCTAGATAGTGGGTTACCTTAGATGGCTAGTTTGCAAAATAGGCTAACACCAACAGTGAGCGTTCAGTTCCCAAGCTGGTTGAAGTGACCATGAACAACTCTCCTTCTCAATGTCTCCCATTGCCTGAGTTGTGGTGGTCCTCAGATTAAACCACCACCAGTCACCTCTCTCCAATATGTGAGCAGCCCTGTGTTGTGGCAAGGCTAGGATGGCTTTATTGCTGGACTATCAATCCAGAGATAAAGGTAATGTTCTGGCGACCTGAGTTCAAACCCTGCTGCGGTAGATATTGAATTCAGTAAACAACTGCAATTAAGAGTTTAATGATGATCATGAATCCATTGTGAATTGTTGGGGGGAGTCCCCATCTCACTGATGCCCTTTAGGGACGGAAACTGCCATCCTTACTTGGTCTGGTCTACACGTGACTCCTGACCCACAGCAATGTGGTTCACTCTTAACTGCCCTCTGGGCAATCAATGCTGACACTAGACAGTGACACCCAAATCCCATGAAGTATTAATAGGGGCATAGAATATAAGAACAAGGAAGCGATGTGGAACTTATATTTGTTAGACCTCAGCTAGAGTATTGTGTACAATACTGGGCACAGCATTATAGAAAAGATATAAATATATTGGAGTGAGTGAGTAAAAGAGACTTACAGGATGGTTCCATTCTGAGAAACTTCAGTTATGAAGGTAGATTGAAGACATTAAGACTGTTCTCCTTGGAGAGAAGAAGACTAAGAGGAGATCTGACAGAGGTTTTCAAAATCATGAGTGCACTGGGTAGTGTAGATATAGGGAAACTGTTCCCAGTCATAGCAGGATTAAGAACTAGAAGGTACAGATTTACAAGGAAAAATACGGTTTTATCCTGTGACGGTAGGGAATGCTCTGTCTGTAAATGTGGTGGAGCTGGGATTCAATCAAAGCATTCAAGAGCATATTGGATGATCTTTTTTGGATAAAAATAATGTGCGAGGGCGAGGGGCAAAGCAGGAGATTGTCACGAGGTAATAATGCTCATTTCAAAAGGCAGTTGGGATACAATGAGGCTGAGTATCTTCCTCCTGCAACAGTACAATTCTGTGGTGCTGCAAAACAGTGAGTGGCTAATAATAAGGATATCTAGTGGGCTGGTGAATGAACTCATTGACCGTGCACGCAGCACAGAACCACAGGCATGTTAAATACTGAAGCCCTGATTTCCTAACATACATTCTCATTGGTCTGAATCTTAATTCAAAAAAATTATTGGGTTGGGTTTGTGCTAGAGGATAAAAGCCAAAATGTTTGGAACAGTAAGGGAACATGGGCATTTCCAGATTTAACAGAGATTGAATGAAGAAAGGCAAACACACAATGTTTGGGAAGTAGAGGGAGGCTAATGGTCTGGCACATGGGTTTGAATCCCACAATGGCAGATGGTGAAATTTGAATCAATGAAACTTTGATCTTAAAAGCTAGTTTAATGGTGACCGTGCAACTATTGTCATAAAAACCCATCTGCCATCCTTGCGTGGGCTGACTCCAGACCCACAGTAATGTCATTGACTTTGAGCTGCCCTCTGATGTGGCCCTAGCTAGTCAGTTTGAGTGGCAATTAGGGATTGGCAATAAATTCTGGCCCAACTAATGATACGCATATCCCGTGGATGAAGAAAAAAACTTCATCGTTTAACTGTTATAATAAGCTCTTTCATTTAATCGTTTTTTTATCATCAGCAACTAAGTTTTCCAGTTCTGAGGAAAGGTCACTCAACCTGAAACGTTAACTCTGATTTCTGTCCACTGATGCTGACAGACCTGCTGAACTTTTCAAGCAACTTCTGTTTCTGTTTAAGTTTTTCAGGCAGTGGGAAATTTGGAGTGTAAGGTAAGAGTGAATAGCTGCATTTAAGCATTCCTATGTTTTTGAGCACAGTTAATGGGCCAGGAGGAATAGGAGAGTTTCCTTCAGATCCAGGGATTTACCCAGTGAAGATCAGCACAGCTGCAAACTGGCTGCTTCTATCCTTCACCCCCAAAATATTTGTAACCTCCCTGGATCATCATCAGTTTCCAAAACACACTCCGATCACCATCAGATGCCCTTCTGCCCCACCATGATGATGATCTTTCCCTTAGCCATCTCTCAACTATCATTGACACCACCCCCTTCCAATGGTCCAAGCAAGGGAAAAAATGGACACTAAGCCACGTGGCAGATATTAGGCTAGCTGACTGAAAGTTTGGTCAAAGAAGAAGATTTTAAAGGGCATCCTAAAACAAGAAAGAGACTTGCTGATGCTCGGGGAGGGAATGGCAGCTAAGTTCATGGCCACCAAAGATTTTTTTGAACTGTGGGCATCACTGGAAAGGTCAGCATTTGTTAACAATCCCCAAATTCCCTTGAACTTTTGTTTTAATATCAGAGAGCAGTTAAGTGTAAATCACACTCTGTGGATCTCAAGTCACAAATAGACCAAACCAGGTAAGGGTGGCAGATTTCCTTCCCTAAAGATCATTAGCAAATCTGATGAGTTTTCAAAATGGGAACAATAGTTCCAAGAACTGCGTTACCTGTGCTTAGTTCCAGATTTTAATTAATTGAACTCAGTTTAACAACCAGAGAGGTTATAGTGAGATTGGAGCATTAGGCATGGCCATTGGTCTACTAGCGGAATGAAACTTACCACTACACCCCAGTATTTCTCTGTGCTGGAGCAGGTAGGGATGGGGTGAATACCATGGAGGAATTTGAAATTCGGGATGCAAACTCTTAAATCAATTTAAACGCAGTGATGGAGAGAGAGAAGAGCAGTGAGTCAGAGAGGGACAGATTGAAGGTACAATGAGTCCTATCGAACAAAATATGTTGCCATTTCTTTATAAACCTGAATTTGATCATCATAGTTAGTAAATATTAATATGTTTTGCTTTTGGTAGATCATACATTCCAGACCATTATTGTGCATTAAAGTTGCAGTAATTAGCTTTTACCTCAAGTCAAACAAATGTATTGGAATGTGTAATTTTCCAAGGGTTGTTCATTTGGCATGAACCTTGAAGCTACCTCGCCAGCGCACAGATAGCAGATGGACTGGGAAGATGAGACCAAGCTGTTACTGTGTAACTGACGGACTCCTGCAACGTCTTTGTTCATTTACAATTTATCAGACATTTCTGTCACATCCGCAAAAGGCTGAACTATTCCCACACTTTGGAGTTGAGATGAGGTATTGCTAACTGATTGAGCCAAAAACCTGTCTTGTACCATCTGCTTTAACAGGTTCACGAATTGTAGATAATAAGTTATAAAGTGTCCCATGTTAATATGTTTATTATTGGTCTGCTTTGAGCACTACCATTTTCACAGCAAAATATACCTGCAATTCAACTGCACCCCTCCAAGCTAGCATTATATGACCTCATTATATTTGCAGCAATCTGGTTTAGTTTTGTATGTGGGTCGATGCACTGTCATTGCACAAACATCCTATTTCACATCAATAAAAAAAATTGTTGCAACCAAGAAATTTACAAATTTTACTCATTAGAAACTGGATACAGTTAGGTGGTGGTCTCCAGTTGACAACTGCATGTGAAACATTACATTGAGAATCTAGGGCAGTCGGTAAATATTAAGCACCTTGCATTATTACTGTTCTCTGCCAAACACTTGTCTGGTGGGAGGATTGGACGGACTGGAAAAAGAAATCTCTGTTGAACCACTGAAGACACAGCAAGCCAGTTACAAATGGGGAACAGATCAGATGGAAAATTGGATAACAACTGTAATCTGCATCACAGGAGCCGGAAAGTTGACGTTTCGGGTCGAGACCCTTCTTCAGAATCCGAATCAATGTGTTACATGTTTCTGAAGAAGGGTCTCAGCCCGAAACGTCAGCCATCCTGCTCCTCTGATGCTGCTTGGCCTGCTGCGTTCATCCAGCTTCACACCGTGTTATCTCAGATTCTCCAGCATGCAGTTCCTACTATCTCCACAACAGCAATCTGTCAGTCAAAGTGAATTTGCTGCACACTCAAAATTTTTTTTCCCCTTCATAGGATGAGGGTATTACTGGCTAGGCAGCATTTATTGCTCATCCCTAATTGCTAGAGGCCAGTTAAGTGTCAACCATATTGCTGTGGGTCTGGAGTCATAGGTCAGCCAGACCAGGTAAGGATGGCAGCTTCCTTCCTGAAAGGACATTAGCGAACCAGATGGGTTTTTCCCCCAACAATTGATAGTGGACTCACGGTCATCATTAGATACTTAATTCCAGATATTTTATTGAATTTAAATTCCACCATCTGCCACAGCAGGATTTAAACCTGGGTCCCCAGAATGCTATCTGGGTCTCCGAATTAACAGCCCAGTGATAATACCACGAGGCCATCACCTCCCCATATCATACACAATTACAAATGCTTACAGCACAGAAAGAGACCAGTTGTTTGAATAAATAAAGTTGGGTTATGCTCCAGAGATTACCCTTCCCAAGTTTCTTCATTTTACTGCTGGGTGTTAGACCAGAGATATTGTTAATTTGTAAATATTGTCTTCACGGATCTAGTGTTACTACATTCATGAATTTGAAAGTTCTTTTTAGTGAGTTGTGAACAAATTAATGTGTTTCCTTGGTTTAAGGGGTTGGGAGTTGTAAGATCGCAATTTTATCTCATGAGCAAAAGGCAGATGTGGGGGCTGCTTTGCAGAACACCTACCTCGGATCGCAATAAACAGCTGCACCTCCCGGCCGCGAACCATTTCAACTCCCCCACCCATTCCTCAGACTGCTTTCCGCAGGGACCACTCGCTCCTTGACTCCCTTGTCCGCTCCACACTCCCCTCCAGTCCCACCATACCCGACACTTTTCCCTGCAACTGCAGGAAGTGCTACACCTGCCCCCACACCTCCTCCCTCACCCCCATCCCAGGACCCAAGAAGACTTTTCACATCAAGCAGAGGTTCACTTGCACATCTGCTAATGTGGTATGCTACATCCGCTGTTCCTGTTGTGGCCTCCTCTACATCAGGGAAACCAAGCGGAGGCTTGGGGACCGCTTTGCAGAACACCTCCGCTCAGTTCACAATAAACAACTGCACCTCCCAGTCGTGAACCTTTTCAACTCCCCCTCCCATTCCTTAGATGACATGTCCATCCTGGGCCTCCTGCAGTGCCACAATGATGCACCCGAAGGTTGCAGGAACAGCAACTCATATTCCGCCTGGGAACCCTGCAGCCCAATGGTATCAATGTAGATTTCACCAGCTTCAAAATCTCCCCTCCCCTAACTGCATCCCAAAACCAGCGCAGCTCGTCACCACCTCCCTAACGCACCCTTCTTCCCACCTATCTCCTCCTCCCACCTCAAGCCTCACCCCCAGTTCCTACCTACTAACCTCATCCCACCCCCTTGACCTGTCCATCCTCTCTGGACTGACCTATCTCCTCCCTACCTCCCCACCTACTCTCACCTTTACTGGCTCCATCCCCACCTCTTTATCTTGTCAGTCCCCTCTCCGCCTATCTTCTCTTCTATCCATCTTCGATCTGCCTCCCCCTCTCTCCCTATTTATTTCAGAACCCTCTTCCCCTTCCCCATTTCTAATGAAGGGTCTAGGCACGAAACGTCAGCTTTTCTGCTCCTAAGATGCAGCTTGGCCTGCTGTGTTCATCCTAGCTCCATTCATGCTATCTCAAACAGATGTTTCATCTTTCGTACATCTGATCTGGTGGCAGACTGCAGTTTACTGTCACATTTCTTGGAAAATGTGTTAGTGCTAATTGCAGGCAAAATATTCAATAAAAAAGTGGATAAGAAAAATAGTAGCAGATAGTAAAATTGAATCCCTGCAAATTAGGAAAATATAAAGTAACAGCGGTGAAAACATTGTTTTGAAGCCAGCAGAAACATTTGATTAGTTTCACAATAACTGATAATGCGATGATATATCTTGTACAAGGTAATGGTGGTTCATTGAAGCATGTGCAAGGAACATTCAAAGTTGCATTCAGGGAACCAGGAGGTAGTGGAATAGTAAGGCCGCTGGGATGGTAACCACAAGTATCGAGGCTGTGGGACCTTAGGTTCAAATCGCACTGTAGCAGCAACTGGAAATTAAACACAACCAGCAAATATGGAATAGCAGCTAGTCTCAGTATTAGAGACCATGCAAGGGATTGTTGTAAAAGCCCATCTGCTGCATTACTGCCTTTCAGAGAAATAGGTCTGCTGTTGTTAGCAGGCCTGGTCTATATGTGACTCCAGACTCTCTGTAATGCATTTAATGTGGTTAAACGTTCACCGAAATGCCCGCACCAGTTCAAGGGCAACAAGTGCTGGGCTTGCCAGTGATGCCCAATTTCCATGAAAGAATAAAGGAAAAAATAAAACTTGACTTAACAAAAAGGAGATGCATTCAACATTAAACAGGGAAGTGATTTGCTGTTCTTTTGCCCTCCACCCTATGGGCTGAGTGGAAATTAACGCTGTACAGAGTGTAGAATAGGATAGCTGAGCCCTGTCGTTCAACCAGTGTTTATACAATTAGCTTCAAATAGGATCACTTCTGTGGAGTCGTGAAGATTTACAGTACGGAAGGAAGGCCTTCAGCCCATCATGTCTGCACCAGTCAAGCAATTATCTCTGCTTGTTGCATTTTACAGGAGTCCTAGCCCATAGCTTTGTATGCAATGGCACTTATTAGATTAGATTAGATTCCCTACAGTGTGGAAACGGACCCTTCAGCCCAAGTCCACACCGCTCCTTGAAGCATCCCACCCAGACCCATCCCCCTATAACTTACACACCCCTGATCACTACAGGCAATTTAGCATGGCCGATCCGTGCACACCTTTGGGCTGTGGGAGGAAACCGGAGCACCCGGAGGAAACCCACGCAGGCATGGGGAGAATGTGCAAACTCCACGCAGACAGTCGCCCAAGGCTGGAATTGAACCTGGGTCCCCGGCACTGTGAGGCTGCAGTGCTAAGCACTGAGCCACCGTGCTGCCCCACGAGGGGAGGGGGAGGTCCATTTTTGAATAAGGGCCACAACACAGCAGTACTCAGAGATGAAATAACCAGGGGTCACTCAGTGAGGCTTTGTGGGTGGAGCTAAGGAATAAGAAGGAGATGATGACGTTATTGGGGTTGTACTAGAGGCCCCCAAATAGTCAACAGGAACTAGAGGAACAAATATGCAGGGAGACTGGAGACTTGCAGCAGCAATAAGGTTGTCATAATGGGGGATGTTAATTTTCCAAACATAGATTGGGATTACTATAGTGTTAAGGGCTTAGATGGGGTAGAATTTGTTAAGGGTGTTCAGGAAAATTTCCTCAAACAGTATATAGAGGATCCTAGATAATAAAATGTGAGGCTGGATGAACACAAGGAGCTGCTTGGCCTGCTGTGTTCATCCAGCCTCACATTTTATTATCTTGGAATCTCCAGCATCTGCAGTTCCCATTATCTCTTATAGAGGATCCTAATTGGGAAGGGGCAAAACTCGACCTATTCCTGGGGCAGGATGGGTGACTGAGGTGACAGTGGGGAGCACTTTGGGACCAGTGTCTATAGTTCTATGAATTTTAAAATGGTTATAGAGAAGGACAAAACTGGTCCACAGATTCAAGTTCTAAACTGGGGCAAGGTGAATTTAGATGGAATTAGACAGGACCTTGCAGGGCTTGATTGTAGGGACCTGTGGGAGGCCTTTAAAAGTTTGAGAGCTGGAGTTCAAGATCTATATGTTCCTGTGAGGGTGAAAGGCAAGGTTGGCAGATGTAGGGAACCCTGGATGAGAAAAGATATTGCCCAGAAAAAAGAAGAAGGCATGGCTCAGAAACAGGCAGCTGGGATCGAGGGAATCCCTGGAGGTGTATGGGAGATACAGGAGTTTACTGAAGAAGGAAATCAGGAGGGCAAAAACAGGGCATGAGATAGCTTTGCCAGTGAAAATTAAGGTGAATCCAAAAAGATTCTTTCAGCATATTAAAGAAAAACGAATGACTAGAGAGAGAATAGGACCTCTTGAGGAACAAAGTAGACATGAGTGCCTGGAACCTCACACAGGTATGAGGTCCTCATTGAAAATTTCTCCTCTGTGTTTACTGTGGAGAAGGACATGAAGACTTGGGACTTGGGGAAGTTAGCAGTGATATCTTAGGGACAGTCCATATCACAGTAGAGATGTTGTTGGAAGTATTCAAATGTATGAAAATAGATGAGTGTCCTGGCCCTGATCAGATATGGCCAAGAACGCTGCAAGAGGCTAAAGAAGAAATGCGGGGTCTTTGGTTGATATATTTGCATCATCATTAGCCACAGATGAGGTCCCAGAAAACTGGAGGGTAGTGCATGTTGTGCCCTTATTCAAGAAGGGCTGCAGAGAAAAGCCTGGGAATTGTAGGCCACTAACATCTGTGATAGGTAAGTTACTTGAGAAGATTCTGAGGGATAAAATATATGTGCATTTAGAAAGGCAGGGTTTGACTAGGAGTAGTGAGCATAGCTTTGTGTATGGGAGATCATGCCTCATATATTCATTAGTGCTCTTTAATGAAGTGACCAGTATGGTTGCTGAGAGCAGGGGCGGTATATGTAGTCTATATGGGCAAAGACAGATCCTACAGGAACCCGAGTTCAGGGGCTGGAAGGCCAACTATTGCCAGTCATTTTTCAGATTTTGTTTTTATCCATTCATGGCAGATGGTGAAAATCTGATCTCAACAAAACCTGAGATGGAGAGCTGGCCTAACAGCAAATGTGCAATCACTGTCAGCTGTTGTAATACACATCTGGCTCATTGATGCTCTTTAGGGAAGGAAGTAAGCCATTTTTACCTGGTATGACCTGGTACGTGACTCCAGACCTACAGCGATGTAGGTGATTCATAACTGCAATCTGGGCAATAAATGCTGGAACAGCCAAAGGTATGAATATCATATGAATGGATAAAAACAAAATCTAAAAAATGCTGGCAATAGTTCCCCTTCTGGCCCCTAACATCAGTTAGAAGTGGTTCAAACTGGGACTAATGAGCAGTATGGGTATTGGGGTGAGACAAGGTATTCAAGGACATTGAAGGGGCAAATTTTGGTAAGAGGTTAGGGTCAGTAACTTTTAAGGACAGAGAGTCCACAGGTAATTTTAACAGCAGATTTCAACAATATGAGGAGTCACCTTTTTCAAGGTCAGCAAACGTGGGTCTAGAAATGGATGCTCAGCGGTCAGTAATCATAAAATTCTAACAGGTCTAGAGAGGGTAAATGCAGGAAGGAGGCTTCTAACAATGGGGGAGTACAGAATCAGGGGTCACAGTCTGAGGATATTGGATAAGCCTTCAAGCTATGTTTGTAGCCAATGAGAATATGAATAAGTCAACACAAGGTGGTCTCATGAACAAGATAATCCAGGAGACAGCATGAGTGGGGTTGTGAGAGAAACTAGAGAAAGATACAGTGAAACATGTGAACCATTTAAAATAGATTTTTGATCTCTATCCAGACAGTAATGGCTAAATGCAAATCCTTCTTCACTGTCATAACTTGTGTGTTACACAGTTTCACTTATTAATTTTTTTCTCCACTGTTTATACAGGCAAATGTAGCATAATTCCTCAGAATTAGATTGATCAGAACCAATTGAATCTGTTGCAGCAACTTAGTGGGATCAATATGGTCAAACAAATTAATCTAACGTATGTTCAGAAACTCTGTCAGAACAGTGAAAAACAGCAAATTAAATTCAGAAGTAAAAACTCAGTAAAGTACACATTATCATCCCAATATTATTATATGTAGCCAGTGATTAGGTTAATATTTTCAGTTCCATTGTCTTCATTATTTTCTTATAGTTCAACCCCAAGTGATTTTCTATCTTCTCAAAACTATTCGAATGTCACAAACAAAATGGGATTATGCTCTCAGCACAGAAGCTCAACTCCCACCATAGCAGCTTGTAGAATTTAGCCTATATTAATAATAGATAACAAAGTGTGGAGCTGGATGAACACAGCAGGCCAAGCAGCATCTTAGGAGTACAAAAGCTGACGTTTCAGGCCTAGACCCTTCATCTCTGATGCAACTGGCCTGTCTGACATTGATGCACAATGATATCTGTACTAAGGGATGAACAGTGGGTTGTAACCATATGTATATATTGAGTCACGATTAGGAGTTCAAATTGTTGCCTTTTAGATTTAATGTTATGCTGTGTTTCTGCCTGCACTCCAGGTGAATATGCCAGATGCCTTGGTAATATTCATAGAAGAACAGGAATGTTGTCCCATTCCCTGACCAATCATATTTTTCCTAGCCAAAGTCCCTGAACCAGATTAATTTAAATAAAACAAAAAACTGTTCTGACAAAGGATCACTGAACTAGAGATGCTAACTCAGCTTTTCTCTTTGTGTAGATACTGTCAGACCTGCTGAGTTTCTATAGCAATTTCTGTTTTTGTTGCAAAACATCGAAGTTCAGCTCTGATGAAGAGTCATCTAGCCTCAAGATGTTAGCTTGCTTTCTCTACATGATATTGCCTGACCCGCTGTGATCTCCACCCTTTTTGGTTTTCAGTTAAATTAAGGCTTATTTCTTTGGTGGTTGGGACATTATCCCACACTGCCTGCCCTTCTCCCCCAGTCTCACAACCTACGATGGCTAATATCTGCTGGGTGTAGAGCCAGTGACCTAAGGCTTTCATGATTGATTTAGCAACTTGGTGGGATGTGTCCATCTAGACATTGTTTTGGCTAATCCACCCAACTTGCACGTTCCTGGACAATTTCGCGTGGCCAACCCACCCAAACTGCTCATCTTTGTGTTGTGGGAGGAGAGTCAGGCAGACACAGTGAAAACATGCAAACTCCACACAAACAAACAGTTGCCCAACTAGGCCAAAGCCTAGCTCCCTGGCACTGTGAGGCAGCAGCGCTAACCACTGAGCCACCGTGCTGCCATAAACAATGCCAATGTTTTATTCTTCTCCACTCTAAAGCAAAACTATCTGGGAAAACCTCCAATGCTTCAGTATATTGCATTTTGAGACTCAACTCTGCTTCAAAGTTTTGCAACAAAAGGAGAAATTGCTATAGAAACTCAGCAAGTCTGGCAGCATCTACACAAGGCGGGAAATCTGGGTAAGTGTCCTGAGTCCAGGCGCCCTTTGTCGGAATAGTTCTTTATTTTGTTTAAATGTCTTGTGTTTATTTGTGGTTAGCTAGTAACAGAATCCGCAGAAAATTAGATTGCTCACAAATGCCCAGAATTTATTGTTGGGGGTCATATTAAACTATAAAATCTCTTGCTGCAGTTTTTATTATACTGATGGTGAATAATATATATTTCTCAGCTCTGACAACAGTTCATTAGTACCCAGTGGATATACTTTGTAGCAAGGAAACATTTATTGAGTAATACTTTATAAACACTTTTTCAAAGTCTATATGGAGTGCATGAAATATCTTCATCCACCCTCCAGTTATTTCATGAAAGACAGCAAGGCAGCAACGAGAGAGAGAATAGGGCCCCTCAATGATCAAAGAGGTCATCTTTGTGTTGAACCTCAGGAGATGGGGGAGATATTAACTAAATATTTCGCATCAGTTTTTACTGCGGAGAAAGAAATGGAAGCTACAGAACTCTAGGAAATAAATATTGATGTTTTCAGAGCAGTTCACAACACAGAAGAGGAAGAGCTGAAGGTCTTAGAAAATGTAAAGGTCGATAAATCTCCAGGACCTGACCAAGTGAATCCCAGGATGTTGTGGGAAGTTAGGGGGGAAATTGTGGGACGACTTGCAGAAATATTTGTATCATCTACAACTACAGGTGAGGTGCCAAATGACTGGAGGGTGGCTAATGTTGTGCCTTTGTTTAAGAAGGGACGTAAGGGGAAACCGAGGAACAACAGACCTGTGAGTCTGACTTCGGTAGTGGGTACGTTGTTAGAAGTCATTCTGGAAGATAGGATGCATGCATTTGCAGAGGCAATGAATGATTAAGGACAGTCAGAATGGTTTTGTGCAAGGGAAATTGTGTCTCACAAACTTGATTAATATTTTTGAGGAAGTAACCAAGAAGATTAATGAGGGCAGAGCGGTAGACGTTGCTTACTTAGACTTCAGTAAAACCTTTGACAAGGTTCTGCATGATAGACTGATTAGTTAAATTGGATCACATGGGATTCAGGGGGATCCTGCCAACTGGATGCAAAATTGGCTGAACAGCAGAAGACAGAGATGATAGTGGGAGGAGATAATAGGAACTGCCGATGCTGGAGAATCTGAGATAACACGATGTGAAGCTGGATGAACACAGCAGACCAAGCAGCATCAGAGGAGCAAGAAAGTTCGACGTTTCAGGTTGAGACCCTTCTTCAGAAATGTCCAGGACCTAACCAAGTAAATCCCAAGATGTTGCGGGAAGTTAGGGAGGATATGATAGTGATAGTGGGAGAGTTGTTTTTTGGACTGGAGGCCTGTGATCAGTGGTGTTCCACAGGGATTCGTGCTGGATCCTCTTTTGATTGCCATTTCTATAAATGATTTGGATGAGAATATAGAAAGTGTGGTTAGTAAGATAGTGGATGACACCAAAATTAGGGGTATTGTAGACCATGAAGACGGTTATCTAAGACTACAAACAGACCTTGATCAATTGGGCCAATGATCTGAAGAGTGGAAAATGGAGTTTAATTTGGGTAAATGAGAGGTATTGCATTTGGGTAAAACAAACAAAGTAGGTTTTATACGACTAAAAGTAGGCCCTTCGGTAGTGTTGTAGAACAGAGAGACCTAGGGGTTCAGGTATATAATTCTTTGAAGCCTCCATCACAAATAGATAGAGTGGTGAAGAAGGCGTTTAGCACACTTGCCTTCCTTGCTCAGACCTTTGAGTAAAGGAGTGGGGACATTATGTTGAGGTTATACAGAACATTAGTGAGGCCTCTTCTGGAATACTGTGTCCAGTTCAGGTCATCCCTGTTATAGGAAGGATATTATTAAAAGATGGAGAGGGTTCAGAAGAGATTTACCAAGATGTTGCCATGAATGGAGGGTTTAAGTTATAAGGAGAGTCTGGATAGCCTGGGACGTTTCTCACTGGAGTGTAGGAGGTTGAGGGGTGACCTTATAGAAGTTTATAAAATCATGAGGAGTATAGATAAGGTGAATGACAGGTATTCATGACCAGTGGGCATATTTTTAAGGTGAAAAGTTTTAAAAAGACATGAAAGCAAATTTTTTTACACAGAGAGTGATGTGTGTGGAATGAATTTCCAGAGGAAGAAGTGGATGTGGATACAGTTACAACACTTAAAAGACATTTAGATAAGTACATGAATGAGTAAGAAATGTTTGGAGGCATATGGACCAAGCATAGGCAGCTAGGACTAGTTTAGCTTGAGATTATGGCTAGTGTGGACTGGTTGGACCAAAGGGTCTGTTTTTGTGTTTTATGAATCTGTGACTCTCTGATTAACTTGTTGAACATGGGCAAAATACTGCATATGCTGGAAATAGAACATAGAACATAGAACAGTACAGCACAGAACAGGCCCTTCAGCCCACAATGTTGTGCCGACCATTGATCCTCATGTATGCACCCTCAAATTTCTGTGAGCATATGCATGTCCAGCAGTCTCTTAAATGTCCCCAATGACCTTGCTTCCACAACCGCTGCTGGCAACGCATTCCGTGCTCTCACAACTCTCTGTGTAAAGAACCCACCTCTGACATCCCCTCTATACTTTCCACCAACCAGCTTAAAACTATGACCCCTCGTGCTAGCCATTTCTGCCCTGGGAAATACTCTCTGGCTATCAGCTATCTATGCCTCTCATTATCTTGTATACCTCAATTAGGTCCCCTCTTCTCCTCCTTTTCTCCAATGATAAAAGTGCGAGCTCAGTCAAGCTCTCTTCATAAGATAAGCCCTCCAGTCCAGGCAGCATCCTGGTAAACCTCCTCTGAACCCTCTCCAAAGCATCCACATCTTTCCTATAATAGGGCGACCAGAACTGGACGTAGTATTCCAAGTGCGGTCTAACCAAAGTTTTATAGAGCTGCAATAAGATTTCACAACTTTTAAACTCAATCCCCCTGTTAATGAAAGCCAAAACACCATATGCTTTCTTAACAACCTTGTCCACTTGGGAGGCCATTTTAAGGGATCTATGTATCTGCACACCAAGATCCCTCTGTTCCTCCACACTGCCAAGAATCCTATCCTTAATCCTGTACTCAGCTTTCAAATTCGACCTTCCAAAATGCACCACCTCGCATTTATCCAGGTTGAACTCCATCTGCCACCTCTCAGCCCATCTCTGCATCCTGTCAATGTCCTGCTGCAGCCTACAACAGCCCTCTATATTGTCAACGACACCTCCAACTTTCGTGCCGTCTGCAAACTTGCTGACCCATCCTTCAATCCCCTCATGCAAGTCATTAATAAAAATTACAAACAGTAGAGGCCCAAGGACAGAGCCCTGTGGAACACCACTCACCACTGACTTCCAGGCAGAATATTTTCCTTCTACTACCACTCGCTGTCTTCTGTTGGCCAGCCAATTCTGTATCCAGACAGCTAAGGTCCCCTGTATCCCATTCCTCCTGACCTTCTGAATGAGCCTACCATGGGGAACCTTATCAAATGCCTTGCTGAAGTCCACATACACCACATCCACAGCTCGACCCTCATCAACTCTTCTAGTCACATCCTCAAAGAACTTGATAAGATTTGTGAGGCATGACCTGCCCCTCACAAAGCCGAAATCTGAAACAAATACAGAGACGACTGGAGAAACTCATCAGATCTGGCAGAATCTGTGGAAAGAGAAGCAGAATTAATGTTTCAAGTCCGATGTGACTTGCCTTAGGGCCAATTCATGTTTAATTTGAAGGAGAGCTCCACCGGTAGTACAGCATTCTCGCAGGATTGCGCGAGATTGTCAGCCTTGATTAGTGCTCTGAAGTGGGATTGTAAAATATGAAGAAGGGCCAGGAGGCTTTCTTATGTTATTTTTCTGAGATGGAAAACTGAACAGCTCCTGGGATTAAATGAAGGGGAAAAGGCTTTGCTTCCCAAGTACTGACAGGAAAACCATTTCTGATGGTACTTTCCCTGATGAGGAGATGCTTGTCATCTGTTTGGAATTTAATTATTATCAGTATTAAGCTATTTGTTCTACACTTAGAGTCTAGATTTACCTTAAACAAAACAAAATAGATTAACTTTTCACAGTTTAATGATATCTTACATACCTTTCCAGGACCTTCCATTTACTGGCTCTTTAAAATATTAAAAGCCTTGATTATAGCCTAACCCACCACGAGACCTGATCAGGATTGGGTTAAATATCCAATTTACACCCAGTTTAATGATAAACTAGATTAAAATTCTTGCCTGGCTAATAAGATAAAGATCAGCACCTCAGTTTCTCCAGCCTCAGGTTCCAATCCCTCCTTGTGTAATTACACCCTCGCTCATCCCATCAACATGGTATCAACATTTTGGAAGCCGCTCCAGCTTAATAATGTCCTTCCTGTAACAGGGCAACCAGAATTAGACACAGTGCTCCAAAAGAGGTCTCACCCACATTCTGTACAACCTCAATATAATATCCCAACTCCTATACTCAAAGGTCTGACCATCTTTTGCTTTGTTGGCCAAACCTGCACAGAGTAAGCAGGCTGATCAATACATACCCATAATAAATAAAAATAGAAAATGCTGAAAAGACTCAAAGGTTCAGCCAGCATCTATCCAGAGAGAAATAGTGTTGATGTTTCAGAATGATGACCACCCATCAGATTTTTTTGTACCTTTTCAGCAAAACACTCTTCCATGCTTCTGTTAAAAAAAACTCACAGATTGTCCAATTAATTCCATAATTAAAACCACTTTTCAGGGATATCAGCTCTTCCTTCAGCATTTACATGTTGGGTTTAAAAAAGAAACAAATTTGTCAGCAATCTCTTTGACTTGTACTTTGAATAAAGAATTGCCCACAGACTTTGTCACAATGAGAAATTTTTGGCTGCGGATTTTTGTTTTAAGCTACAAAATGCATCTGAGTGAAAGTGAGTTTCAGAGCTTCCTTCCAGCTGTTTATAACATTATAACGCTGGGCTGCTGGAACAATGAATTAGTTATTGAAACATATCCATGACCATCTCTGTTATAAAAACCAGAAGCTGCTGGATAATACTGAGTAGGTCAGTCAGCAGTCGTGGAAAGAGGAACATAGCCAACATTACAGATCGGAGATCTTTCATCAGGTATTTTGTTAACTAATTTCAGAATCCAAACAGCCAGTCACATAAGATTGTACGATTCTAGACAAATAGCTCAGTCTGTCTGTTATAACTCAACTCCTAGCTGATTAATCACCAGCTTTTATTGACCAATCCTGAACAAAGAACAGGGTAGAGGGTCAGTGTCCTTCCATCCACTTCTTCTAGCGACGAAAAAAATTCCTAATTATCAATGTGAGTTGGTAAAGGCTGCTGAGAGAGAGAGAGAGAGAGAGAAAGAAAGGTAAGTAAGGGCTGGGGAGTTAGCAACACAAAATCAGTCGACTGGTCCTCAATTTAACTTAATGACAACCCTCATTGGTACGATCAACCTATGAAAGAGAAAAAAGCTTGCATGGTGTTTTATTTCTCTACAAAGTGATTGCAAGGCTGGATTTGTTATTAATGGTTGCTCAAAGTTCTTCTGTTGACTTTCAAAATAAAGCAGTTTAATGATTAGCGTTTATGGCCTTGACTCCCTCATCAATTCATTGACTACAAAACTGGTAAATGCAAAGTGATGACATATACAAAGGACACACCATCCAGTTCAAATATCAAGAGGGAACAAAGTTGCTTCCCTGGGTCACACCAGCAGATAGCTATTGGCCAGTACAAAGTGACTTCCAATTGCAGGGATAGTAGGAACTGCTGATGCTGGAGAATCTGGGATAACACGGTGTGAAGCTGGATGAGCACAGCAGGCCAAGCAGCTTCAGAGGAGCAGGAAAGTTTGACACTTCACCAAAACGTCAAAGAGATGGAGTTAGAGCCAGTAAAGGTGAATGTAGGTGGGGTGTTAGGGAGGGGGATAGGCCTCTTTGACCTGTCTGTCTCCTCTCACCCTATCTTCTCCTTTAATCACCTTCTATCCGCCTCCCCCTGTCTCCCTATTTATTTCAGAATCCCCTGCCCCTCCCCCATTTCTGAAGAAGGGTCCCAATCCGAAATGACAAGGGTTGCTGCTCCTCTGCTGCTGTTTGACCTGCTGTGTTCATCCACCTTCACACCGTGTTATTCCAAATGCAGGACCTCTTTACAGGAGGTGTTTTTTTTTCGATAAGAATTCGCCATCACATAAATCAAATGACTTTCGCCCCCACCAAATCACCTATGGGAATTCAATCACCACCATTAAACCACCCATGTTTCCAACTGTTCAATTTACATTCAGAGCCTATTCAGGGCAATGCAAAAACACCAAAGCCAATGAGGAGACAGAAAGAGGTAATAAGGCACCCTATATACTGTGTTGTCCACCTCTCCCTAAAGGGAGACAGGCGTTACTTAACCCAGGAGTGTATTTGAGACAGATCACAATTGTGTTTCCTCCCATAAAAAGCACAAATTATTCAATTAAATATCATTTCATTCTCCCTTTAGATAGTGAATCTGTCCTTGGAGTATTTGTCAAAAAATTGGTCAAGCCTCCTGCACATAGATTCTGAATGACTAAATGCAATTTTTAATATGTCACTGCTGTAATTTTGCACTAATGGTGAAGCTCTATAGATCTTCTCTGTGAAATATTATCTTTATTCCCTTGATCAGTGAAGATAATTGGGTATCTAATGAGTCAATAGGTTACAGTCAACTGCAAATACATTTCGAGGGAAATGATGAGTTAGACATCCAAGAATTTTTAAGGGCTTTAATTTATCTTCAAACAGGGGGAGAAAACAAAGAAAATATTTGCTAATAGCTAGATAACATCTCCGTGCCATTGTGATGTAGCGACTATGGAAGCATGAAATAGCTGACAAGCATATTAATGCATGTGGGAATAGAATGGAGCCTTTACTGGTCTCAAATGTGCGATAAATTCAAGATAAAAGTCATGCTGTTTTGACTACATTTGATTAAACATAAATTATTTGAAATGTAACAAAGATGGCAATTAAACAGCAAAGACCCAAGTCTCTCAGTAATTCTAAGCACTGTTATGAATCATTTCCCGACTGACCTTCATTTGATTTTGTTGATTTTTCTGATCATACCAAGGTTACTCTCACCCTTCCCTAACAGTTTTCCTGTTCAACTCAAGTGGTGAAAGTTCTGGATCTGTGTACACAACTGCAGGGATCAATGAAGTAAGAAGAACAGGATGAATTGAGGTGAGATTTCAGTTAAAATGTTGTCAACCCTGGGAATGTCCAACTCAACTCGGACAGCTGCTAAATCTTGAATTTCTTGCACCTATTTTGTACCTCAACTGAGCATTACTGACACTGAAGAGTAGATAAGACAACAATACTTTCGCATTTTTATTGATTATTTGTCATTCTATTTAAAATTACTATGCTTTAAAGTAGAAAAGTTTGTTAAAAATATTTAGTTTGTAGTTACAAAAGCAACATGATTCTATGATGGTCACACCTACCTAAGTCTGGTGAAATATTTTATGTGTACAAGTTTAAATATATTTTTAAAGTAATAACTGACACAATAAGATATTACTCCTTGAACTGATTTCTTTTGGTGAAATGAAGCATTCGCCTTCTTTTGGCACTTACTGAAATTATTTATGTAGAAGTGCACATTGCTTTTTGAACAACAGAGAAGTACAAAAATGATAGAGTAGAGGTAAAAAATTCAAAATACAATAAATAATAAATAAAATAATTTATGTGAATTCTGTAAGAGAATTACAGATGTTTAACTATTGGGTAAAATATTGAAATAGGACTGTGTATTTGCTTAATGCATGTGGGAATAGAATGGAGCCTTTACTGGTCTCAAATGTGTGATAAATTCAAGACAAAAGGCATACTGCTTTGACTACGTTTGATTAAACGTAAATTATTTTGAAAAGATTTGTCCCAGAAATCTAACTGTGACAGTTTGAGGGATTAGGGGCTTCTCAGGAACTACATTTGACAACAATACAAAGAGATATCAGAGCAAATGACCAAATGTTGGCCAGGTTTTAAGTAACAGCTCGAAGGTGGAAAAAGAGGCAGAAAGATTTATGGATTGAATTCCAGAGCTTTGGACCTAGACTCCTAAAGACACAGCCGTCAATATTGGAGCAACTAACATGAGGGAAATTCAAGGAGTCAGAATTGGACAGACACATATATCTCGGACAATTGCAGGCCTGGGGAAAATTACAAGGATTGGCTCGAATGTGCCTTCATTCTCAATCTAAACAATGACGTAAGAGACTGACAATATTATGGGCCACAGTTTTGCTCTAAAGAGTGAATATAACAACATGTTTAATTAGTTAGATTATGCACGTGCACATTTATTGATTTTTTTTATTTGATAAGTTGGTGAGAGAACACATTAGTAATATTGTAGCAAATGAGCAGAGCCATTACGCCTACTTAGTCGATCAGATTGAGGGATTGTAAAGTTAACAGCCTGATAAGTGAAATGGAAACATAAGTTAGTGTGGGTGAATTCAATATCAAAATAGGTACCAAAAAGAAATAAAGATTGAAATAAGAAGAGGAAAAGAAAGACAGGAAGTGAAACAAGCTAAACATTTCCATGGTTTTTTAAAAATATCCCCAAAAGCAATTGAAATCTGTAAAAAAACACTTCGACTTTACATCATTCAGTACCAGCGAGGTTGATTAGTTGTACTTAACACTTATAATGTTTTCAAAGCATACTGTTAGAGAAATGGAGAAAATGTAACTTTCTGTAGTGCATGATGTGAGTTTGCCTCTATCCGGACATTAATGTGACTTAACAAACCTTACACTATCCCTAGGCTAATATTGAGTCATAGGACTATACCAAGCAACATGCTTCTAGTAGCTTGTCATGCTTCAGGTGATTCCAGACAAGATGAAGAATGAGAATGGTATACCCTCAGATCATATGCTTTGATTAGACGATGATAACATGATCATGTATCTTACAGGTACCCTGATTGTGAAACATAAAACACCCCCCTTTTTCAAAAGATAAAAAACTTATACCATACATCACCACATTTTGCCGATTTCATATTTATACAAACAGATAAAACAGAATTTAAAAAATTAGCATTTCAAAGTTCAATGAAACCTTTCGGAGATTTGACAATTTATCCTGATCTAGTAAACATATGCATGGTGTTTTCTGCTGCATTTGTTTGGCAACTTGTTCTTCTTGCTGCTGGCTGCTGTCACTCAACACCGCTGCACAATCGTCATCATAGGAATTTTCTTCTTCATTTTCTTTGTGCATTCTTGGCGGGCTATACATTGTTCTGAGTTGGCTTCTGTTCCGTCACAGTGCAGCACCATTTCAGTGATGATTTTGTGTGATCTGATTGCATATTCCAGAAGCCTTTGCAGGTATTAATATGGTATTCCTATCTTGCACTTTTTACCCTGTTCACAGTTCTGGTCATTTTTCTACCTGTGTGTATCTTTTTCATTCTCCTCTGTCTTTCAAGGAGAATGTCCTGTGCCTTAGAATGGCTAGGCAATTGGTTGACAAGGTCATTTGAGCATAATTTGTGCTGGGTATGCAAACCCCATCTCCATTGGTGCGGTATAAAAATGCAGCAACTTGATGCAAAAATCTTGTATTGTTGCTCATCATTTAATGATCATCGATTCAATAGCATGTACCCCACACTGTGCTAGAGCATGTGATCATGGACAGTGGAGGGACTATTTATCTCACCTCTTTAAATAGTTTGCTGCTGTATGTGGTTGCTTGTTAGTCACTATCTGATCTGAGATACTCAATAAGCTGAAAATAACATTCATAGTGTTAGAAATGGTCTCACTCGTTGTGTGGCTGAGTCGAAATGGGAAATTTAGAGACATCATCCATCACAAGGATGTAATCTCCCCCATGCACTGTGAGTAGTTCTAATGCTACGGTTGCTCAAGGAATGGATGAAACATCGTCTAAATGCTGATAATCATTCTACTCCTGCAGTTGGTACAACACACGTGTGTTCACAACTCATTGAATTTCCCAATTCATCTCTGGACAGTACACACCTTTATGCATTTGCCACCGTGTATCTTCAATACCCATCTATCTCTGGTGTAATATGGACATGGGATCTTTACGCAATGTTACTGGCACATGCTGCGGGTGTAAGGTTGATGTAGCACAGTGCCACACAGCAACATGTCCAACCCCCCCACTTGGCTATTCACTGCTAACAAACCTGACAAGCTGCCTGGATTTGTGTCTGTGCTAAGTGGCAGGGCAAGACAGAAGGACTGTGAGCCTTTAAGTTTTAAAATGAAGTGGCAAGGTGCGACAGGCACGGCGAGGCAGGGTGTGCTGTGAGCAGCTAAGTAGGCGCAAAGTGAGTGAGTGCAAAGAGAACACATGAGGAGCCCTGAAAAATATATTGCTCCATACCATGAGGCGGCGTGCTCATCACTGGGCACCGTGTAGCCTGGCAGGAACACCACAATGCAAGCTTTCATTGCACTTCAACATGCAGTGTTGAAGTGAGTAACTGTGTTCTACATGAGTTGAAGATGTGCCATGATGGTGAGGTACATGTCCGCCACCAACCTGCATGAACAGGTGGTCGCTGCCCATGGAACATACCCTGCGATGTTTCAGAGCAGGGAGGTCATGCTGGAACTGCATAAAACATTGGTCAGCCAACAGCTCAAGAATTGTGTGCGGCTCTGGAATTCACATTATAAGAGTGATGTAATTACACTGGAGAGGGTGCAGGGGAGATTTACCAGGATGTTTCCTGGGCTGGAGAGTTTCAGTTACGCATAGCGATTGAATAGATTGGGGTTGCTCTCCTTGGAGAAGAGATGATTGTTGGGGTGGATGGGGGTGGGTGAGCGGAAATGATTGAAATGTATAAAATTATAAAGAGCACAGATAGGGCAGGCAGGAGGAAACTTTTCCCCTTGATGGAGGAATCAATGACCAGGAGCATGGATTTAAGGAAATGGGGTGGAAGGTTTAGAGGAGATGTGAGGTGGTGGGAATCTGGAACGCACTGCTCCAAAGGGCAGTTGAGACAGAAACTTTCATAACATTTAAGACATATTTAGTCGTGCACTTGCAATGCCGAGGTGTACAAGGCTATGGGCCAAGTGCTGGAAAATGGCATTAGAATAGTTGTGTTGTTGTTTTTTGGACAGCACGGACTCAATGGGCGGAAGGGGCTGCTTCTGTGCTGTCAATGGTTATGACTCTATGTTGGGAGCTGGGCCAAGACAAAGAACTGGAGGATCAAGTAAAGTGCTGGAGTGACCAGGTACCCATTCTGACTTTCAGGTCAGGAACTGTCACTGTCTTGTCTCTGCACCATGTAGAGGAATGTCAAACTGTATAAAACTGAGGGATGATTAGGTAAGGATGACATGTTACTGCATACAAACAGGTCTCTCCCCACTCGCTAATGAGAGTTCCCAAATCTCTGTTCAAACCCTGACTGGAAAATTCACCTTTTTTTCCCTCAATGGCAAAAACCTAATTTTTCCAATTTGGCTGTATTTTTTCCAACTGACTCGCTCATGTCCTCAGGGACTGGGAGACATCGCCTGAGAGGATTTGTTGGGAATCTTATTTACCCCATGATTAATGGATATATCCACAAAGTAACTGCGCTTGTCGATTTAATTTGCTACAATTAGACTGTCTGTGAAATAAAGACAGTCCAGTGCCACCAACGGCAGAAGGCTATTGTTACAGCAGGATAAGTTTGCTGAGACAGTTTCCAATATAAAAGAAGACAGGAAATTACAGCAGATACATAAAAATAAAAATGAAACATGTGATATATAACATAAAGACAGAATTATATCTGTACACCATAGTAGAATAATCCTTCTACCAGCATTACTTGGAGACCTTACTTTGACTCCCGGCCTTTGATGCAAAGAAGGTGAGATAACAAGGTGTATTCTCCAGCATCTGCAGTGCCTACTATCTATGATAAAGAAGGTGTTGCCTTTAAATAGTATTTTCCATAACCGTAAGACATACCACTGCACTTTACAACTCATAGAAGCACCTTGGGCATGTAGGCTCTCAGAGTGGCACGGTGGATCAGCGGTTAGCACGGCTTCGTCTCAGCACCAGGGACCCAGCTTTGATTCCAGCCGCAAGTGACTGTCTGTGTCTGTGTGGGTTTCCTCTGGATGCCCTAGTTTCCTTCCACAATCCAAAGCCATGCACGTCAGGTGGATTAGCCATGCCACGTTGCCCTGGGAGGTATAGGCCGGGTGGGTCAGCCATGGTGATTACAGGTAGGCAGGGGAGGGGTGTGGTCTGGGTAGAATTCTCTTTGGTTGGTTGGTTGGCATGAATGGTGTCTTTCTGCACTGTAGGGATTCTGTCCTCATGTAGGAAACAGACCAGCCTATTTACACACAGTAGGTTGCCAAAAACCATGGCATTAAAATTACCTATTTTTGTGGTGTTTAATTGAAGGAGAAATAGTGATCAGGACACTGGAAAGAGCTCCTCTTGCTTTTCTTCAAAACGGTACCATGGGATTGTTGCATTCTCTACCAGGCCAGGCCTTTGTTTGGTACACCATCAGGAGACAGCGCCTCTAACTGTGCAGCATTCCCTCAGTCCTACGCCAGATTTCTGTGCTGAAATGCCATGATCAAAACTAAAGAAATGTGATTCGGTAAACATGACAGCTTTCCCAAGTATGGGAATTGAGACTTAAGGTATGACCCAAAATGGCTGAACTCTGGTCACGATAATCATTTTAGGTTTGGATGTTTAAATGCCACAACAGGCTTATCGGAGCAAGAGAGAAATTTTCTTGACTTACAGATTCCCTTCAGGCCATCCATTGATAGTCCCATACTTGAAAAAATCTTAAACCTTTGAATCTTTCATTTCTTGTCCTGTGGGATGTATGCAGCTGCCTTCAGCTGAGACACTCTTATGACTCCAATTATATCTTGAAATGGATAATAAAAGAATTGGAAATGGTTCTGAAATTTCATTTCCTTTACAGTTTCTTTTAGTCTGAGGCATTTTTGTTACTGTTGGTCATGGCACTGTTCTGAATGAGAAGCTGGGGTCTGGCAAGTCTGAACACAAAATGAATTCCGTTTGTTCCAGAACTACTGGGTGGGGAGCAAGGTTCACTATTAGCATTTCAACTGAAGATGGACGGTTTGCATCTGTCTTCAGTCTCTCTCTGGGTTTGTCAGAAGAGCCTTGGTGTGCCAATTTTCAGGAATTATTTTTAGGTTAAACTGGATTGAATTTAGTAGATAAATGCCTTAACAATTTTACGCTTCAGCAAGAGGTGGATTTTCTAAATTAGCTCAGTGTCAAGAGACACTTTGAAGCATTTCCAGAAAAAAAGGAAGAATTGAGTGGTAAAAAGTAAAGCTGGAGTTTATCTATGAAAACATAGCTTGCCAATATTTCTCACTTTATTGCAATACTCCAACCAAGCCGATTGCCTATGAGAAGGAGATTATCTTTTCCTTATAGGTATCATGGCCTTCTGCTCTTAGAACAGAAGAAGTGGGAGTAAGAATAGAATATGAGTCCTCAAACCAACTATGGCATTCCATACTATCGTAACTTACTTTCTGCTTCAGCTCCATTTTCCCACTCATTCCCTTTATCTCTTAGCCCTGAAAAACAAAATACATGTCTATCTTTTACATACATTCAACAAAGGAATGACCACAACTCTCCAGGGTACAGAATCCCAAAAAGTTTTGAGTGTAAAAGGTCATTCTTATCTCAATAGACTTACCTGAAAGGCTGGTGGAGGCAGATAAAACATAACATTCAAAAGAGAATTCTAAGCATTTAAAAAAGGCATATTGGGAAGGAAAAGAAAACTAGAGGGCTAGGAGGGAAAGTGTTTCTGCTAAATAGCTTGTGCATACAGCAGTGGTGAGGGTTTTAACTTGACCATTCTCAGGTTATTCCTTTTGAGATGATTGACCATCATTGATAGGGTGATAAAATAATAGGAGGAGATGATATGCATAACACTAAGTGGAGCTGGAGGAACACAACAGGCCAGGCAGCATCAGAGGAGATTAGATTCCTTACAGTGCGGAAACAGGCCTTTCGGCCCAACCAGCCCAAGGAAACCAAAACACCTGGAGGAAACCCACGCAGGCTGGCGGGGTGGGGGTGTGGTTGCTGGTGGTGGTGTGCAAACTCCGCACAGACAGTTACCCGAGGCTGGAATCGAACCCGGGTCCCTGGCGCTGTGAGGCTGCGATGCCAATCACTGAGCCACTGTGCTGCCCTGCTAGATATGTTTGATAGAATGCAACAAGTCCATTTTCTGTGGTCTGTCTAAAGGCAGACCCTTGCTTGAGGATGCTTTATCCTGAGATTTATTTTTGTTTTTGTTTATTCGTTTATGAGTTGTGGGCATGGTTGGCAGGAGCAGCATTTATTACTCATCCCTAACTGCCCTTGAGAAGCTAGTAGGGAGCTCCCTTATTGAACCACTGCAGTCTCTTTGCTGTAGGTAGACCCACAGATAGGGGTATTCGCTATTAACATCCACTGGCAAGGACAGGGTGAGGAGGCAGGTCCTAAATTAACTTCAGCTGCTAAAACCCACACTGTCAGTGTTAATCTGAACCCCATGGCAGGATGTAGCCAACAGAGCTAACCTCATGACCCACAAGATCAGGAAGGAGGGCGTTTGCATAAAAATCAAAGACACTTCTAACAAGCATAAATGAGCCACACTAAAAGCTAGGATGATTATCTCAAACTGGTAACACTGTCAGCACTAATCAGTCACAGAGTCAGATCTGCCAGTGGATGTTTTGTCTTGGAACCCATTGTCTGCAAACAAAAAGAATATGTTCACCCCTTACAACTTTTTTGAATTACCCAGGAGCATGGAGACCCCATATTTCCCAAATGTTAACTTCATAACAATGCCTTGGCTAATCAGAATTGAATTACCAACCAATCAGCATCCATCTCTCCTACAGTGTCAATTATAATAATTCAAATTTGGCAATCTTGCATTTGTCCTGATGAGTGCAAGATGAAAAGACTTGGCAACATGTCTCTCTGTCCAGCAATATTCAAGTTCCGTTCTGCCAAGCGACTCTAGTACAATGCAGCTGCCCAGAGGCCTTTATCGATCCTCTGAAATTTCCTATGGAATGATTCTTCAGTGTACAGGAAGAATAAACATTCCTGCTTCTGCTTCCTTTCTCATTCTAAGTTTTACCTTTACAGCTGTTGCTTGGCCTTTAGCTTTTTGATCTCTGTCTCTATCACATTCGATTGGATGTCAAGTAATTAGTAAGAGTCAGCACCGAAGATATTTACACGATGGCTGCGCTATTATGAATGCCACCACCAGGTGAAGCAATGAGCACATCTGTGCAGTAATACGGTTCTACAGACCGCTCTCATCATACTCTTATCTGCACCATCTAGTGTTTGGGCAAGTAGCTAGATCACTCCTTCTTCAAGAGCGACAGCAAAGGGGAGCAGCTAGTTGGGGGGTGGGGGAAGCTGTAGGTGGAAGGGAGCCAGCAGGGCAAGCAGGCGATGCAGGAGACCTGTTCTTCCAACACTGTCACTGAAGGGACATTCCATTTCAACGCCTCCAGCACTGCTTTGGCCCCAGCCTCCCTCATCACCACCAGGTGACATCTGTGGCACTTGTGACTGGCAGAAGCTTCTTGTGCCCAGTCACCATAAGCTGGCATCAGTGCATGTGCGGGGGCTGTTTTAACATTACAGACAATCACTTTGTTATGTTAACTTCTCTGATTGAGAAGAATAAACCAGCTTATGTAGTTTGTAATAGAGTCTATCCACACAATAGTGGTACATCTTTATTGCTTTAAAGAGACAGGCTGAACTGACTCACAGCACGTCATATTAGACAGTTCACCAAAGTGCTCCAGGATGACAATTCTTGCAGCGTAAACGGGTTGTGGTGACAACAGGCTGACTGCTTGTGGAGAGCTGGTGTCAACACTGTCTGAAGCATTTTGTTACCAATTGGCCATCAGGCTGAAGAAGAACTCTGAGCCATTCTTTTATCGCAAAAGCTAGAAAAGTCAGAGTAGATGAAAGATTATCTCACCAAACATTAGGCACCGTGTCACTTCTTTGTACATATCCCTGAGTACCAACATGACAGATTAACCATTAACCTCCAAGAAGCAAAATGTATTGTATAGACATCAGATGTTCAAGGCTAAAACTTAAAAAGAACTGACAATCCAATGTGGGTCCACCTCTTGACTTGGCAGAGGAATTGGTTTATTCCACCTATAATTCTTCAGGATTAATAATCTTATTATAGAATTTTGTCAATCTATAATCAAACTTCCTTAATACTAGATATCAAGTACCAAGCAAGGATTAAACAAGGATCTATCTTCATCATTAAGTCTTTGTCCCTGTGGAGAGTATTAACGTCATATATTTAAAGATATTTAAGTCCCCAAAACCCATCAGAGATTTCAAACATATAGACGTTTTCTCATTTGTAAACTGCACGTTATGTACGCTGGTTAAATTCACCATTTAATTGTCCACAATTACCTGCAATTGGTTTACCTTCACAGTAATGCTTTGCAATTTTTGTAACCAAAATATATTTTATTTATAAAATACACAAATGGATAATTCTAATTGTACATCCCAAAAAATCCAGTGAAATTCAACATTTTCAGGAGAGCACGTTGCACTCTGAGCTCTCTTAGTACAATTGCAATGCTCTAGATATTCACAGTATACAGTCAATGTCAAGCATACTGTCTGAAGAGCTCACATCATTATCAGCCTCAGAGCATATTAGAGAGTGACCTTTCCCCAGTCTGTCTCTATGGAGGTTTCCCCAGCCATGATAGATTTGCAGATGCTCACCCAGCAGTGGGAACATCACTGAGTGAATGTCAGAAAGTGCAACAATTTGGAATGTTGGAATCAATGGAACCTTGGCCTGGCTTCTTTGCCACATTTCAGGCAATGTTACAGCTGAAGAGGAAGCACAGATCCCAGGAATTCCAGAGCATGACCTCTTGCAAATCTTATCAGGCTAACCCTGGGTACGGAGGAGCAATCTTATGAAGAAAGGTTGAGAGGTTTGAGTCTGTACTCACTGTAATTTAAAAGAATGATAGGTGGCCTTATCGAAACATACAAGATTCTCCAGGGACACAAAAAAGACAACAGAAACTGCTGGAGAATATGAGCAGACTTGAACATCTGTGGGGAGAAAGCAGAATTAACACTTCGAGGCTGGTGACTTTTCATCAGGATTACTTAATAGATTCTTAAGGGACTTGACAGGGTGAATGCAATGGGTTGTGTCCCCTTGTGGAAGAGCCTAGGGCCAGAGGGTATCATCTCAGAAACTGGGGTCACACATTTAAGAGAGACATGAGGAATTTCTCCTCTCGGAGGGTGGTGGAATTCTTTACCACAGAGGGCTGTCAAGGTTGGGTCATTAAGTGTATACAAGGCTGAGATAGATGGGTTCTTAACTGGTAAGAGAAACGAGAGTGATGGTGAAAAGGCGGGAAAATGGAACTGAGAGTGAGCAAGTCAGCCATGATCTCATTGAATGGCACAGCAGATTTCATCTGCTCCTGTATTTCACGGTCTAATGGTTAAATAAAATTATAGAATTACTTAATGAATGGTTTTTCATGCTCTTCTTCAAGGTGCATTTGCTGGTAGGGGGCACACTTAACCAGGCACGTGGACCAGCGTAGGAACTGTGGGAATTGTACCATCCTAACCCTGCCCAGCTTATGGTGGGATACCCTTGGGGAAACCCTCCTGCCATTTTACCAAGTGTAGCTCATGTGCAGGCCTAACCTCACATTGCTGGTATTAGCCAGCAGTAGGCGGTAATAGCTGGTATTAGCCAGCAGTATGTAGGATGGCCAAATGGCAAAGCTTTTGGGATTACGGCGTGGGCTTCCAGGGATTTACCATTCTAAAGCATACAGTGTCTGATTGATGACCCAGTGTCACACTGAGCCTGGGGGAGGGTGCTGCCAACCTTATCCCATTACTGCCTGGCTCATAACATCAAATAAAAGTACATTTCCCAGATATCAAAAGGACCAAACAATTACTTTATATGTATCAGGTTTTAAACAAAAAGATGTATTCACAAGGTTTCTTCATAAAGACAATTATGAGTTTAGATATTTTCTGATCAACCTGTTCAGTAATGTTATAAGACATCCCTGGACCAGGTGGGATGAATGCTGGTCTCCTGTCTCAGAGATAGGAACACTACCACTACACCACAAGACCCCTTAATTTCTTTTTATTCATTTTGTGAGATGTGGGCGTCGCTGACTGGCCAACATTTATTGCCCGTCCCTAGTTGCCCTTGAGAAGGTGGGGGTGAGCTGCCTTCATGAACTGCTGCAGTCCACCTGGTTGACCCACAATGCCATTAGGGAGGGAATTCCAGCATTTTTACTGAGTGACGCTGGAGGAATGGCAATATATTTCTAAGTCAGGATGGTGAGTGGCTTGAAGGGGAACTTGCTGGTGGTGGTATTCTCATACATCTGCTGCCCTTGTTCTTCTATGTGGAAGTGGTCGTGGGTTTGCAAGGCGCTGTCCTTGGATCTTTGGTGAATTTCTGCAGTGCATCTTGTAGATAGTAGACACTGCTACTACTGAGCATTGGTGATGGAGGGAGTGAATGCTTGTGCATGTACTGCCAATCAAGGGGGCTGCTATGATCTGTTTTGGGGCCACTGCTGTTTGTTGTCTTTATAAATGACCTGGATGAGGGCATAGAAGGATGGGTTAGTAAATTTGCAGATGGCACTAAAGTTGGTGGAGTTGTGGATAGTGCGGAAGGATGTTGCAGTTTACAGAGAGACATAGGTAAGCTGCAGAGCTGGGCTGAGAGGTGGCAAATGGATTTTACTGTGGAAACGTGTGAGATGATTCACTTTGGAAGGAGTAACAGGAATACAGTGTTCTGGGCAATGTTGTCAGGGTCCTCAGCCTTTGCAGTATCCAGTGTCTCCAACTGTTGCCTGATATCACGTGGAGTGAATCGAATTGGCTAAAGTCTGGTATCTGTAATGCTGAGGACCACTGGAGGAGGCCAAGATGGGTCATCCACTCAGCACTTCTGGCTGAGGATTACTGCAAATGCTTCAGCCTTATCTTTTGCACTGGTGTGCTGGGCTCTTCCATCATTGAGGATGTTTGTGGAGCCTTCTCCTTCAGTGAGTTTACTTGTTCACCACCAATCATGACTGGATGTGGCAGGACTGCAGAGCTTGGATTTGATCTATTGGTTGTGGGATCGCTCAGCTGTTTCTGTTTATCACTTGTTACTTATGCTGTTTGGCGTGCAGGTAATCCTGTTTGGTGGCTTCACCAGGTTGTCACCACATCTTCAGATCTACCTGGTGCTGATCCTGGCATGGCCCCCTGCACTCTCCATTGAACCAGGGTTGATCCCCTGGCTAGATGGTAATAGTCAAGTGGGGGAAATGCCAGGCCATGAGGTTACAGATTGTGCTGGAGTATAATTCTGCTGCTGTTGATGGCCCATGGTGCCTCATGAATGCCCAATTTTGAGTTGCTGGATCTGTTCGAAGTCTGTCCCATTTAGCACTGTGATTGTACCATACAGCATTTTGAAGGTTACACTCAATATGAAGGTGGGGCTTAATCTCCACAAGGACTGTGTGATGCTTGCTCTTACTTGTCACGGGCAGATGCATCTGCAGCTGGCAGATTGGTAAGGGTGAGGTCAAGTATGTTTTTCCCACTTGTTGGTTCTCGGGCCACCTGCCGCATTATGGATGTATCATCAAAGTAAAACTTCATCAACAGTGGTGCAATAATTTGTTAACATACACAGTCAATAATATGAAAATATAAATGCTTATCAGTAGAATTAGTTCAAAAACACATATGCAAACTCCCACACTCGCAATCTTCAGGAAAGGGGAAAAGGAATGCAGATTTTTCTGCAGAAATTGGATTCTGACAAAACCCACCTTGACCAACATGCCACTCTTGAAGGTAAAAGGATAAATTCTATGATGTTTTAGGGTCCATCGCTCTGATGTTCTGGCACATATGGGCAGGTCACTCATTATACACAGATGTCTCTGAAGTATTACAGACATAATCTTGAGGTGTTCCTTCAATTACTCTTTCAAAGTGGGAATGGGTTTCTCTGAGAACTTACATAGAGGGTCTTTTATTTTCTGAAATGGGAGTGATCAGCTGGGAAGACAGTTCTGAGCAAGCTTTCTGCTCACTTAACTTGCTCTAGAAGGCTTCTCTCCAATTGAACTGATAAAATAAAGACCTCTCCAAACCAGTTACAATTCAGAACAGCTCCAAAAGTAGGTCTACAGTAAAACATACAGTTATTGCCAGTCATGTAATTTCTGAAAGTATTATTTTAAAAAATAACCCTCCACTGTCTGCAGTGAACTTAAAATGACTCCTGTTATGTCCACAGCACATGAAATGAACTCATTTCTTCCACATTCATTCAAAACATAGGTCCTGCAAGTTAATTGTTAAGAATTATTGTAAAGCCAGTGCTGGGAATTATTGGAGCCTGCTCAGAGGATCTCCAGGGCCTTGCTGACAATCTGACCCAGCCCCATCACCGCTACCAATCTCTCAGAGATCTTGGACCTCATTGAGTGTGTCATCAACATTAGCCTCCATCTCTTAATGACACAGATGCTGGCTTCTGAAATGGCAACACCTCTCATGGGATAAAATTTCAATCCCTGGGACCCCTGAAGAAAGGCTTTCCTCAATAGAGGGGAGGTCAGGTTGTTGTCAGATCTCCAGCCAGTGGTTAAGACAAATATCGCTGCCGTCAAATACAGCCTACGTCTTGCATTCTCAAAACTAATGCAAATGATTTCCCATGTAATCACTGATATTCGGAGAAATGCAGTGGTCCCACGTATGAATACCAAAAGGAAGGGCACCACTGCTGGTCATTAACATGATTGCATCAAAAGGTCTAGCTTTGACTCAGAAAAGAATTTCACCTTTATCAATGTTCAGTGCCTGCACCAGATTGGTTGATCTTCAATGGAGGTTCTCACCCTGGAGTTGGAGTGGTATAATCACCTATCCAAAGGGCCAATCACATTGAAGGATTCTAACAGTCACACAGGCAAGGGATGAAAAACAGAGAAATCAAAATTACTGATAAAACAGTGTGGAGCTGGAGGAACACAGCAGGCCGAGCAGCATCAGAGGAGCAGGAAGGCTGACACTTCAGGTCTGCACCCTTCTTCAGAAATGGGGGAGGGGAAGGGGATTCTGAAATAAATAGGGAGCGAGGGGGGAGGCGGATGGAAGATGAATAAAGGAGCAGATAGGTGGAGAGGAGACAGACAGGTCAAGGAGGGGGGAATGGAGCCAGTAAAGTTGAGTGTAGGTGGGGAGGTAGAGAGGAGATAGGTCAGTCCAGGGGGGATGGACAGGTCAAGGAGGCGAGATGAGGCTGGTAGGTAGGAGGTGAGGGTGCGGGTTGAGGTGGGGGAAGTGGATAGATAAGAGAAAGGACGGACAGGTTAGGGAGGCAGGGACGAGCTGGACTGGTTTTGAGATGCAGTTGGGGCCTTGGAGATCGCTTTGTGGAACACCTCCGCTCGGTTTGCGGCAAACGACTGCACCTTCCGGTCACGAACGACTTCAACTCCCCCTCCCATTCTTTGGATGTCATGTCCATCCTGGGTCTCCTCCAGTGCCACAACGATGCCACCTGAAGGTAGAAGGAGCAGCATCTCATATTTCGCTTAGGAACCCTGCAACACAATGGTATCAATGTGGACTTCACAAGCTTCAGAATCTCCCCTCCACCAACTGCTTCCCAAAACCAGCCCAGCTCGTCCCCGCCTCCCTAACCTGTCCTTCTTTTTTCCCACCTATCTCTTCCTCCCCCCTCAAGCCCCACCCCCATCTACTTACTAACCTCATCCGGCCTCCTTGACCCGTCCGTCCTCCCTGGACTGACCTATCCCCTCCCCCCACCTACACTCACCTTTACTTGTTCCTTCCCCGCCTCCTTGACCTGTCCGTCTCCTTTTCACCTATCTTCTCCTCTATCCATCTTGTATCCACCTCCCCCTCTCTCCCTGTTTATTTCAGAACATGCTTCCTCTCCCCCATTTCCAAAGAAGGACCCAGACCCGAAACATCAGTTTTCCTGCTCTTCTGATGCTGCTTGGCCTGCTGTGTTCATCCAGCTCCACACTTTGTTATCTCTTATTACAATATCTCTGCTCTTTTTGCACAAAGCAGAAGATCATATTCCGCTACATGATAGATGATCAGCAAATGTGTTGTAGTTGATGGTTGGTACTTTTTTTTATCATACAATGCTATGGGATCTTTAACATCTATCTGCCCAACTGGAACAAATGGACCAAACCTCTCATTGTGGTATTTTCCAATACTGTAATGGTCTGAATTGTATGCTTCAGGGCTGGCATTTGATTACACAGCATTTGGGCTCTGAGACAAGACTGCTATCAACTGGGTTATCAGAAGTTCATGTTATAGTTATGAACCAGTGATTAAGTATACTGTGAAGCACGTAGGCAGAATTTTAACTCACTCAAAACCCATTAAGTTACAAGAAGTTAACATCAGGCTCGTGGCCTCTACAACAATGTCTATGTTCCTATGTTGCAGGGTAGTGAAGGGTACAGTGTACATTAGGCTAGTATTAAATGCCAGAGACAGACAGTGGATGAATTTGTTGTAATCTTCTTTTATCATCTTTGGAATCAGAGTATTGAACAGAATTTTCTCCAACAAGATTAAACAAAGATGAAGAAGAGCCTATGATATGGTAGATTACACATCATGAGTTCTTACAGCTATGAACTATTTTAATTATATGAGGCACATCAGAATAGGTCTTTGTGATTGCTGCCAAGTACCTATTATTCTAGATTTTTTCTGAGCTGGTATTTTCACACTGAATAAAATATGAAGTAATGAATCATTTGCATGCAAATTGGAACTGTATACCTTAGTAAATTATTGTTGCTATTAGTTACAGTCCTATTTACATTCAGTCAATCCACAAAGCTTTCATATTTATGCTTCTGGAATGACTATAAATTATTGCACAAACATCCTATTGTACACAAAAATGTGAGCAAAGGAAGATTGTTCAGAGTATCCAAATGATTCCACCCTTCGGCTTGACCTTCAAAACTTCACACACCCTTTTTTCCGCTAACGTTCTCCCCTCTTTCCCATTCCTTCATCTCCATCCTCTCTCTCCCTCACTCCCTTCCATACCCGCACACTCTTTTCAATTCACCCCTTCCTCTGGGTCATACACGTATCCTCTCAGTTGATGTAAATTTAACATCAAAGTAATTAAAAAGTGACTGCTCCATTCACTCACCTAAACTGCAGTGAGTGTTGAGATTCCAATGAGTGAGAGTGAAAAAAGAGAAACTGAGCTGTGGTTATTGTTCTTTTCTTTTAAACGAAAATTTGTCTATTTATGCTATTTATTTGGGTATAGCTGCTTCAACACTGAACTGGAAAACTGCTCAGTCAAAGCTCACATGACTCTGCCTGACTCACATTGTCTCAAATGTGCTAGAAACTTCAGCATTGCTGCTGCCCTGTGTCCACCTGCCACATATTAGGGAGCAAATCCCGAATCATCTCCTAAATGTCACGCTGTCCATTTCTTTCGTCAATCATTTTGAGAATTTCAAGAGTTCCAGCTTCCAGAGTTTCCTGCCTGCCACTTCCTGTTGGTTTTGTTTTAAAATTTTAGTGTTCTTGGTGTTGGAGCCTGCAAACCACCTCTCCTTAGATTTGGAGAAACAAATGGGAGTAAAGTTTCGAGTGCAATTTCTTGAAATGTTTTTCTCCCTCCACAGATTTTGTTGGGTTTCTCCAGCACTTTCTGTTTGTATTTTGGACCTCCAACATTAGCGGTACGTTGCTTTTGTTTGCCACTTATTTTTATTGATCAGTCAGCAGGCAGTGATTGCTTTCTTCACACTGTGTTTCCCCCCCTACTTTTTGCTCCAATTCCCTCCTTTCTGAACAGTGCTGTCTGTCCCCTGAGAGACAGATGACTGGCACTTCATTTCCAAAGCAGGGCTCATATACCAGCTTGAACATAAACGGGGCATTGAGGGCTAACTTCCAGCATTGGAGTTCTGTGTGGGGCTTTGGGTATGATTGGGTCTGCAGCCAATGTCACACCCATTGGGTTCACTGCGAAGGGAATGGAACAGTGGAAGTAATAAGTGCTCAGTCTAATTTTGCCACCGATATAAATTCAAAAGTACCCCCTTTTATGTCTTATTTACTCAAGAACACATTTTTGGAAAAACAGCTGCATTGCAGGTACAAACAGGAAATCTGACTCGAGCTGAATCTTATAAAGCTAACCTGCTGAGATGAACAACAATATTCTACCATGCCTGAAACAAAGTCTAGTGAAATTCAAGCGAGGAACCTTATTGTTTGGATTGTTCCTCTGAATTGTTGTACAAGTGAACAGATAACTTCTTTGCATTACTGGGGTGCAATGAGTTTGGTGTTCTGTAATTGCACTTACATTTCTCACCGTGAATGTTTCCATTTAGAATGTGAGTCAAGCCAGCATCAGCTGTCAATAAATTAGGACATTCGGATCACAAAGCACTAACAAAAAAAATTCAAACCCACATTAATCGCACTTATTGAAGGTCCTGGACGTTTGTTCAGTTATGACAAGCCTAGCAGAGAGGGCTCACTGTGTGCCTTTGTCTTCGGGGGCAGCAGGGTGGTTCAGTGGTTAGCACTGCTGCCTCGTGGTGCCAGGGCTCGATTTCACCCTCGGGCAACTGTCTGTGTGGAGTTGCACAATCTCCCCGTGTCTGCATGGGTTTCCTCCGGATGCTCCGTTTCCTCCCACAGTCCAAAGATGTGCAGGTTGGGTGGATTGGCCATAGGAAGTGCAGGGTTACAGGGAAAGGGCTAGGGGTGGGGGTCTGGGTTGGATGCTCTTCAAAAGATGTGGACTCAATGGGCTGAATGACCTGCTTCCACACTGTGCGGACTCTATGATTCTATGTTCAATTATTCTGCTCTAATGGCTATGGATCCAGTGCTAATTTCAGGGAATAGGGCCACTGCTGTGCTTGGAGTAGGCTGCTGGTATTTCGCAAAGTCCACCAGAGCATGGGCCCAGTGAATGCCCAGAAAGATGAAGTGATTCCATGCCATCCTGGCATGCTGCAGAAGAGCTGGGCAGAATCTCAGCAGCTGGAGAGCAACTGAATTCTGTGGCTGTCAATGGAGCTGTCTGGCTGTCTCTTCCAACTAATTAATCCTGTCCTCCCGCACGGTCTGGGGTTTGGAAAGTACAAAATATCACAAGCATCTGGTCTGAGTAAATGTAGCTTCTGTTGAGCTTATCTGCTGGTTGTCTGAGCAACCCAGACATGCCCCCTTGGAAGATTTGTTCATCAACCCCCTCTTGGAATTAATAGGTTACAAATGAGGCAGGATCTCAGAGTTGAATATTCGAGTTTGGTTTTTTAAATTTTTTCAGTCTTCTACTTCAAAATCTTTACGTTCTTTCACCTGCCTGCCTTAGTTATCACCTCCAGACGTTCGATCCTCTGAGCTATCTGTCTGTACCCACCCATCAACAACCAAACTAACCAGTTAGTGACTGTGTTCCCAATCTCCAGAATTTCCTCCATCAGCATCTTCGTCTCTCCACAGCTCTACCCTTCTTAAAAATGCTTTTAAAATATACCTGTCCTTGGACAAACTTTTGGCTATCAGCGATAATATCACTCCTCTAAATCAAATTTTAGTTTGACAATGCTCCCATGAAGTTTTACTGCAGTAAAGGCAGTACATAAATACAGGTGGCTATTGTTCATGCTGTCACTGAATTGCATTCAAAGTTCCTGTCTCCACCACGTCCAGAGCTGAAATCAGACATTGCCCATCACCAGAGCTCTTATTTCTCAGAGTCCTTTGTAGGTTGTGAAATGTTGGAGTCATACACAAATCCAATAAATTTTACGTGTTTTATCTCCTGCCCTGAATATTATAACAGAATTAAATATAAATAACAGATCCAAGAGCAGGAAGTTACAGGGATATTTCAGAGTTTCTGGTGGGATTCTGGAACACACTGCCTGAAAGGGGTGAGTATCATCACATGTAAAAACATTTCAATGAATATTTGAAAAGCTACAGAACATGAGTGTTGAGAAGCAAGTTTGAAGACTGGCGTGGAAATGATGGTTTGCAGGGCCTCTTTCTGTGCTGTGACTATGAGTCTACAACCCCGTGGCATTAGTTTCTCATTGCGTATAGTTTTAAGAGGTTTTTTTTCAAAATGTGCACCATTAGATGAATTTGATGCTTCTGCAACAAGATGGACTGTCAGAAAAATGGGTAACATTTTCCCTTGCAATGTAACGTGAAGACCAAGAGGACTAAAGTAATATTTTCCTTTCGTAACTGAACTTTTAAAGACTTTTTTTACATAGCCTATTTAACCTAAACTGAGCCAAACTAAGTCAATTTGACCTGAAGTAAACCTTCTGGTGCTCAGTGCAAAAGAATACCCCGACCTGAGAATGGACATAACCTGGAAAGATCTAAATAGACGGATGGATGGATGGAGAGATAGATAGATAGCGAAACAGACAGACAGATAAGCTGAATTTCTGAAAATACAGTAAAATGTGTATAACTCACCACAAAAACAGTGCTTTTTAATTACATACATTAGCATAGAATCCCTACACTGTGGAAACAGGCCATTTGGCCCATTGACTCCACACTGACACCCCAAAGAACATCTCACCCAAAACCAGCCCCCTTCCTTATCCCTGTAATCCTGCATTTCCTATGGTTAATCCACTAAACCCGACAATCCCTGAACATTGCAGGCAAATTAGCATGGCCAATCCACATAGCCTGCACATCTTTGGACTGTGGGAGGAAACGGGAGCACCCGGAGGAAACCCACACAGACACGGGGAGAATGTGCAAACTCCACACAGTTGCCCGAGGCTGGAATTGAACCCAGGTCCTGGTGCTGTGAGGCTGCAGTGCTAACCACTGAGCCACCGTGCCACCCAGTTCAAATTATATATTTTTTTTAAAAAGAGACAAAATTTAGACAAATATAATTTTATGTTCATGCCACAACCTTTTGGTTTTATGAACTGGCCACTGCTGAAAGTCTGTGGTCTCCTGCAATTCCCAATCTCGGTAGTGTTGGCGCGGAAACAGTGTCACTTGTTGCATCCAAAGTTCTGGACTTGTCTGAGATGCCCGTTCGCAGCATTTGCTGTTATTTTGCTTGATTCAGACTGAACAGAAACTCTGCCATGAACTTTAACTGTGCCACTTTTATGCAACTCGACATTTACTTTGATAGTTTGAAATTGCACCCTGGGTGAGCTAACAAAAGGGATGCAGTCTCTTTAATAGTCGAAACATATGAGTACACATTGACTCACTCAGGCCCAGCAGTCACTCTAGCATAATTCTAGCTCTCCATGGTGCTGAATCCTTCCTGCTGTTTTTGTCAGTATTTTACAGTAAATGCAATAAGAAGCCACCGAGGACTTTCATATTCAGCTCTTAATTGGGTAATGAAGCTTTAATGAACTACATTTTAATGATTCTGCCCTCCATTTCATCTCTGCAGCTGTCAACAACAAAATACATGTTCTGGTGTGATTAATAAAAATGCTGGAGATGAAAAATTGGAGGTTTTTTTGGCTTAATCAGAGCTTCAAAACGGGGTCTCGCTCTGTCCCCACACCCCCTACTTTCTCCTTGATTATAACCTTTGACAACAATTTGCAGATGGAAAAAAATGTCAGTCAGGTCACAGGGAGACAGCTGGTCCAGTTTAAAGTGAGTTATTATCAGGAGCCCTGTTGCATTCTTGATATTTTTTATTGTGAATATTCATGGGGACATTAAAAAGGACGAACTTCAAAAAAATCTCATTTATATACAGCTTTGAATGTATGACTAAAAGTGCACAAAATAACATCCATTTATTTGGTCATATATTTTTCAATTATGCTTCTCTTTGTATCTCTGCTGCTATTGTGAGGCATTGTCCAGCTTCAGGGAGAATATTAAAACAACAAGTGATACTTACCGATGTAATTCCACACTGGAAGTTAGAAGTGTGATTAAAGAAATGGCTTAGGAACAGCCATCAATAGAAAGAGACTTCATTAAGCATTAGCCATGGTGATACTTTAGAAAGCCAAGCTAACTGTCTCTTTAATTCTGCTTTTATTCGCTTGTATCCCTGCAGTGTCAACCAACAGATTATTTGATTGTTATGCCTTTGCTGTTTATGGGAACTTGCTGTGTGCAAATTGGCTGCTCTACTTCCTACATTATAATGTTGATTAATACTGCAAAATGTTGTTACATATGCATCTTTCTGAGGCACTATGGGTTCTGTTCACGTGCAGAATGCTGCCCATGACATGCATGACACTGTGAGTGAGGTGCAAGTGTGATTCATGCTGGCATTAAGACCATGAGTGCTAGACATGTGAACCATACAAGGATTGTGATGCCAGGTAGCTCATAATGTGTAGTTGGATTTGTTGGTGTCATTTCAAGTTGAATGTTCCAGTTAGTGCCCTCTCTTAAGTTAGGGTTTGGCAGAGATACCTGACAGCAATTGTAACATGGCACGAGGTGATGGCTACATGTTCAGTAAAGTATAACTGGGTGAGAGGTTGACTGGGTATGAATATCACTGGAACAAATCGTCAGCAGTGTTGAAGTTTAGTGATGTGTAAGTGGAAATAAAACTCTGACCAGAAAAGTGTATGCCTGGACTCTGCCCAACCAATCTTTTAACTCTAAGTGTTCAGCATCTTAGATCAGCCACGCAAAGAACTTCACTCCCTATATTCCCAACCAACCCCATCAAAGCTACTTAAAGCAATCATGGACGATTTCCTGTTTAGTTCCTGATCCATTTAGACTGGCGGTTGGTATGTTATTCAATGTTTTGGAGGCTTCTAATGATGGATGAAATTCCGGAACTGCACCATGAGCGGTGTGAAGACATCAGTTGTGATTTCAAGGCTCCTGCTCAAACCACTTACTCCTAGCTATATGTGTCGCGGTTTCAATCCCCTGCGGTACTACAGGGAGAATGAGTAGGCCTGACATGCGCATGGATAAACGGATCACTGAGGGTAAATGGAAAGGGCAGGTGGCTTTTTTTGCCAGGAGACAATGTCAGCCTCTCTGAGGAGCAGCACGTGTGACCTCCATTCCTCATTAAGCAGGCACTTAGCCAAATCTACCTCTTCTTGGGGCCGAATGGCAGCATTGGACAGAGTGAGGATGCCATCACCACTGGTTATAAAGTTAATTGTGGCCATAAGCATGTTTGTACTGGCCTCCTTCCTAGCCAGAGTACACAAAACTTCCAACACTTCACAGTTCTCCACCCACTGCTAACAGAATAATCATTAATTCTCTGATTACAAGAAGAGGGGAAGATGTTGCTTCCTCTCCTTCCAGAGAGAAGCACAAGACCATCGGAGCAAAACTGGCCCAATCCACCTATCGAGTCTGCTCGACTGTTTGATAATGGCTGACATGCTTCTCAACGCTGCCACCTTTTCCCTGTAACCACTTATTAATGAAGAACCTATCAATCTCTGTCTTAAATACACTCAATGATGTGGCCTCTATAGCCTTCTGCAGAAATGAATTCCACAAATTCACCAGTTCCTGGCTGAAGAAATTCTTCTTCATCTCAGTTCTACAGGGTCATCCCTTCAATCTGAGGCTGTGCCCTCGGGTGCTTGCCTCTCCAACTAGAGGAAACATTCACTCTATCCAGGCCTCTCAGTATTCTGTAAGTTTCATCCTCACCCTTCTAAGCTCCATCGAGTACAGACCCAGAGTCCTCAGCCACTCATTGTATAACAATCTCTTCATCCCCGGGATCATGCTTGTGAACTTCCTCTTGGCCCCCTCCAATGTCAGCACATCCTTCCTAAGATTCAGGATCCCAAAACTGTTCACAGTGTTCCAAATGCAGTCTGACTAGATCCTTATATAATCTCAGCAGTACATCTCTACTCTTGTATTCTTGCTCTGTTGAGATAAATGCTAACATTGCATTTGTCTTCCTAAGTGTTAACTGAATCTGCATGTTAACCTTAACAGAATCCTGAACTAAGACTTCTGAGTCCCTTAGTGCTTCAGATTTCTGAAGCCTTTCCCATTTAGAAACTAGCTTACTTCTCTATTCCTCATACCAAAGTGCATGAACTCACACCTTTCCACATTGTATTCCATCTGCTACTGCTTCCTTCACTCTGTAATGTGTCCAAGTCCTTCTGCAGCCTTCCCATTTCCTCAGCAATACTTGCCCCTCCACTTTGTACTTTGCTCCTTACATCATGGGCTCTTATTTAACAATGTCCTGTGTAGCACCTTATCAAAAGCCTTTTGGGAATCTAAATAGATCATCTCCACTGGCTCTCCTTTGTCTAACTTGCTCATTACCTCCTCAAAGTATTCTAACAGATTTGTGAGATATAGCCTCTCCTTGACGGAGCCATGCTGACTCAGCAGGTGAAGCATGAATGCAGTTTTCCAGGTGTGCTTGACAGCATATGCATAACTTTCCAGATGCTGCACATAAGTTCAAAGGGCAACAAGAACTGCCCACTGACCACCTGGTTCATGACGCGAGTATATAACATGGCCCTCACACACATGGGAACATTGATGGGAGTACTTAGGTATTGGTCCTGCTGTCTAGGCTATTCTGATCGTGTAGAATCTGCCTGTCCATTAGGGAAAGCAATCTACTTTGCTTAGGCAGTCTGGTGTCCACATGACAATTCATTCCACCCATGAGTGCTCTCTGTTCAAAGGCAAGCTCTTGCTTCATTGTCTAAACAGTTTTTGTCAGTGGTGAATGTCATTAACTTCCACTCTCAGGAGCAGGGCAACAAAATAGACCCAAAGCCTACCACAGATTGAATATGAATCAAATTCTCGCAGTTGGTATCGTTCTAAATGATAGCCATCTAGCCAACTGAACTCACCAACATCTACATGTGACTCCATGCCAACCATTATGTGTAGTCAGGATGTTCACTATGACCAAGGCGTCCAAAACCAGGGGCTGCAGTCTAAGGATATAGGATAGACCATTTAGGACTGAGATGAGGAGAAATTCCTCCTCCCAGAGAGTGGCAAACCTACGGAATTCTCTGCCACGGAAAGTGGCCTAGGTGAGTGGCGAGTAGTGAGAATGAATGCTTTCAAGAAAGAGTTAGATGTCATTCTTGGGGCTAAAGGGATCAAAGGAAATAGGGAGAGAGTGGGAACAGGGTTCTAAGTTGGATGATCAAGTGTGATCATATTGAATGGCAAAGCAGGCTCGAAGGGCTGAATGGCCAACTCTTGCTGTTATTTTCTCTGCTTCTACTTTTGCCTCTTAACTACTTTCTGAAGTCACATTGTAAACCTTGTTCCATAATCGAATTTCATTACCTCACCATAATCAATTTCTGAATGTGATGGAGCAAACATTTCCCAACAGACTGATGAAGATTTTGAAGAGGCAGTTGAAGGCTTTCGTGGTTCAGTTATGCCCTTTGTTCCCTAATTGTATTTCACTGTTCACTACAGTGAGTCTTACCTTGCCATGTGAAATGCTACAGAAACAAGATTAAGCTAGGTTGTGCAGATCTGGGTCAAAATGATAGAACTTGCACAATTAATGTTGTGTTACATATATTACAATTCAAGGTCAAGTCATAGTAGAATCATTAATAGTATAGGTCAATAAATCTAGAGCTGGACAAACATACCAGGTCAGACAGCATCAAAGGAGCAGGAAAATCAACGTTAGCTCCAAGTTTATTTATTGGAGGGGCGTGGGGGGGCTTCCAGCATCTGCAGTCCTTAGTGTCTCCTGGTCACTAATAGTGTAGCTCAGGCGGAATAAGCTTGGAAACAAGCTGTGCTATTTTCCAAAATCCATCATAAATATTTTTGCATGAAATAAAGAAGTGAATATTGGAGCCATTAAAGAATTCGGAAAGTATGGATGCTGCTATTTGAGATATCGCCGGCCCTTTAATTTTGTACTGTTGTGTAATTATTATGTTACTTTAATAGATTATTTTGTCCTGGTTTTGTTGAAAAGAGAATGTAAAGGCCGAGGCAGCAAACTGTATAGTGAAGCTGGCTTAAACAGCTTAGGACACTTGCCTTTTTAACAGCCTGAATGGGTGTGGCCAGCTCTCACAGGCCAGTCTTTCTAGTTTTTGGGGTCTCAGAAGGGTTGCAATCTTCAGTGAGTGGTTCTAAGACTTTCTCTGGAATCTTTCCTGGTGTTTTCTTCCTCCTGGATTGGAGAACTGCATGTAAGAATCTGTGTCTGAATTTGCCTTTTTTGCCAGGGGGTGTGTATATGAGACATTACTATATCGGAACAGTTAATTAGTAATAGGTGTTGTATCTATTATTTGGCCAAGTTTTCCAATAGTTAAGTTATTCCAAATTCCTCTTTCTTTTGTTTGTATTTTAACTCAAGTGTTTAAATGAATTGTGTTTTGCTTAATATTGAGTAGTTTGACCAGTCACAAGGCATCCAGGACAGACAGGTCACATCTACCTTTACAATAAGTAAAAGATAGTGTCTAGGTTACTACCTTAAAATATTTTGAGAGGGCCTGGTCAGGTCCACAACATTTGATATGGTTTAGGTTTATTGTCACACATACTCAAGTACAAAGGTGTAGGAGTAGAGTGAAAAGATGGCACCATCATAGTACAAAGAACCTTAGTACAAATCTTAGGTACAAAAATAGAAAAATAAAGAAAAAAAGTTACATTACATTATAGTTATTCATAGCAGAAGTTAAAAATAGAGAAATAAAAGAAAAAGTTTGCGCATTTAAAGTGATTTAAATCACTGGCCACACCTTCAGTTGCTGAGGCCCTGAGCTCTAAAATTCCCTCCCTACTCCTTTTTACCACGTAGTCTTACTTTCCTCCTTTAAGATGCTCTTCAAATCCTACCTCTTTGCTCAAGCTTCAAACCTCTCCTATTGCAACTTCCTGTCAGAATATGTTTTATAAGATTCTTGTGAAGTGCCTTGGGATGTTTTATTAAGCATAAGCTGCTATATGAATGCAAATTGTTGTTGTATTAAAATTTATATTCCATGTATTCTCATTTTTTAGGTGATTGATAGTAAACATTGGTACTTTATTCAAAGTAGTGTCACTGCACAAGTCATATTTAATACAGTATGTAAATGAATAAAACTAGACTTATTACTAAACCTAGGCATCATACACATCTGTAAAATATGAGCTAGATAGTTCATTAAGTGATTGTAAACGATCTCACCACGTTACTTTAGCTTCTGTATTGTTTGTTCTGTTACCTGAGACAAACTGGCAAATCACACCACCATCAGCTGAGGTAGGGTCTGGAGAAAAAGTGTTCTATTTGATTTGTGCTTGTAATTTGTCAGTTCCCAAGTTATTATGGCACATCAATTTTGATTCTTGCAAATGTAATGAAGATTTCCAACCAGAGGATGCACTTGGAAGACATTATAGCATTGTGAGTAATGGGGAATTTAAGTGAGAAATAGCATTTATTCCCGTAGCATAGAGCATGGGAAACAAATATTTGAGGATAGATGATGGCAGTCATTTAGAAAATAGGGACCGAAATCGGAAATCTATTTTATTAATGAATTTCAAAGGTCAGATTTCTATGATTATAGAGTGAAGACATATTGCACATTCAAATATTGAAATTGTTGTAAATGGAATGTCTTATGATGCCTAAAATTATTTCTGGAATAATTAAGATTAATATCTGTTTAAAGGCTGCTGTATTGCAATGAAAGAGTTGATGATTTGAATTGTATTAGGTCTTAGAGTATTTATCTGGTTGGGATGTAATGACCATTTTATGTGTTTCCCTTGTTGTCAGTTGAAGTAGACAGAAATACACAGACACTAAGATGCTTTATCATTAATTGTTTCATGACAGCTGCTTTCTTTAGAATGCCTGTTGAGTAATAGTTTGCTGTTCACCTGGATGGTCCAACTGGCCTAAATCTGGACCAGTTAATTCATTG